>NC_073313.1:143644488-143966488 GCF_027595985.1 Sorex araneus
AACAGAAACCACAGAAATTCATAGAATTATCATATATATTTTTAGAATTTTTTCATAGAACAAGAGAACCTTGAAAAAATGAATAAATTACTGGATTCTATAACCTCACAAGGCTGAAACAAGATATCTAGAATACCTTAAAACACGTATCAACATCAAGGAAAATGAAAATGTAGTCAATACCTATTTCCAAAGCAAAAGCTCAAGGGTGTCAGGATGGCCAAGTGATGTAAGATGCCAGACTCAAGTTCCAATTCCCCAAAGCAAAAGATCAGGATCAGATAGATTTACTATGAATTCCTTCAAAACTTTTAAAGAGTACCTATTGACAATCCATTTCTAGCTCTTAGAGGAAAGTGAAGAAACAGAGACAACAGTTTCTATGAGGCAAAAATAACATTGATACCAAAAGCAGACAGAGACACCATAAAAAAGAAAATTATAGACCAATATCCCTGATGTACACAGAACCAAAGATCCTCAACAAAATAGTAGCAAATATAGTTCAACAATTCACTAAAAATATGCCATGACTAAGTAGGATTCATCCCAGGGATGGATGGTTTAACATTCACAAGTCAATCAACATAATATATCATATCAACAAAAGAAAAGACTAAAACCATATGATCATATCACTAAATACAGAGAAAGTGTTTGAAAATATCCAACACCTATTCATAATAAAACTCTTAACAAATGGGAGTTGAAGGAATTTTCCTCGTATAGTCAAAGTGTTGGGACTGGAGCCGCAAGAGAGAGAGACGGGATAGTCGAGAAGACTCTTGCAAGAGAAAAAGTTTATTCAGACCAACATGCTGGGGCTGCACCTCAGGTGGATGAAGCTGTCTGTGCTAGTTAGGGCAGCCTTTTTATAGGGCTTGAGTCCTCTGGGTCAGTCACGTTAGTCACGTAGCCTCGTCTGGAGCCACTATCTCCGGATCCGCGTGTCCGGAGCTCTGCGTCAGGAGTTACTATCTGTAGAGCCGTGGGACGGGGGTCGCTATCTGGGCTCTGCGTCAGGGGCCGTGGGACCGGAGTCACCATCTGGGCTCCTTGTTCATCTGGGCTCCTTGTTCATCTGGGCTCCTTGTTCTCAGCAACTCCTTCTGTGAGCGGGTCCCTATCTTTTAGACACGTACGTGAATACCAGCCCAACCGACAGGCAGATGTCAGGATGTATGTGACAGGACCCAGGCATAGTACATTGTTATATACAGTTCAGGGGCATAAGCATGGTTACAGAAGCAGAACAAAACGAGGTTACAAAAGTCAGGAGTGGGCTGCCAACCATTTAACCCAATATAATTTCTTTCAACTTAACAAAAGCCATCTAATCACAAGCCCGCAAACAAACATTATTCTCAGTTGGGAAAAACTAAAAGCTTTCTCTAAGATCAGGCACAAGACAAATTTTCCCACTCTTGTGCTTCTATTCACTGTAGTACTGGATATACTTGCCATAATAGTTGGGCAAGAAGATATCAAAGGCATCCAGATAGGAAAGGAAGTAGTCAAGCTCTTGCCATTTGACAATAACATGATACTATACATAGAAAATTCTGAAGACCATACATAAAGCTCCTAGAAACAATAGTTTTGTGTAGTAAAGTGGCAGATTACAAAATCAATACTCAAAATTCCATGGCTTTTTTATATACAAATAATGGATGAGAAGAAGAGTATTTAAAAAAAAACAGTCCTGTTTATGGGACTGAATCGGTAGCACAGCAGGTAGGGTGTTTGCCTTGCACTCGGCCAACCCGGGTTCGATTCCCATCATCCCATATGGTCCCCTGAGCACCGCCACGGGTAGTTCCTTAGTGCAGAGCCAGGAGTAATCCCTACGCATTGCCTGGTGTGACCCAAAAAAGAAAAAAAAATCCTGTTTACAATTGTGCCTCAGAAAATCAAGTACTTAAGAATCAGCTTAACTAAAGAGGTGAAGGACCTATGCAAAGGAAATTACAAAACACTACTTTAAGAAATAAGAGAACTTGAGGAAATGGTGACATATCCTCTGCTCATGGATCAAGAGAATTAACTTATCAATACTGCTATACTCCCCGAAGCATTATACAGACTCAATGCAGTCCTATAAAGATGCCCATGACATTTTTCAAAGAAAAAATTTCAAGCACTCCTGAAATTCACATAGAACAATAATCACCAAGGAAATATCCCTGATGTACACAGATGCAAGGATCCTCAACAAAATACTAGGAAATAAAGTATTTTGCTAAATTGCTAAAGCAATCCTTGGGGAAAAATATAGATGGTATCACCCCCCCCCCCAACTTCAAACCACACTACAAAGTGGTAGTAATTAAAACAGCATGGTAGTGGAATAGACAGATCCACATATCAATGGAATAGAATTGAATACCTTTATATCAACACTCAGATATATTATCACTTAGTCTTTGATAAAGGAGCAAGAAATATAAAGTGGATAAAGAAAAGCCTCTTCAACAAGCGGTGCTGAGAAAACTGGACACCTACATACAAAAAACTGAACTTGAACTTCTTTCTAACGCCAGGCACAAAAGTCAGATAAAATTGGATTAAGACTTCAATACCAGGCCTAAATCCATAAGGCACATGGAGGAAAATGAAGGCAAACTTCTCCATGACTTTGATGATTAAGGAACCTTCAAAGATGAAACACCATTTACCACGTAAAGTGTAAGCAAATCAACAAATGGGACTACATTAAACTAAGAAGCTTCTGAATTCTGCGCCACAAAAGAAATAGCAATCAAGACAGCTCAAAGATTGGGAAAACTTATTTATGCAATACCCATCTGATACGGGGCTAATATTCAAGACATTTAAGGTAATGGTAGAACTTTACAAGAAAAAAACATCAAACACCATCAAAAATGCGGACAAGAAATGAACAGAAACTTCCTCAAAGATGAAATACAAATGGCCAAAAGACACATGAAAAAGTTCCCTACATTGCTAATCATCTGGGATATGCAAATCAAAACATCAATGAGATATCATCTCACACCACAGAAAGCAACACACATCAAGAACAAGAACAACCAGTACTGCCCCAGATACAGGGAGAAAGGGACTCTTCATTGTTAGTGTGAATGTGGTCTGGTCCAGCCTTTTTGGAAAACATAATAGGTGGGTGGGCATTCCTCAAAAAAACAGAAATTGATCTTTTATACAACCCAGGAGTACCACTACTTGAACTGCACCTGGAGACCCAAAACATACTACAGAAAAGCCATCTGCACTTCTATGTTTATTGCAGCTCTATTCACAAATGCCAGAATCTGGAAATAACCTGAGTGCCCAAGAACAGATGACTGGCTAAAGGAACTATGGTACATCTACACAATGGAATACCTTGCTGCCGTCAGGAAAAATGAAGTCATGAAATTTTCTTCTGGAGAGTATCATGCTAAGTGAAAAGAATCAGAGGTAAAGGAACAGACATAGTACGATTGAACTCATTTGTGGGATACGTTAATACAGTATGAGACCCAAGGACAGGAGGACTGGTCCATCGTTGGAAGCTCGAGACAAGTAGTGTGGGGAGAGGTCAGTTAAGACAGAGAAGGGAACCACTCTCACAATGATAATTACAAATGATCACTCTGTACAAGAACTTAGTGCAGAAATGAGGTAAAGGAACAAACACGATTACCTTTCAGTACTACCTATATTGTAAACCATAATGCCCAATAGGAAAGAGAGACAAAGAGAGTGAGCTAGAGAGCAAGAAAGAAAAAAAGTGCCTTCCATAGAAGCACTGGCCGCTTTGGGTGGTGGCAGGAGTAAAACTGAATACATTGGTGATGGGAGATGTATACTGGTGAATGGACAAGAACTGAAATATTGTATGACTGAAACTAAATTATGAAGAACTTTGTAGTTGCATTTGTCATGGTGATTGAATAAAAATAAAAATTACAAAAGGATAAACATCTTTCATTCAAGATAGAACCTCAAATTTAGGATAGCCCTCAGTGGCTCAACATAATTAAGTCCGTGACTCAGGGAACTATCTTGCATTTTATATGGAACCCACATGAGCTTGTTTTAGTTCTTGGCACTTAGTATTATTCACTCAATACTTTATGAGTAAGATAATTTCTTAGCAAATATTACTTCTCTAATGAAAACCATTCCCTTTAAAAGTATAAGGTTACCATTTAATAACTAGTGGGAATCCCTTCCTCAGACCCAAGGGTTCACATAATGAGGGAAGGGGTAAAAAAAATGGGAAAGTCTATGTCAGCATGACAAACATAAAGTGGATGTACTACAATTCTTTATCCTTAACCCATGATAGATATTGCTAATCAATCATAACACTCTACTACTGATTATATTTGCAGCCTTAGATTCCTTCCCAACACTACTCAAAGCAATCCCTGCAATTCAGTTGGAGTGCAGTATGAAATGTATTTACCATCATGAACTTAAGTCTCCTTGATTATGAGGAGTGCCATAAATACAGGTCTATAAAAATTATACAATTGTACAATAGGTTGAAAACTCGTCACTCTTTTGTGGATAACAGATTACAGGCAAGCAAGGATTAGATATAAAATCAGTTGTGGGGCATTTAGGAATAAAGTGAGAGAATATGACTACCTTGGTGATGGCAGTGGGTATGGAATAAGATGGGGCATATATAACATAATAAACCAGAAAGTCTTTGGATATACCATGAATTTTTCAATATTTGATTATTTGGATAATAATTATTTCAGGGATTTTTAATTATTAAAGAAAAAACGTATCAGAATGGAAAAAGAAATACAAATAGAAATTGAAATAACCTGTGTGCAAATCTATGGTGTTTTTTTTTCTCGGTGCCAGATATTGAACCTAGGAACTCAGATATGTGAGGCATGCTCCCTACCACATCCATGAATGTTTGAATGTTTGATATTATATTTTGAATGTTTGATAATGCCTATTATTCTTTATTTAAAAGTTTGGGTCACACCTGGCTGTGCTCAGGGCTTACTCAAGGCTCTGTGCTCAGTGATCACTCCTAACGGTGCTCAAATTCACGTCAGCAAGGCAAGCACCCTACCCACTGTCCTATTTATCCACTCTCATCATGCCTATTATTCTCAAAATTAAATTTTCCTCCCATGTGTCCCTGGTAAACTTCTCATCATCCTTCATAATTTAGCTCAAACATGACCTTTCTGAAACTATGTCTCTCCTTATCAAAGTGGGTTAGTATAGTAGCCTAGTCTCTGTCTCTGTCTCCTTTAATTTACTCAGCGTTTTGTTTTTTGGACCACATTTGGCTGTATGCAGGGATTAATTCTAGCACTTTGCTCAGGGAATCACGCACGACCTGGAATGAACTGGGGCTTCCTGCATGCAAAGATTGGCAAGGTTTTTTTTAGTTTTATTGAATCACCATGAGATAGTTACAAGCTTTCATGTGTGGGTTACAATCACACAATGACCAAACATCCATCCCTCCACCAGTGCACATTTCCCACCAACAATATCCCCGGTATACCCGCCCCTTTCCCACTCTCCCCCTGCCTCCATGGCAGACAATATTCCTGAAACTCTCTCTCTACTTTTGGGCATTATGGCTTGCAACATAGACACTGAGAGGTCATCATGTTTGGTCCATTATCTACTTTCGAACACATCTACCAGCCCAACTGATTCATCCAGCCATCATTTTCTTAGTGATCACTTCTCGATTCCATCTGCCTTCTCCTCTCTGCTCATAAAGCAGCTTCCAGCTATGGGACAATCCTCCTGCCCCTTATATCTACTGTCCTTGTGTGTCAGCTTCATGTGATGTTATTCTATACTCCAGAAATAAGTGCAGTCCTTCTATGTCTGTCCCTCTCTTTCTGACTCATTTCACTTAGCATGATACTCTCCATGTCTATCCATTTATAAGCAAGTTTCATGACTTCATCTCTCCTAACAGCTGCATAATATTCCATTGTGTAGATGTACCAGAGACTGGCACACATTCAAAAGAACAAAAGCAACCAGTGCTGGTGTGGATGTGGGGAAAAAGGGATGCTCTTTCACTGTTGGTGGCAATACCAACTGGTCCAGCCTTTCTGAAAAACAATATGGACAGTACTTCAAAAATTAGAAAATGAGCGGCCACATGACCCCACAATGCCACTTCTGGGAATATATCCCAAGGATACAAAAAAGCACAGTAGAAATGACACCTGAACCTATATGTTCATTGCAACACTGTTCACAATAGCCGAAATCTAGAAACAAACCAAGTGCCCTAGAGCAGATGACTGGTTAAAGCTTGGCAAGGTTTACTATGAGGTTGATTCTGCGTTCCTATTCCTCACCTTAGTCCTTAAAGATTTGGTTTCCTCAAGGTTCAGTTAACAGTTGATTTCCTAATTTCTCTCTATACCCTCTTCTTGAGCTGCTTCAATCACCAAGTGGCTTCTTTGTTATACAGTTGACCTTCCCTCTTCCGAGTTTCAGTTCCACACCATATATAAATCTGTTTAATGCTTAGTAGATTCTTTAAATCCAACAGAGCTAATTATCAGCCACATTTTCTCCTACCCTGCATTTGATTCTTCTCCAGTATCCCATTTTTTAATACATGACATTCTTAATACATGACATTTTACACACACATTCAACTGTGTCAGAAATCTGGGAACCAGAATTCTGCTCAGTTCCACCACAACTGATCAACCAGCTAGCCAATTCTACCACATAATCTTTATTGCATTGCCCCATCTTACTCTATACCCATTGCTACCACCTACCTGGGTCATAATATTCTCTCATCCTATCTCTAAATGGTCTTCCCAACTGATCTTACAGCCAATCGTTGCTTCCCTATAATGTGTTAGCCATAAAACAATAAATATTTTAAACATGAAGATACATTTTGTAATTCTTGAAAATACTTCAATTGTTTCCCATTTCATTGGAAATCAAGTTTAATGGTTTAGAATATGGGAGGTGATATCTCATTGTTGTTTTTATCTGCATCTCCCTAATGATTAGTGATGTAGAGCATTTGTTCATGTGTTTTTTAGCCATTTGGATTTCTTCTTTGAGAAAGTTTCTGTTCATTTCATCACCCCGTTTTTTGATGTGGTTGGACGTTTTCTTGTAGAGTTCAACCAGTGCCTTGTATATTCTTGATAACAACCCTTTATCGGATGAGTATTGGATAAATGGAAAGTATCATGTTAAGTGAAATGAGTCAGAAAGAGAGAGGTAGACATAGAAAGATCACACTCATCTGTGGAATATAAAGTAACAGAAATGGTAGACTAACACTCAAGAGTAGTAGAGAAAAGAACTAAGAGGTCTACCCCACAACTTGGAAACTGGTCTTACATACTGGAGAAAAGGCAGCTGAGACAGAGAAGGTTACACCAAGCAGAGAATTTTTGGAGGACCCATTCTGGTTGAAAGATGTGTGTTGACAGGAGACTATGGACCAAACATGATGGCCACTCAATATCTCTGTTGCAAACTACAACACCCAAAAGAAGAGAGAACAAAAGGGATTGCCCTGTCGCAGTGGCAAGGTGGGGTGGTGGAGGGTTGGGGTGGGGGTGGTGGGAGGGATACTGAGAACACTGGTGGAGGAGAATGGGCACTGGTGGAAGAATGTAAATGATCACTGTATGACTAATGAAAACATGAATGTTCATAAGTTTGTAACTGTACCTCATGGATATTCACTAATAAAAATTTTAAAAAGACAAAAAGTAACTGGTGCTACCACAGATGTGGGGAGAAAGGGACTTTCTTTCACTGCTGTTGGGAATGCCCACTGGTTCAGCCCTTTTGGAAAACAGTATGGACGCTTCTCAAAAAATTAGAAATTGAGGGACCCTCTGCGCCTAAAGACTTTGATTCCAGAGACCTAACACATTCGGGCATCCAGTGCAGCTTCTAATAGCAATGCACTGGGACTGTGAACTGGGCTACAACTCCGTACGGCCCAGGGGTGGATCTCTCCCCCTATCCTGTCTTCCTGCACGGAAAATGGCGGCGGCAACAGCATCCACATGGCAGGCGCCATCTTCTAAGATTCCTAACCCAGAGGTCTGACTTGGGGGGGAAATCTCCAAATAATAACGGTGAGATTTTGTTGAAATATTGGCGGTTATTAAAGTAGAAGCCACTTCTCTGAACTGTGAACTAAGCAACAGCCCCACGCCAGCTGAGAAGAGGAAATATCCCTCTTTCCTGGTTGTTTCCCATTTTCAGGGAGAAATGCGGCGTGGTATCCACCATACTATGAGGTGCGGGAAGGGGGATGAGGGGGAAAAAAGGAAAAGGAAAAAGAAAAGAAAAGAGTTATGTACTTGGAGCAGTGGGGCTACATATCTCTTCATTCTCAGCAATGGAAAACTAATTATCAAATGCTTCCTTGGTAGTAGGGCTGTCTTTCTTGGGGGGAAACTCCAACAATAATAGTGAGTTTTGTGTTGAAATATGGAACGTAATCAAGGTAAAGAGAAAATGAAGTGAAATTCATCAGTTATACAGTTGGGGGTAGGGGGGCGGGGGCGGGGGGTATACTGGGGTTTTTTGGTGGTGGAATATGGGCATTGGTGAAGGGATGAGTGTTTGAATATTGTATAACTGAGACATAAACCTGAGAACTTTGTAACTTTCCACATGGTGATTCAATAAAAATTTTTTAAAAAATTAGAAATTGAGCTCCCATTTGTTCCAGCAATACAGCTTCTGGGAATATATCCCAGAAAGGCAAAAAAGTATAGTTTGCCTCTTATCTCATCTGCACTTGTATGTTAATTGCAGCACTATTTACAATAGCCAGAATATGGAATAAAAAAAAAAAACGAGTGCCTGAGAACAGATGACTGGTTAAAGAAATTTTGGTACATCTACACAATGGAATACTATGCAGTTGTTAGAAAAGATGAAGTCACGAAATTTGCATACAGATGGATCAACATGGAAAGTATCACATTAAGTGATATGAATCAGAAAGAGAGGGACAGACATAGAAAAACTGCACTCATTTGTGGAATATAAAGTAACAGAATGGAAGACTAAGACCCAAGAATATTAGAGATAAGTACCAGGAAGATTATTCCACAACTTAGAATCCAGCCTCATATGCTTCAGGAAAAGGCAGCTCAGATAGAGAAGGGAACACCAAGTAAAGGCTGCTAGGAGGACCCCCTTGGGATGTGAGATGAGGGCTGAAAGTAGACTATAGACCGAACGTGATGGCCACTTAATACCTCGATTGCAAACCACAACACCCAAAAGGAGAGAGAGAGAGGGCAAAAGAGAATGCTCTGCCACAGAGGCGGGGTGGGGTGTAGGGGATGGGGTGGAGGTGGTTGGGAGGGATACTGGGACCATTGGTGGTGGAAAATGGGCACTGGTGGAGGGATGGATACTCGATCATTGTATGACTGAAACGCAAGCACGGAAGTTTGTAAGTCTGTAACTGTACCTCACGGTGATTCACTAATAAAAAATAAAAACAAAAGGAAATGAGTCAGTAAATGGTGAACGAATCAGGATTGAATTAGCTAAAATAAAAGATGAATATGAAATAGCCCGAAGAAAGTTAAAAACGGTCAAGAAAGGAATAGATTGAGTGGTGACATAAGAATAACAGACGGGAAGTGTTATGGTACTTTACATGTAAAATATATATATATATATATATATATATATGTGTGTGTGTGTGTGTGTGTGTGTCTATAAGTATACAATGTTTTTAATATAGAGCCCAAATTTCCAGTGCTTGGGGTAGGAGATAGATGGTGACAGGGTTCAAACTCAGGACCTCACACATGTCAGGAATGCGCTTTGGTTTTGCATCCCTTTCATATTTTTAAATGACCTTTGTAGGAGGGATGACTAGATCACCCTTTATCCCAGTGTTTATAGAGGAATACAGAGAAGGAAAGAAATCAGAGGAGAAGAGAACATGAAGTAATCAGGAGAAAAAGCATTAGGACTTCAGTTATTTATACTGGTGATATGAGTGATAGTATAACAATGTATACAAAACACAGACTCAACAACACTGAAAACAGGAGATCTAAGCTGCAACCACTGAAACTATAGTGTTCCTGTTAAGTTGATAGGCATGGGATGAGGCAGTCTGTGGGGGTTGTTGGAGAACAGTTTTCCCCAACTCGCCCAGACACGTTGCACACTGGGTCCGCCCAGATGCAGGTTGAAGGATAATGGGTGCACGGAGAAACCACTCCAGGAGAAGCTGATGGCCGATTGCTTTATTGCCAAATACACACACATTTTATAGGGGGTCTCGACGTAAGAGGATTGTCCAATTACAGAGTTCAGCATTACTTCTCTTTCAAACTCTGCTTTTCCCAGGCCCAAACTCAATTAGGGATAGATGTTGAAGGCGACAATTTTGTGGGGGCTGGGGGGAGACTCAAGGATGGATACCTGGTGCTTGTAAAACGTGCCCAGATATTCCCTAATGGGTCATTATACTGGGACAGATCTTATCAGCTCTGGTGCTGGTTGCTATGCTCCACATCTCCCCCTTTTTATTTAAATTCAAACACTACAGCATTACTTGTCACTTGTCACTTGTTGTTGGAATATTTTCCCTTTTTCAGCTGCCTTCTGGAGATAATTTCAGAGGCAGTTTCCCTTTTGTCACAGAAGCCTAGCTGATTTTTGACACGCAGATCTTAGGTGCTAGCCAGGCCTGACTTGATATTGTAGATTCCAGGCTCTGGCCCAGCCTAGTCTTTGAGATGTAGATTTCAGGTGCTGCCTAGTTTGTAATTGACATGCAGATTTCTTGTGGCAGCCCAGCCCGGTCTTTGGGATGTAAATCCGAGTGCTTTCAGCCCAAGGAAAGCTTCGGTTTGGGTTTTGTATCTTCTTTCCTGGGGGCCTAGATTAATGGCCTGCAGATACAAGAGAATAATGTTGCCTCAATGTTCTTCCTGTAACATCTTTTGGTGCCTTTGGTGACGTCAATGTATTGTGCCCTTTGGAAGGGCCATGATGAGTAAAAGGGGTTCGGAGAGAGATACAGGAGAGGAGAGACTAGAGAAGGAGGCGGCGGTAGATCCAGAGAGAGGCCGGAGCTGGGAGTGTGGGAGATGGAAGATTAAAGATTGAATAAACGGTAACTAATAAGCAACCAGCATGGTCCTCGATCTTCCTTCGCCTTTCCTTGACCATCGGCCGTCCCGATCCAGTCCACACACTGCAGTTCCAGGGCACCGAACGTGGGCAGTGAGACAGAGCCGCCCGGAAAGCCCGCAAGTGCACTCGCCCCTCGGCGAGCTTTAGTTTTTCACACTTGTCATCACATTGATCTTCGATTTGCTTGAGTGGGTGCCAGTAATGTCTCCATTTGTCCATGTCCAGTGCTAGTGTAGCCCAATGATATCTGCTCTCTCCAGGAACAGGAAGAGTCTCAAATCGTTCATTCAGGGTTTTGATGAAGAAGTCTGATCATCTCGTTGGTGGGCGACCATGCAGTCTTTGATGTCCCGTGGAATCCAGTCGGTAACAGCTCTAGACCAGCAGTCATCTCTGAATCACATTACATTTCCGGCTCATCTGATTTTTGATGCCTTGTCAAATGAGACAGCGTCCCTGAGTCTTGACCGATGACGGAGGTTGGAACTCCGGATTCCTTCTCTCACTTGAGTGAAACGTGATACTCCTAGCATAGCTCTTTCAATTCCTCTTTGGGATACCTGAATAGCGTTCTCATCCTGTTTGCGTAGGGCCCAGATCTCTGAGGTGTATGTTAGTGTAGGAAGAACAGTGGAGTAAAAAAGATTTGCCCAGAGCCGGAGGTTCTTCATCCTCTTAACCACTTCTTCGATGCTCTTGAAGGTGTTCCTTGTAGAATAGTGAGATCCTGGTGGTGAGTCCATAATACAGCTCTTGGAGGATCTTAATGTACTGAGTTTGAATGCCCTGTTTAGCTAGGGCTTCGATGACCGCTTCAGTCTCAACAGAATCGAAGGCCTTCTTTAAATCGATGAACATTAGACAGAGCGGCATCTTGAACTCTCACGGAACTTCGATGAGTTTGGTCACTGTGTAGATATGGTCGATAGTGCTGAATCCTTTTCGGAACCTGGCTTGCTCGCGTGGTTGTCTTTCATCTAGTATTCTGCCTATTCTATTCAGGATGACTCAAGTGAACAACTTGTTGACGTCGGATAACAGTCAGATTGGGCCATAGTTGCCGATGTCATGGATGTCTCCCTTCTTGTGCAACAGAATGGTCCTGCTGGTTTTCCATTGGTACGGAACCTTGCATTCAGACAGATAGCATGTGAAGAGCCGAGCCAGTGTATTGATGAGCACTGGTGGCAGATTCTTCAGGTGTTCGGGTCTGACCTTGTCTGGACCAGTTGCTCTATGCATCTTTACCGACAAAATGGTGTGTCGGATTTTAGAAGGGAGGACATTGGGAATGACATATCCATCCTGTGGAATTTGGTATATGGGCAGGTGGACATAGCTGTCGAAGAGATCAGAGTAGAAGTCATGAATAATCCTCTCCATTACCCTTTTGGAAGATGTGATAGATCCATCAGGACATTGGAGGGCAGTCATCTTGGTCTTGTAGTTGGTGAAGGACAAGTGAGCATTGTGAATACTTTTCCTGGCTTCTGCGTGATCGGCCAACACTGTTGCTCTTCTTTTAGGTCTTCCTTTATTGCTTCTCTGCAGAGCTTTGCAAGCTCGGACATTAGCGACACCTTCTACAAGATCATTGTTGGTGATTTTAATGCTAAGATAGGACCGAGAAGGTCTCTTGAAGAACTCCACATTGGGTCCCATGGCCTAGAATGGAACAAACAGGGTGAGAGACTGTCTGCGTTCATCATGTCGACCAAGACCATCCATGGTAACTAACAGTTCCAGAAGGCCGAATCTAAACATTGGACATAGGAAACTCCCAGTGGACAGTTCCACAATGAAATTGACCACATCATATTCAAACGAATGCTTTGCTTGACCAATGTTGCTGTTGTCCAAAAATTCCAAATGGGAACGACCACCATCTCCTTCGTGCAAAATTCTACTTCACAGAGCGGGGAGAAAGGACTGAAAAGTTTAAGTTTAAGAAGAGAACTCCCAGAATGACCATCAACTGGAAGCTCTTTGGCACTACTGCGGCAATGTGGGAAGATGACAAAATGGACGAGGAATACGATTGAGTGGTTCAGCACCTCCATGATTGCGTGAAAAATGCTGAGAATGGGAAAGCCTGTGTTCACTCTCAAGCTAATTTGCCAACGTGGTTTGGCATGAACCTCAGGCAACCATAAGCTACAGCATTAATAATAGAGAAATTAGAAAAGGTTTACACCAATTAAAGGTATTACCCATATATCATAGTTGGGAGTGATAGGAAAATAGGTTGTCAGAGGATCATATTGCTGAACTGTAAATTGATGGACCAAAACTTGAATCATGTTTGAGCAAGTCTAAATAAGCAAGGGGCTATGGCTAATAAACAGAGAACCATAACAACAGTAGTAATAAGGCAAATATCCAAGACAGGACTGAAGCAATGGACCAGGAGAAGAGGGGGTGGACATTGAAGTGTTCCCTAAGATCATCGCAAATTTTATCCATATTGTTGATATCATTCTCTACTATCCCAGATTCATTAATAAAATAACAACTTTGTACATCAAGAAACACGGACCCTCCCCCCCTTTGTCTGTTGTAAATTAAGTTTAGTGCTCTCTGAAGAACAACTTCAGCCAGGGAATTAATCTGACATTGCAGCATCACCAGGGATGGTGTGGTGGAGTCAATCACCCCCAACAGCTGATTGGTGAAGTCTCGGGTTGTCAGGAGTGTTTCAGCCAGGGCGTCAGAGTGTAGTCCCACCAAGGCAGCTAGTCCAGAGGCAGTCAAGAGAGGCATGAAAATTGTGTGCTTCTGTTCAGTTCTGGGCAGGAGCCAGGAACCAGGCAAGTTCACTTCTGTATAATTAGAATCTGATTCTTACAAAGAAGTAAGTTACAGAAACATGATTTTCTCTCCACCTTCATTTTAAAATTTGCCAGATGGCTGAACTAACCTATTTTTTTTGCATAGGCGGAGCAAGATTAGAGAACTCTCCATTTGGGGCACCCATTATTTATTGAGAAGTCCTGGGGGTTGGCTAAAGACAGGAGACACACCAATAATGGCGTTAATATTTCACCTCACGTCAGAGTTACCCAGGCTTGGCCATAAGATGTGAAAGTTAGGTCCCATGATGAACTGGAGGTGACCTCAAGCCTTCAGGTTGAACTGGACGTGGATTTAGGTCTTATTTTCCACAGAGATGTCCTGGCAGAAAGGAGTTCATCCCATCTCTTCTTCAGAGGTGGGAGAGATTGTGGTCAAGGTTTTTTCTTGATGCTGAGAGTAGGGTCCAGACTGAGTCAGTCATTACAGATTCCCAGATTCCTCATTATCCATAGCAGTGATGATTTCCTTGAGCTGGCCAGCCACCAGGTTCCCCTGAGGTTTGTAGAGTACTTGAAACAGTACCTGTTAAATACCTGCTCCTGTCATTTGGACCAATCCCTTGACTGTTTCCCTGGAAGAGAGCATTGGGGTCCCTTAGCTGATTTTCCTGTCAGCATGAGGGGTAGATCCTATTACAGAGAATAAAGACTTTTATCTGGGTTTATGCAAACCAACATAGTGCCATGAAGTATCAAAAACATACGGAAAGTACAAAGAAGAGAAAAGCAAACATTTTATTTTACTCACAATAAGATGCAAAATACCTATTTGTTGTGGGTCCTAGCCAAAGGAAGCTAAGATCTGTAGAGATAAAGCATGCGATTTAACATCATGTTTAATTCACTCAACCCCATGTTGAGAACCTTGACTTCCCATTATCTGAGAGCACTGTATCATGAGCCCAGTGTATAATTTAATGGTGTCTAATTTGTTAAATCTCATGTTGAAAAAACCTTGACTTCCTGCAACCTTTAAAGAATTCAATTATCTATGAGCACTGTAACAGGAGTCTGGATAATCTGTCCAATATCTCTTCAATAGATCTTGCCAAAAAGGTACTAGAACAATTCTGCAGATGCAATTTAAAGAGATTCTTATTACAAGATAGTTTGATCACAGTTTCTTTTCCTTAAAACACAATCTCAAACTTTTACACATTCCTTTACATTCATTCTGTCCTGTAACTTTCTTTCATCCCCTTTCAAAATTAACTTCACTTTGATAGGATTCCTTTCCTTTTTCCCACTATGGTATCTGCATCCAATATCTTTCTGACCTAAAACATACATCTGTATTCGTTATAGTCATCCCACAAATTTAAATTCACTGAACTTAGTACAACATGATCTCACAAGTTTGGACATAAGTTACTAATCATCCCATTTAACATGACAAAAACTACTATGTGGTACCATTTCAAAAGCATTACATCAGTTCTATAGATATTCAAAAGGATTATAATGCTCAAAATTAAAGATCTTATAGAATCCTAGGAAAATATGGATAAAAGAGGGTTAACATACTTACAAGATTCATATATTTCATTTACTTACATATTCCTGGACTGGAGTGATAGTACAGTGGGTAAGGCATTTGCCTTGCATGCAGAGACCTGGGTTTGATTCCTCCACCCCTCTTGGAGAGCCTGGCAAGCTACCGAGAGTATTCTGCCCACATGGCAGAGCCTGGCAAGCTTCCCGTGGTGTACTTGATGTGTCAAAACAGTAACAATAAGTCTCACAATGGAGACCTTACTGGTGCCTGCTCAAGCAAATCAATGAGCAACGGGATGACAGTGATAGTGACATATTCCTTCAATGATTGTCCACTTCATCACTTCCAGTGGACTGCATTTTGTACTTTTATTTTTTGAAATGACTTATCCTCAATTTAATTTTTCTCCAGTACACAACTCAAATAGTCATACATGCAGTTTAAGCTTTCATTTTAAACAATCCTTGAAAATAACACAATATAGAGAAAGGGAGCAAAGTTTTAGATTATCTATATTTATCTCAGTATGAAGGACAAATATTCGTTCTAGTTTTCTGTTTTATCTTTTACTTCCTTTAATAATTCTTGAGACAAAACTGTTCTGCCAGAATATTTTAAACTTTAAATTCCTTTTACCACAAATACATATTTTGTTGTCTGGATCTTTTCTATTCAGAAGGCATTCAAAACTTTTAACACTTAGATATCAACTTCTGAAATCAGAATGAGACTGTAAATTATTACCACTCTCAGTTTAATTGGCCTCCTCTGAGAGAAGGCATAGGGAGAAGAAAGGGTGGTGAGGCAGCTGCCTTTGTTCAACAAGGGCACGAAAGCCAAAAGAGCTTTCTAGCCACTTGAATTGTAAAGTGACTCACTGTTTTTTCCCCATAAGAAGGTCTGAAGCTGGTTCTGGAGTTACAACAGGAATGCTTGATATCCCTTAACCTTTTCCCAAGGTTTTTTGAAGCTAGTCTGGAATTCCAGCAGTTAAGCCTGTTATCTGTACAACATTTAACAAGGTACAATGTTATGGCTCCAGACTATGAGGCTGACACCTGAGATTAACCCATTATAACTCTTTGCTAAATTGCTCTAAAAATTTTAGTTACCAAAAGTCTCAGAGATCAAATAAAACACTGGTGGGATAAGCTTTGCGACCAATTTTATAACTCTAGAAACTCATGTTTTAAGCTAAGTCATTACACTTCAAACCTGTTTTTAGGAACCACAATTATTTCAACTCAGATTCTAATAATCCAATGCAGATACAAACAAATATATATATTACATACCAGCATAAGAAAACCTTTGAACCAATTTTTATGAAACATGAGAAAACCTTCTTTGGCTAAATTTCAGTATTTCTTTTACTTAGTTATTTAAAATCATGAGTTTTCTACACCAGATACTTTAAAAATTCTACAAGGATACAAACAAGTTTTCAGACACAAAAAAAGTTCCCTGTTTTTTTTCCCCAATTTTGATATTAGCATAAGAAAGGGCTGGAGTGATAGCACAGCTGTAGGGCATTTGCTTTTCACGGGGCCACCCCTGTTCGATTCCTCCGCCCCTCTTGAAGAGCCCAGCAAGCTACCGAGAGTATCTCGCCTGCATGGCAAAGCCTGGCAAGCTACCCGTGGCATATTGGATATGCCAAAAACAGTAACAATAAGTCTCACAATGAGAGACATTACTGGTGCCCGCTCGAACAAATCAATGAGCAACGGGATGACAGTGACAGTGACAGCATAAGAAAACACTTGGCCTGCCAATGTTTATGAAAACATGAGCAAACTTTGGTTTTGGTGGCTTCTGTACCTCTGTTTTGTAAAACTTTTCATTAAGATTGGCTGAGCCTTGTATTCTCTGAACTCTTATTTCACTTTAGCTTCAGGCTCTAGCTCTGCAGCTTTTCCTAGGTAGTGCAGATTCTGAAGCTTAAAAGAATTTCAAATGTTAATAAACATTAATATTTTTCCAATAAAAAATGTAGATTGAGAATTGGAGCAATAGCACAGCGAGTAGGGTGTTTGCCTTGCATGCTGCCAACCTGGGTTAGATTCCTTCTTCCCTCTTGGACAGCCTGGCAAGCTACCCAGAGTATTCCGCCTGCATGGCAGAGCCTGGCAAGCTACCTGTGGCATATCCGATATGCCCAAAACAGTAACAAGTCTCACAATGAAGACGTTACTGGTGCCCGCTTGAGCAAATTGATGACACTGGGACGACAGTGCTAGAGTGCTACAGTGTCCCAAAACACCTAAACCTTTTAAATTGCTCAGTTGCATAACTTTCGATGATGCTACTTTCCCAGGCTTAAGGATTTCCATTTCTGATTTTAACCTACCTCTAGCATTTGAGTACTCAACACAGACAGACAGACAGACAGAAAGACAACAAACATGAGACAAACAACAGCAAATCTGCATGTGCACACATATATACTTGATTGATCGATCTGACCCTTCAAGAGTGACAGGGAAAAAAAATTGATGGACAGTGAAAGGGAGGGGCAGTCCCCAGGGCTAATTTCACCCTGTTGGCCGATTGGGATTGCCTCCATTGTTTCTCAGCCTAACCAGCCTGTTTCCTGCTTGCTAAAAATGGGCCTTTGATAGTATAGAAAGCTAAAGCGCTTTTGATAGTATAAAGCCGGCAAAATAAATTATGACAAAGTTGTTGTAAACCTAAGGTGGTCAGATGTTACCACTTTTTTTACTTTCCTAGTTCTGAGACAGAGAGTTAGAGTTTTCTTATCAGATATGAGGATCAGTGGGAGTTCAGACTATTGAGGTAGTCCAGAAAATTTTGGGTGGGAATGGGAAAGGTGGGGGTGCTAAATTCTTTAGAGGGAATATTCCTTGTGGGTTTTGGACTTGCAGTCCTTTTTAGAGTGATGTCCCTTCTGACACCAAGGACAGAGGGTATTAGGTTTGGAGGAAGCTCCGCGGATTGGGGGTCCTTTTGGGGTCTCGTGACCTAACTCAACGCATTTAAAGCAGTGAGGGTTGCTTACGTGATGATCCTGCAGAGCAGCAGCTTTTGCTGCAGTGTGGAAGGAGGATGATCCTACATCTTGTGTTTTTATGATCCAATCCTTGTAATGAGCATGCCATGTGCCCTCACAGGCACGCTTAAATTCAGGAGTCGTTCCATCCCAGACCAATTGGTGTACAATCTGAATAATGGGTTCTGAGACTTTGCGCTCCACACTTTCTTTTTTTAAATTTTAATTTTTTTTGTTGAATCACCATGAGATACAGTTACAGACTTACAAATTTGCATGCTTACATTTCAGTCATACAGTGATAGAGTACCCATCCCTCCACCAGTGCCCATTCTCCACCAACAATGTTCCCAGTGCCCCTCTCACCACCCCACCTCATCCTCCCTCCTCCCCCGCCCTGTGGCAGGTACATTCCCTTTTACTCTCTTTCTCCTTTTGGGTGTTGTGGTTTTCAATACAGGTATTAAGTGGTCATCATGCTCAGTCTCTAGTCTACTTTCCACACACGTCACCCATCCCAGGCGGGCCCTCCAAACATCCTTTACTTGGTTGCCCCATCTTTATCTGAGCTGTCTCTTCCCCCAGCATGTGAGGCTGGCTTCCAGGCCGTGGAGCAATCCTCCTGGTCCTTATCTCTACTCTCCTTTGGTCCACACTTTCTTTAACTCTGAACAAAGTTGAGGAAAAGCTCTGTTGTTTTCTGATGCAGGGACGTCAGAGACAGTCCAGAGGGCCCATCAGTGCCAGGTGTGAGCCTCTCCCAGGACTGATTTGCACATAAGTGGACCTGATCGGAAAAATCATATTAGCTGTTGCAAGAGGGAGTGAGGATCCCTAGCTACACCCTTCCCTAGCTGGTGATCTAAGGTCCAAACTGGTGGGGCATAGGAGCATGCATTAAGGTGGTCAACCTCCCGGCACTCATCTCTATAAAAGGCCTCCCATTGCAGATAAAGAGAGCCCAACAGGACAGCATGAGCAACATCCTGCCAATCATGGGGAATGTTAAGAGATAGATAAATGGTGTACAATATCGACTTTGTCCAAGGTGCCTTAACCCCATCCTCCTTAATGGCAGTGTGCAGATACTTAAACTCCTGAGAAGAATAGGGGGGTCCATGTATGGGGTGCCCCTGACACCACACGTACCAGATAAAGAGTTTAAAGTCAGACAGGACATCAGATGGCTCAGGAACTGGATATGGGAGTGGGGTCAGGGCAGTGGGAACTGATGGCAGGGGCTGAATAGGGCAATTAACAGCTTCATCAAGACAAAGGAAAGGCAGTGAGTGGATTTCAGCAGGGCCCTTAGAAGCAGTATCTGACTCCTCCCTCTCAAGGGTTATCCTGGGTGAACTTCAGTCAGCTTGGGGATGCATTTGAGGCCTCCTGTGGAGTTCACACTTATTCAAAAGAAAGAATGGCAAAAATTTCAAGGGAAATACTTTCTTATCTCTTGTTTGAGCCCTAGAGGCCAGGGGCTGGATTTGGGACCAGGTGGGTTTGGTGATCGAGGGACAATCTCACGTATATGTCCCTCAAAAGCCTCACCCTGAGACCAGCTAGTTTCATTCCGTGAGTGTAAGATCTCTTGCAGGGTGCTTAGAATAAGAGAGTCCTTGGAGCTAATTGCTCCAATGGTTACGGATAGAGGGACGAAGAGGGGAAAAGGGTTGGGGGGAAGGATGGGCAACTCTCTGGTGCTCTCCGGGCCGGACATCTCGCGGGATCATAAGGTTCCCTTGGCATTGGAGCACAGTATAACCGCCCTACCAGGTTGCTCGCTAGCGGAGCAAGTCTCCTTCAGCTCTTACAGGATCCACTGAACAGTGGACTGGAGTCCACTCAGACCCCTTAGCCGAAGCCCTGAGGCCTTACTCACTCACTCTCCAGACACTCACGTGGCACGCTTCACTCACACGTTTCAGAATTAAAAGGTAGAAAGGAAATAGAAAAGGCTCTCAGTAAAAAGAAAGACCAGGAAGAAAATGAGACAAAGATGGTTGAGGGGCTGAAGAAGTCCGGTATTACTGAGATCGGGTGTGGGGTATAAAAAATCACAAAAGAGGCATGCGCGCGGGAGGGGGAGACACAATTCGGTGTGTCATTGTTCTGTTGTCCACAGGCACTCAGGGCAGTTCTCTCTCACACACGCCACTCTCCTTTGGTGTTCTCGAGCCACTGTGTAAGGACCGGATCGGGACGGCTCCTCCTTGTGCTCTGCTTCTGTGTGTGCCACTGTGCTCTCTTCTGTCTGTGTCTGTGTCTCTGTCTCTGTAGTCTCTCTTCTGGTCTCTTCCAACCTCTCTCTGTCTCTACTTCTGTGTCTTCTTCTGTCTGTGTTGTCTCCTTCACTTCTGTGTCTTCCCATGTGTCTTCTGTGTCTTCTCTTGTGTCGTCTTCTTCTTTTGTCTCCCCTCAGTGATCCCACAGTCTTAGTTTATATAGCAAATTACATATGGTGGTAACACAAAGGTGGGTTGAACATTAACAAATCAACAAAGAAGGATAAGACCATTTCTTGAGGAGATTAACAAAATCTTATCTAAGGATTTTGATGAGATTTCTAGGAGATGTACTCAAGGGTGGGGTCCAAACAAGGGTGTGTCAGGACATTCACTATATATTCCAGACCACAGTCCTCAGGCCAGGTTAGTCTTCCTAACCCCAGCAGGGTCCTAGTCTCGTCATTACTTTTGGATCATGAGAGCATTTGTCTATGACCATGCTCTAAATTTATAGTTGAGTATTGTGGCACTTTGGCCTGACCCATTTCGATGCCATGGTAGGTCACAGCTTGCCTTGGGCCCATTCCGTCCCTTGTCGGGACCCTGCTTTTGGGGTACTAGGAACTAAGGGCAACTGAGTGGAGAAAGCAGATGCTCAGGAGTAAATATTATTGGAGTCAATCAGCTCCCAAGTTACAAAGCATATTATTAACTGTCTTTCTGTGTCCATACAGAAAGGACATTGGTTTAAGGTAAACTAAGTTCCCTGCAGCAAGGCTAAAAGGACAAACCCCATGTTATCCTACAGTGGGAAACTCACTCATCCAAACACCTCACCGATTACCTTCGCAGATGCCCCAAGTTCAGAATGCCAGATGATGGGGAACAGTTTTCTCCAACATGCCCAGACACATTGCACACTGGGTCCAGGCAGACATGGGGCGAAGGATAACAGGTGCACAGAGAAACCACTCCAGAGTGATGGCTGCTTGCTTTATTGCCAAATACATACACTTTATATAGCAGAGTCTCAGCTTAAGAGGATGGTCCAATCACATAGAATTCAGCATTACTGAACCTTTCCAACTCTGCTTTTCCCAGGCCCAAACCCATTTAGGGCTAGATGCTGCAGTTAGGTGACAATTCTTGTGGGAGTTGGGTGAGACTCAAGGATGGATACCTGGTGCTTGTAAAATGCACCCAGACACTCCCTAATGGGTCTCTATGCAGGGACAGGTCTTATCTGCTATGCAGAGGCAGATCTTATCAGCTCTGGTGCCTATTGCTATGCTCCACAGGGAGTATGGAGAGAATATATGAATACTGGTGGAGGGAAGTTGACACTGGTGGTGGGATTGCTCTTGAAATATACACATAAAGCTCAACTATCAATAAATTTGTAAATCAGAGTTCTTTAATAAAAATTAAAAAGGAAAAAATACCTTTTACATACAATATTCTCTGAATCCAAAATAGTTGTAAATATAACCAACATGCGATAATGCTCCATTCTTCATTTCAGTTCAGAGAAAAACAAAGACTTGGAAGTAAGACTGTCCTGACAACATCATGTAGAAAGTTAATGAAAAAGTCAAGGCTTCAATTCAAGTGAACTAACTCTTATATCTAGACTATGTCCACCATCATGGAGCGGTGAGACACAGGGCAAGTGAGATAGATTGCCATCATATCTGAGACAATGCAGGCATTTCTGAGCAACCCACAAATATCTCCCAGATGGGACAGACACCCTTCCTATGTAAACTCAAAACATTTTAGGATATCTTTGGAATTATGTTTACTTTTCTCTCTCTCCTGCTCTACCATAACATATGCATATACTACATGAATGCAATCTATCACTGTTCATTTTTTGATGATACTTAATTTATAAATTTTAACTAGTATACATGCATAAATCTGTATATTTATATACATAAAGAGGGAAAACAGAGTTCACTATGTTTTTGGTACTATATGGTACTATATTTGGTGCTGTTTGAAAATTCAGGCATTCACGAGGGTCTTGGAATATATCCCTTGCAAATAATGGGGTTACTGTAAATGTATATACATATATGTTTGCATATATGTATATTCCAAGCATAACAACCTGAGATTATGGCACTAAGTTGGTTATTCGGCTTTGTCTAAGAAGAGGCACAAATAGGAATGAACTAAATATAAAAGGTAAAGCATGGGACAGAAGCAGGGGCAGGAAGCTCCAGATCATCAATTATTTGTTTTCTCCATAGAAAAAAAATAGTCGTGGAGTGATGGGTGTTGGAACACTATATGACTGAAACCTACTCATGAACAACTTTGTAAGGGTCTATGTCAAGTGATTCAATAAAAAAAATCTTTGAAAAAAGAAAGAAACCTCTTGGGTCTCTTTAAGTCCTGAAGTGACAAGATTCATATCTATACAGTCAAAGAATTCACAGGATTCTGGGTGTTCAGGATCCTGTAATGACCAAACAGATAGCAAAGAGATCCAAAAGAAATACAAACAAATCTATGAAGTTTAAACGATCTCATTTCTTTTTTTTTCCTTGTTTTTTTGGGTCAGCCCAGGGGATCTCATTTATTTCTATTCCTTATTTTTTTTGGTCAGCCCAGGCGATACTTGGGTGTTAGTCTTGGGTGGATCTACACTCAGGAATTACTCCTGGCGGTCCTCGGGGACCATATAGGATGCTGGGAATCAAACCCGGGTCAGCCACATGCAAGGCAAACACCCTACCCATTGTGCTATCACTCCAGCCCTTGATCTCATTTCTTAGGCCAGAGGGGAAAAGGCAGAGGATGTGAGCATTACTAAAAGAGAAAACACCTTGGAGTTGTGTAGCAGGCCCTAAAAAATACCCACATACAGCTCTTCAAACCTGTTAAATTCCCCAAGCCTGCTACTAAATGGCAGAAAAGGACACTGCAGAAAGGATTAAGTTAAGGAGTTTGTAACAGGGAGATTTTTCTGAATAGTCTTGATGGGCCTTAAATACAATCACAAGTACCCTAATAACAGAGAGTCATAGAGAATGTTGACATATACAGAGCAGACCATGTGATTCTGGAAATATCGATTGGAGCGATGGGCCATAAGGCAAGGATTGCTAACATTTAAGAAACTAGAAGAGGAAAAGCCTGAATTTTCCACTACGGCCCTACATCGAATCTGACCCAGGGAAACTGATTTTAGATTTCTGTCCTGCATAACTGTGAGAAAATAAGTCTGTGTTGTTTTGAGTCTCTGGATGTATGGTAATTTGATACAGCAGTCACAGAAAAATAATACAGAATACAAAACAAGGTCAAACACATTTAGTTGTTGCAGATGCTGGGTCAGCAATATAGATTATGCACAGTGAAGACAGATGTGAAGTCTCTTTTTATTATTGTCTCACTTCCTCATTAGATAAGAAATCTGGTGTCACTTTTCTTATCTCTGTTATTTTCCATAATATCAACCTTTCTCAAAAATATCATGTATTGTCTTTTCAGAAATAATTCAGAATCAAAATTCAAGTTAGATGAATTTCACTAAGTAAGATGTATGTGAAAATTGGCAGGGGCATCTGGCCTAGCTGACAGATTCTGATTTTTGTTGTTTAAGTAGCAACCAAGATTACTCCATGGCACAGTATGCCTAGATATTTAAGAGAGAATTTGAATTTCCAGTGGAACCCAATTTTCATCAAGGATGGCCTGCTGTCGAAGTCATGTATCAGGGATCCAAATCAGATATCTGTGCAAAGAAGTCAGCCATATAAAGCTTAGTATATAAAATCAGAACAAAACTGGAGACAAGGTAGACAGTATGCTCATGTTAAGATCAGGATATATTGCTTGGATGCAATTGGAGCAGAGCCTGCAAATAGCAAATAGCAAAACAACTATCTAACACTTCATAGCACTGACTGTGTGAAAGGCACTGTGCTAAAAAGGCTTAATGAATTAACTAATTTTAATCCTCAGCACAGTCTCAGAGGTAGATTTCCCCCCTTTCATTTCTTTTTAAAAACTATTTTAGCCATTTCGGAGACAAGGGTGTTGAGCAGAGTAATAATACAGCAGGAAAGGTGCTTGCCTGGCATTCCACCAATCAATTTTTTATTTCTGGCACCACTTATGGTCCCCTGAACACTACCAGGAGTCATCCATAGGCACAGAACCATGAGCAAGCCCAAAACACAGCCAGGTGTGCCCCCCCGAAAAAAAACAAAAAAGGAAAGTAGGGCTTACAGAGATATTACTACTCTAATATCACACACTTAGTGCAGGAACACAAGCAATTTGGAATTTGGTATCAAGGTATCCTGGATTCAGAGTCCATTTGCCAGGGAATTTTAATTCCTGCTGCAAATTGGGATCTTTAAAAATACCCCTGCTTTTGTTATACCTTCAGAGTGTCTGCCTTAATTATATAGAGTGGACACTGGCCATCAACTTTTAATAAATCGGCATGCATGTGCTGTCTGAGAACATGTGTCACTCTGGCTGGTGTGCTGCCTGGACACGTCATCTGCATCTCCCCTCTTGAGTTGTGTACTTTCATACTTTAATGCTGGGATGTATACTCAGGTTATCTCTCTCCCTCTTCACCTTTGAAGAAGATTGTGCTCTCTCGAGCATGTTATTCTCTCTCTCTCCCTCTCCTTCCTTAGAATTTTCAAACAAAACTTGATTCTGATACTAATAGGAATTGAGAATTTCTGGACTAGGCCATACTGACTCTTAAACAACTGATAGCTCCTCTTTCAAATTCTTTCAGAAGTATTTGCTTGTTATTGAAATAAGTATCTTGTGGACAAAATTTCAGGCCAAGTTGGGAGACATAACAGTAACTGGAATTGCGATAAAATAATAAATCTTAATAGCTATACATTTCATCATTACAGAGGACTTCTTTTTTCTTTTAAGCTACAAAACTGGCTGTGCTCATGTCTTCCTCTTGACTTTGTGTTGACATCACTCCTGGTAGTGCTCAGGGGAATATATGTATCACCAAGGATCAAATCTAGGACTGTCAAATGCAAGCCAAGCACATTAATTCCTGTACTGTTTCTCTGGCTCACTAAAGATTTTCATATGGATTCTCTTCTACATAATTTACACAATGATGCTGTGAATTAATGATTGTCATATTAAGACGAAGAGAAATGAATAAACTTGATGAAAAGAGAATACAGTTGTAAACAGCAGAACTTTCATCAACTGATTTCAAATTTCCTGCTCTCTCAATCCCAGCACAGTTACAACCTGTTTTTCATAACATTTGCAAAAGCAGCATCAGGCTTACAATAGCCATGTCTATTTCCTTAATTTATATCTCCTTTTCTATGTCAGCAGTCTCAACTGTTTTTTTAATTTTACTGAATCACCGTGAGATAGTTACAAGCTTTCATGTTTGGGTTACAATCTCACAATGATCAAACAGCCATCCCTCCACCAGTGCACATTCCCCACCACCAATACCCCAGGTATACCCCCCTTTCCCACCCTCCCCCTACCTCTATGACAGACAATATTCTCCATACTCTCTCTCTACTTTTGGGCATTATAGCTTGCAACACAGACACTGAGAGGTCATCATGTTTGGTCATTATCTACTTTTGGCATACATCTCCCATCCCAACTGGTTCCTCCAGTGATCATTTTCTTAGTGATCCCTTCTCTATTCCATCTGCCTTCTTCCCTCTACTCATGAAGCAGTATTCCAGCTATGGGGCAATCCCCCTGGCCCTAGTATCTACTGTCCTTGGGTGTCAGCTTCATGTGATGATACCCTACACTCCACAAATGAGTGCAGTCCCTCTATGTCTGTCCCTCTCTTTCTGACTTATTTCACTTAGCATGATACTCTCCACTTTATCCAATTAAAAGCAAATTTTATGACTTCATCTCTCCTAACAGCTGCATAGTATTCCATTATGTAGATGTACCAAAGTAGAAACAGAATTCTTATAGGCCCACTGTCATCTATCTGTATGGTATAGTCTGTGAATAATGTTATAAACAATCAAATGACTCTTGGCAGATAAAATATTCCTCACCCCTGCTGAACATTTTTTTTACTGTTACAGTCCTTTAAGAATCCTTCCTAAAGATTACAAAGTATGATCCTTAGGTTGGAATTTGGAATGTTGGCACAGCATTGTTTTATTTGGTTTAGTTTAGGGGCACATCTGGGGTCACTCAGCTTACTCTGGCTCTGCTCTTGGGGATCATCTCTAGCAAGCTCTGATGCACCATTTGGGGTGCTGAAGTCGACTTCATGCAAAGCAAGTCCCCTACCTGCTATACTATTTCTTTGACCCTTTTGGTTTTGTGGGGAGTTCACACCTGATGGTAGTCAGAAGCCACTTCCAGTGCTGCTCTGGGTACCATGTAGCACTTAGGATTGAATCCAGGGCTCCCTGTAAACCATGGGCTCCAGCTCTTTCAAACATCCCCTCAATCCCATGTTGTTTCCTAAAATAATAATAAATTGAAGTAAGTTTGTATTGCACAAACATCATATATATTTCATATTGCTTGCTCCAATAGAACTTAAGGAAATAGCAAATGAAATTATGAGAAAATAATCAACAAAAGTCAATTAGTAGTTATTGATTGCTATGTGATTTTAACCTCCTTCTGTGTGAGTCTCTTACCCCCGTGCCTGGCTGTCTTCACTGGGGCCCCTTGGAGGGGGTGGATTGAGCTTCCCTCCCCATCCTGAGCAGAACCCCGCTGCTGAAGACCTCCAGAACCCAGCAACAGCCATGCTCAGGGACCCTCTCCACACGTTCAGATGAGCCTCATGCATGAAGGAACCAGCAGAGGATCCCAGGTTTGTGGGACCCAGAGCTGAGATCTCCAAGCCTGCTCGGATCAGGACTGGACCTCTCCCACCCAGATCCCCCATTTTCCAGTAGTTAGATGGTTACACCCAGAAACTGCCCCTGGCACCATGTAATCCCATCGGCTGCCAACATCCAGAGACTATAAAACCAAGCTCCTGGAAGCGTGAGTCCCTCGAGGCTGCACGACATCTTATAGCCTAGTTATCCCTCTCGGAGAACCTGGCAAGCTTCTGAGAGTTTTCTGCCCGCATGCGAGAGCCTGGCAAGCTCCCTGTGGTGTATTCATATGCCCAAACCAGTAACAATGATGGGTCTCATTCCCCTGACTCTGATAGAACCTCCAATGTGGCACCATTGGGAAGGATGAGTAAAGAGAGGCTTCTAAAATCTCAGGGCTATGACGAATGGAGACGTTACTGAGACCACTCGAGAATATCGATGATCAAAGGGATAATGATGATGATGACGACGATATATATATTATATATATAATATATATATCATGATCACAAATCACGAAATCCCGTTAATCATCGATTTCTTGAGCGGGCTCAGTAATCTCTCCATTCGTCATAGCCCTGAAATCTTAGAAGTCTCTCTCGACTCGGCCCTCCCAATGATGTCACACTGGAGGCTCTTTCAGGGTCAGGAGAATGGAATCCAGCTTGTTACTGGATTTAGCATATGAATACACCATGGGAAGCTTGTGAAGCTATCCCATGTGGGCATGAAACTCTCAGAAGCTTGCCAGTTTCTCCCAAAAGGAGAAGTAGGCTACAAAATGTCGCGTGGCTGCAAAGCGGCCATGCACTTCTGGGAGCTCGCTTTTAAGTCTCTGGATGTTGGGCGTTGATGGGATTACACACACCTGGGTTCCTCTGCCAGTACCTTCATGCATGAGGCCCGTCCAAACGTGTGGAGAGGGGCCTCGAACATGGCTGTAGCTAGGCAGAGAGTCTCTTGCCCGCATGCCTGGCTTGTCTTCCCCAGGGCCCCTCAGAGGGGATGGGCTCCAGCTTCCCTCCCCACTCCGAGCAGAGCTCCTGGCGGCTGAAGACCACCAGAACCTAGCTACAGCCATGTTTGAGGTCCCTCTCCACACATTCAGATGTTGCCTCCTGCATGAAGGTACTGGCAGAGGAACCCAGGTGTGTGTAATCCCATCAACGCCCAACATCCAGAGACTTAAAAGCGAGCTCCCAGAAGAGAGCAATGCAGAGAGTCTCTTGCCCACACGCCTGGCTATCTTCCCTGGGGCCCTTCGAAGGGGATGGGCTCCAGCTTCCCTCCCCACCCCGAGCAGAGCTCCCGGTGGCCAAAGACCACCGGAACCTAGCCACACACACACACACACACACACACACACACACACACACATAGTGCCAGAGAGATAGTACAGTGAGTAGAGCACTTGCCTTGGATCCTGCCAACTCAGATTTGACCACGAGCACCCCATTTGGTCCTACAAGCCCACCAGAAGTGATTCTTGAGCATAAGAAGAGGAGTAAGACCTGAACACCTTCTGCCTCATGTACCTTGCTAAAAAAGGTAGTTTCAGGTGGTACATAGTATTTCCAAACATTGGGATTAGAATGTTTGTGGATTAAAATAACTGCATCTCATCAACTCCATTCCTTCTTTCTCTCTCTGCTCAGGGCATTTCCACTCAGGAATGTTGCTTATCTAGTATGAACTGGGAAGGAAACTAATTTACCCTCAACTACACTTGTAACTGTCATTATCCTCCCTCAAATCCTTACCCTTGTTTGTTAGGAATTTAATTTACCCTATTTTTCAATCTTTGCATTCGCTGCCATTTTGCTCAAGTATGTCCATTTACTTCATCTATGTATTCATTCCGTCAGTTAAGGGACACTCACAGATATTATGTCAGATTCTCTGTGAGATGCTCAATATATAGAAAATAATGAAACTGATAGAAATAATAGTCTAATGAGTGTTTTTCAACTCTTTTTTGCCCGTGGCCCCTTCCAACATTGTTTCCCTCCTGTGGTCTCCCAGTTTCACTAATTGTCCCCCTAGTCATATGCCATTGTTCCCCATTTAAGCAGTTTTCAGTACTGGGACCCTTGGAATGTCCTGGGGGCTTTTAACGGGCCATATGGCCCTCAGTTAAAAAACACTGGTGTAAAATACACCTGTCCTCCATGAATTTGACTTGAAGGAAAAGATCTAATTAGTTAAAACACTTGATTATGTAGAGCATTACACAGCAAATAAGTTATTAATTGCTCTTTGAAATTAATTTTCAAAGGAAATAAATTTTCAAAGCCAAAATAAAGGGTAATTTAAAATTATAAATATCACAATATCTCACACATTTCACTTTGTGGGACCAGGAATTAATAGGGTTAATATTACTTCAAGGAAAATCTAGTCACCTGTAAAATACTTGATGATTAACTAAGATTTCTCATTAGTAAAGATTTTGTTCTGCCATCTCATTTGGTCCCTACCTCTGTTTAAATACCTCTATTTTGTTCATACACTTAAAGGTATTTGCACAAGTAAAGGTTCAAAGACCTGACTAAGAGAAGGCCTACGTTTTCCTTACTTCTCGGGACCACAGGTGATATTTCTCCTTATTCACACTGGAGTAAGAAAGGAAAAACGAAAGGCACTTGTGATCTTACATGACCAGCTGGTGCTTGGCATGTGACCCTTGTTAAAGAACAGTGACTAGTTTATTTATTTTTAAAATTCTCTGTGTATACGGCCTGGTGCTTTCTCTTGGCTATCCTAAATGTTTTTTTCTTTGCTATTTATTATGAGCCTTTTCCATGTCTCTTTGTAAAATTAGTAACAGTTTAATATGCCATTAAATTCACACATTTGCAGGATACAGTTTAGGGGTAGCTCAGGGGTAGAGCACATGCCTTGCATCTGTGAGATTCTGGGTTCAGTCACTAACACTGTCCCACACTGCCTAGTGTGATTCCTAGTATGTCAACAATTTTGCAGTGCCCCCAGAACTGCAACACATGCATTACCCTAGCACTTCAACAACAAATAAATAAGAGAATAATTAAGGAGTACAATTCATTCTCCAAATAAACCCCATACTTCTTTGCTATAACTCTCCCATTTTTTTTTTATTTCTCACATACCACAGGCAACCTACTATCATGTTCTCTATCTGAATTGGCTGGTTCCAGGCATTTTGTACACATAGTACTACACAGTATGCATACTACGTGTGAAAATACAATACATTTTGCCCCAGGATTCTTTCTCTTAGCAAAACTTCTAATGTTTATCCACAGTTTCTGTTATCCATTTTTTGACTCAATAATATTCTGTTATATGCATAATACCATACTTTACCAATTCATGAGCTGAGGAGTGCTTGTTTCCAACTCCCAGATATTATGAATAGTGATGTTATGAAATTGGTTTATAAGGTTTTTGTCTTAACATCTGTCTCAATTTTCTTTAGAAGAGCAGAATTGCTGGATCAAATAACTCTAAACTTTTGACAAACTCTCAGATTATCATCAAAGGGCCTATGCCCACTTCACAGTGCTGTTATTTCTTTTCTCTTCTTAACTACTGCTGATATTTTTTAAATTGCAATTTCCAACTCAGATTTCCCTCCTGAACTTGCTATAAATATCTCTACTTGGATTTCCCATAGGAAGTTTCTTCACCCTTATATTTCAAAATGAAGGTCATAATAGCCTCAGTAGTTGATATTGTATTCCTTCTCTGTCCCATGTTGTCTCTCCCAGTGCAAGGTATAATTACCATAATCTACACAGTGGCCCCAATACTATAAAGTGGATATCTTTTTTCCATCATCCTTCTCATCTGATTTAACTTCAAGTCTTAAAAATTCTGCCTTCTCAGCAACTCTCCAATCTGTCCTCTTTTTATCCAAATTTGCCACTGCTCCATTAAGGCCCTTCCTTATCTAACCTCTAATTTCACTATTCCTCCAAAATCATCCTACATATTTATTACTGGCAATGTGATAAACAACTTTCATCCTCAAAGATCTTCAGTAACTAAGCAGAGAATTACATTTACTTTCTTTGCCTAATTCAGCAACGCATATTCATCCAGCGATATTGAATTAGGAAGACTTTCCCATACCTTTTTTCCTTGCACATGCTATTTTGTTGCCATGAAGATTTTCCTCCGGCTTATCCGTTTAGTAAATATCTACTTATCTTTCATGGCACAGATCAAATGCTACCAATTTGCGATGCAGGCCTCCCTTGAATTACTCCATTATACATTAGCAGTACTTACTCCAAATTCCTGCTAAGCCTGTATCTTTACCAAAGACTTAATATGTCCTTTGTTTCTAAACTAAAGTTATCTTTGTTTCTAAACTTCAAAACATGAGGGAAGAGACTTTATTCTAACACTGAATACACAGTCTCTAACAAAGTTTTCAGTGTCTGGCACAAAGACACATGCACTCATTCCCTACACACACACACACACACACACACACATACACACACACAAGAAAAATGGAAGTATTTTGGCTCATTTTTCCCTTTTAAATAAAAATTAATTTTGTAGGTTTTTTGAATAACCATGGTATACAATTATAAATCTGTTCATGGTTGATTTTCAGTCATATATTGTACCAACACCCATCCATCCACCAGTGTATATTTCCCACTACTAATGTCCCCAGTTATCCTCCCACCACTCTCCAACCAGCCTGTCTGTATGGCAGGCACATTCATTCTCTTTCTCTCCCCTTTTGGGAATTATGGTTTGCAATACAGATACTGAAAGGTTATAATGTTTGTTCCTTAACCTATTTTCAGCACACAGTTCATATCCACAGTGATCATTTCCAAATATCTTTGTCATATCTGTCCTTCTTTATCCCAATTGCCTTCTCCCCCAGCACTTTAGGCAGGCTTCCAACCATAGATCAATCCTCCTGGCCCTTATTTCTACTGTCCTTGCATATTAGTCTCAGATTATGTTTTGTTACACCCTACAAATGAGTTCAATCATTCTATGTCTATTCCTCTGCTTCTGACTCATTTCACTTGGCATGATATTCTACATGTCCATCCATTTATAAGTGAATTTCAGAACTTCATTTTTCCTAACAACTGCATAGATTCAATGCAGTCCCTATAAGGATACCTATGACACTATTTAAAATTGTATTTTATTGCTCTACATCCCTAATCATCAGGGAGATGCAAATCAAAACAACAATGAGATATCATCTCACACCCCAGAGACTGGCACACATTCAAAAGAACAAAAGCAACCAGTGCTGGCGTGGATACGGGGGAAAAGGGATGCTCTTTCACTGTTAGTGGGAATGCCCACTAGTCCAGCCTTTTTGGAAAACAATATGGACAGTCCTTCAAAAACTATAAATTAAGCTTCCATATAACCCTGCAATACCAATTCTGTGAATATATCCCTAGGATGCAAAAAAAGCACAGCAGAAATGACATCTGCACATGTATGTTCATTGCAGATTTATTCACAATAGAATTTGGAAGCAACACGGGTGCCCGAGAATAGACGACTGGTTAAAGAAAATTTGGTACATGTACAAAATGGAATACTATATAGCTGTTAAGAAAGATGAAGTTTATAAGTTTCAAGCTGAAATTTGTTTATAAGTTTCAAGCTGGGTAAGAGGATGCCTCCCATCTCCCCCTGAACAAAGAATTGCTTTAGCTACTAGTGGGAGGTTATTGTTCCATATGAATTTCATGTGTGTTTGATCTCTTTCTTTAAAAAATGTCATGGCTCTGAAATCTCCAAGCTCAGTAGCAGTGGTATTAGGCCTCCCCCCAACTCCCAAGTTTTCCAGTAGCTTGGCAGTCACACCCACAAACTGCCCCCAGAGCTATATAATTTAATCAACGGCCAAGAAGAGAATGACATAGGCCTTACCCATTAGTGAATCTGCTCTATAATAATATTCTAAATTTCAGAATTTCTGAAGTGCTCTCATACTCTAGCCCACTTATGTACCTAAAGTAGTACACATCTGTTTGGGTTTAACATACATGCTTGTAATCTCTTATACAAGGGCTTAAATGGCTTCAGAATAGAATACAGCATTCTTCACACACTTTCCTCCTATTGTGGCAGGAAGGTGCATGATGGTGAGATTAGTGTTTGAATATTAAGTATAATGAATTATTGTGAACAACTACAAAAAAATAAAATGCAAATTTTTACAATAACAAAGCTTTCATGTTTTATTTTCAGTTGTACAATGATTGACACCCATCCCTCCACCAGTGCACATCTTCCACCACCAATGTCCCCAGTATACTCTCCCTTTCCAGCCCTCCCCCAGCTGTACGGAAGACAATTTTGCTATACTCTCTCTAATTTTGGGCATTATGGCTTGCAATATAGATAATGAGAGGCTATCACATTTGGTCCTTTATCTACTTTTAGCACACATCTCCCATCCTGAATGATTCCTCCAACCATCATTGACTTAGTGATTCCCTTCTCTATTCCAGCTGCCTTCTCCCCCAGCTCATAAGACAAGCTTCCAACTATGGGGAAATATTCCTGGCCATTGTGTCTAATGTCCTTAGGTGTCAGTCTCATATTATTTTTAATAATATTAAAATAATAATATTTGTGAACTATTATTTAATAGTTGACAAATGAGTGCAGTCATTCTATGTCTGTTTCTCTTTCTGACTCAATTCACTAGCATGATACTCTCTATGACCATCCACTTATAGATGGAAATGTGGGCAGAACCCTCCATCATATTGAATCTAAAGGAATCTACAAGGATGGAACACTGCTGGCCAAGCAAGTGGAAGAAAGATAAACAAATGGGACTACCTTAAACTAAGAAGCTTCTGCACCTCAAAAGAAACAGTAATCAAGATATAAAGGCATTTCATGGATTGGAAAAATTTATTTTCGAAATACCCATCTGATACAGGGTTGATACACATGATATATAAGGCACTGATAGAAATTTACAAGAAATAAACATCAAATCCATCAGAAAAATGGGGAGAAGAAATGAACAGACACTTCCTCAAAGAAGTACAAATGGCCAAAACGCTCATGAAAAAAAGGCCCTATATTGCTAATAATCAGTGATATGCAAATCAAAACAAAAATGAGATATCATTTCACACCACAGAGAGTGGCACACATCAAAAAGAACAAGAACAACCAGTGCTGGCCCAGATGCAGGGAGAAAGGAACACTCCTTCATTGTTGGTGGGAATACCAACTGGTCCAGTCTTTTTGGAAAACAATATGGACATTCCTCAAAAAACTAGAAATTGAGTTTCCATATGACCCAGCAATACCACGCCTAGGAATATATTCCAGAGGCCCAAAAACACACGGTAGAAAAGTTATCTGTCTTCTCTATTCACTGCAGCACTATTCACAATAGCCTGAATCTGGAAACAACCTGAAGTGCTTGAGAACTGATGACTGGTAAAAAAAAAAAACCTGGTATATCTACTGTATTACTGTATAACTGTCATCCCGTTGCTCATCGATTTGCTCGAGTGGGCACCAGTAACGTCTCCATTGTGAGACTTGTTGTTACTGTTTTTGGCATATCGAATGCAATACAAAAAATTCATCATCATCATCATCATCATCATCATCATCATCATCATCGTCCCGTTGATCATCGATTTTCTCAAGCGATCTCAGTACTGTCTCCATTCATACTAGCCCTGAGATTTTAGAAGCCTCTTTTCACTCGTCCTTCCCAAAAGTGCGAAATGAAGGTTTTTTCAGGATCAGGAAATGAGACCCATCATTGCTACTGGTTTTGTCATATGAATACACCACGGGGAGCTTGCCAGGCTCTCCCATGCAGGCAGGAAACCCTTGGTAGCTTGTCAGGTTCTCCAAAGGGGAGAATTAGGCTATAAGAGTCTCTTGCCCCTGAGCCTGGCTGTCTTCACCAGGGCCCCTTGGAGGGGGTGGGTTGAGTTTCCCTCCCCACCTGACTAGAGCCCCCGAGGCTGAAGATCTCCGGAACCCAGCCACATCCATGCCCAAGGGCCCTTTCTACAAAAAATTACTTTTAATAAAAGCATTGTTATTTACATATTTTGTTCATTATACAGTTGTTTCAGATATTTAGTGTTCCAATACTACCAGTGTGACCTTCCCTCCATCAGTGTCCCCATTTTCACAACCTGCCTCCTTAGGCACATAACAAATTTATTTTATATTATTTGTTCCAACAAAACATTAAGAAGTAGAGAGAAGCGGCAGGCATTCTGGTGAGCAACACGGCCCGGACAATGCTCCGGACCCGAATCAGGGCCAGCAACACCGGGGGGCCGGAAGGAGGAGGTGCCGCCAGCACACCTTCTCCAGATGGAACCCTGGCGACACTGAGCAGCAACTAACACGGCTCCAGGATTCGGGACTGGGACACATCCGAACCCGCGCGACCTTTTCTAAAACCTGAAAACATACAATCTTTTAATGGAAAACTAATTATCAAATGCCTCCTTATTAGGGTTATCTTCTTTGGGGATATAACTCAACAATAGTGAGTTTTGAGTTGAAATATGGAACGTAATCAAGGTGAAGATAAAATGGGGTGAAATTCATCAGTTATGCAGTTGGGGTGGGGGGCGGGGGGTATACCGGGGATTTTGGTGGTGGAATATGGGCACTGGTGAAGGGATGGTGTTTGAATACGGTATAACTGAGACATAAACCTGAGAACTCTGTAACTTTCCACATGGTGATAAAATTTTTTTTTAAATAAAAATTATAAAAAAAAGAAGTAGCAAATAGAATGATCAGAAAATAAATCATATGGTTTCATATGGTTTTTATCTTTACTTTTGTTGATATAATGGATTATGTTGATGGATTTCCGAGTGTTAACCCATCCTTGTGTCCCCGGGATTAATCCCATTTGGTCATTGTGCATGATATATTTGATGAGTTATTGTATTCTATTTGCTAGTATTTTGTTGAGGATCTTCTCATCCGTGTTCATCAGTGATATTGGCTTATACTTTTCTTCGTTAGTGGTGTCTTTGTTTGCTTTTAGTATTAGGGAGATATGTGCCTCATAGAAACTGTTTGGGAGAGTTTGTGTTTCTTCAATTTCCTGGAAAAGGTTGAGAAGAACTGGTAACAGGTCCTTTTTAAATGTTTGAGAGAACAGAAAATTTATCCCCAAAACTTGGATCTTTCTTCTGAGTTCTTTACTCATCTGTGTTTTTGTATAAATATTTCTTAAACATATTCAATACTGAACGCAAGATTGTTTCCCTCAAATATACTTTTTTTCAGTACATTTCTCTCTCTCTTTTTTTGTCTTAGCAAAACAAAACTGTACCCTTCTTGCTTAAGCGAGAAATCTAGAGTCAATTATTTAACACTTTTCCCTTATGAACTACATTCAGTGAGCCACCGAGTCAGGTTGGTTGTATTTGGAAATAGATACCCTAAGTCTTGTTTCTGACCATCGCTGCAGGCTTCGAGTTTGAGAGATTCTCACTATGCTGGGATCAGTCTAACGGATCTGTCTTTAAGGGCATATGTGAACATATACAGAAGAGGAGAGAGTGGTAGGGTGAACCCCCATGCCTGGTTTACCCAAGGCATACTAACCACCAACATAGAATTATTCCTGTTTCATCAATATTCCTCTCCCCACTTCCACTGAATCCTTTCCTTCCTTCCTTCCTTCCTTCCTTCCTTCCTTCCTTCCTTCCTTCCTTCCTTCCTTCCTTCCTTCCTTCCTTCCTTCCTTCCTTCCTTCCTCCCTCCCTCCCTCCCTCCCTCCCTCCCTCCCTCCCTCCCTCCCTCCCTCCCTCCCTCCCTCCCTCCCTCCCTCCCTTCCTTCCTTCCTTCCTTCCTTCTTCCTTCCTTCCTTCCTTCCTTCCTTTCTTTCTTTCTTTCTTTCTTTCTTTCTTTCTTTCTTTCTTTCTTTCTTTCTTTCTTTCTTTCTTTCTTTCTTTCTTTCTTTCATTTCTTTCTTTCTTTCTCTTTTTTTAGCTTGGGTTCATACCTCACAATGCTGAGGGGTGACTCCTCACTCTGTGTTCAGGGATCACTCCTGGCTATGCTCAGAGGACCATATGGGATGCCAGGTATCAAGCCTACTCCAGCTCTCCATTGGGTTACTTTTTAAAAAATTTTTATTAGAGAATCACTGTGATGTACAGGACTGTGGATAGGAGCTAGGAAGATTCTTCAGTGAAAGTGTCTGTATAAGGAAGGGCACCATCAACAAGAGCATAAGATTAATTCAATGGGTGGGGGAGCAGGGGAGAGATTTTCCCACCAAACAGTACTAAATGAATAACAACAGCATGCATTATAATTAATCAAATCCCTGTCTCACACCACATATAAAAATTAACTCCAAAAATGTCAATGCTAAGGTCTGGAGAGATAGTACAGTGGGTAGGGTACTTGCCTTGCACACAGCTGACCCAAGTTCAACACCCACCATCCTATATGGTCCCCAGAGCACTGCCAGTAGTGATTCCTAATGGTATAGCCAGCAGTAACCCCCAAGCATCACTGGGTGTGACCCCAAAACAAAAACAAACCTAAAAAATAAGGTCAATGCTAATATTATAAAAACCCCTTGAAGAAAACTTAGGTGTATATATTTTATTAATCAATGATCTTGAATTAGGCAATGGTCCCATAAGATATGACACCAATAGCACATGAAATCAAAGGGAAGAAACAAGGTAATTTAACATAATCAAAATTAGAAATTTTGTGATGCTAATGGTATTCTCAAGAAAGTGAGGGTGGGTCTGAGAACGGGCCAGAGAAATACTACAGTGGATAGGATGCTTGCCTTGCATGTGCCAGCCTAGGTTTAATCCCCAACACCGCAGATGGTCCCGGAGCCCTGATAGCAATCAGTCCTGAGCACAGAGTGAGGAGTAAGCTCTGAGCACCACTGGGTGTGACTCAAAAAAAAGAACAAAGGGACCACAGTACATGATTTCCATGTGGAATCTTCAGGTTTAATTCCAGCACCTCCGACATGGTCCCCCAGGCACCAGCAGGAAGGGCCTCTCGAAACAAGCCTGGAGCAGCCCTCAGGCATTCCCAGGTATGGCCTAGAAACAAAAATAAACAGAGTAAAGGGAATTCTCAGAATGGAAGAAATTATTTGCAAGTCATATATGTGATGAGTGACTTCGTGCCCAGAGTAGGTAATGAACTCTGATAACCTTGAAAATATGTCGCCAAGTGAAATAAGCCAAGAGAAATGAGAAACGCTGTATATGATTCAGCTGAAATGAAGTATCTCGAGTGGTCGAGTTCAGGGAAACAAAAAAAGAAAGGTGATTGTCAGGGGCTGAAGGGAAGAGGAAACGGAAAGTTATCTAATGGAAAGAGTTTCAGTTACACAATATGAAAAAGTCCTGGAGATTGGTTACACAATAACAGGAATACACACAACACATTGGACTATATAAATAAATTTAGAGATGTTTAAGATAAAATAAATAAATAAATAAATAAATAAATAAATGTTTAGAAGAAGTGGCTAGTGAATCAAACTAGACCTGGGCTTTTGTTTTGGGGAAGATTTTGATTACAGTTTCAATTTCCTTGATATGAACGGGTCTATTCAGGTATTCCAGGTCTTTTTGGTTTAGTCTTGGGAGATTATAGGAATCCAGGAATTTACCCATTTCTTTTAGGTTCTCTTATTTCATGGCATACAGACTTTCAAAGTAGGCTCTGATGATCTTATGAATTTCATTGTTTTCTTTTGTGATGTCTACCTTTTCATTTCTGATTTGGTTTGATAGGGTTCTCTCTCTTTCTTTCTTTGTGAGTCTTGCTAGTGGTTTATCAATGTTGTTTATTTTCTCAAAGAACCAGCTCTTGGTTTCATTGACCTTTCACATTGTCTTTTGGGTTTCCATGTCCTTAATTTCTGCTCTAAATTTTATTATTTCTTTTCTTCTGCCTGCTGTAGACTGCTTTTGTTGGTCCTTTTCTAAGATCTTGAGCTATGAAGTCAAGTTATCTATGTAGGCTCTTTCTTCTTTCCTTAGTAATGATTGTAGAGCTACAAATTTTTCTCTTAACAAGGCTTTAGCTGTGTTCCATAGGTTCTAGTAGCTCATGTCTTCATTCTCATTTGTTTCCAGGTATCTTTAGATTTCTTCCTTGATTTCCTTCCTGACCCATTCATTGTTCAACATTGAGTTGTTTAATTTCCAGGTGTTTGATTTGGTTCTCTGCATCAGTCTATCTTCAGCACATAGCGGTCTGAAAAGATAGTTGATACAATTTCTATCTTCCCAATTCTATTGAGGTAAGTTTTGTGACCCAGCACGTGGTTAATTTTGGAAAGTGTTTCGTGTGCACTGGAAAAAAATATGTATTTTTTCTTTTTGGAGTGTAAAGCCCTGCATAGGACTATTATCCCTCCCTCTTCTATTTCTTCCTTCAAAACAAGTGTTTCCTTGCTGAGTTTTGTTCTTGTTTATCTATCCAGAGTTGATAAGTCTGCATTGACGTCTCCGACTACTATTGTGTTGCTAAAAACATTCTCCTTAAAATCTGATATCAGTTGTTTTAAGTATTTAGCTGGTCCCTCATTAGATGCGTATACGTTTTATTTTATTTTATTTTATTAGTGAATCACTGTGAGACAAAGTTACAGACTTACAGGTTTTCATGCTTCCGTTTCAGTCATACAATGATCGAGTGCCCATCCCTCCAACAGTGCCCATTTTCCACCACCAATGGTCCCAGCATCCCTCCCACCACCCCCACCCTGTCCCCTTCACCCCACCCTGCCTCTGTGGCAGGGCATTCCCATTTGCTCATTCTCTCTTTTCTGGTGTTGTGGTTTGCTACAGAGGTATTAAGTAGGCATCTTGTTCAGTCGATAGTCTATTTTCAGCCTGTATCTCCCATCCCTAGTGGGCCCCTCTAGCAACCTTTGTTTGGTGATCCCTTCTCTATCAGAGATGCTTCTTCACCTAGCATGTGAGGTAAGCTTACAAGCTGTGGAGTACTCCTCTTGATACTTATTTCTACTATTCTTGGGTGTTAGTCTCCCATTCTGTTACTTTATTTATTTATTTATTTATTTATTTATTTGCTTTTTGGGTCTCACCCAGCGATGCTCAGGGGTTACCCCTGGCTCTGCACTCAGGAATTACTTCTTGCGATGCTTGGGGGACCATATGGGATGCCGGGAATCGAAACCGGGTCGGCCGCATGCAAGGCAAACGCCCTACCCACTGTGCTATCGCTCCGGCCCCTCTGTTACTTTATATTCCACAAATGAGTGCAATATTTCTATGTCTGTCCCTCTATTTCTGACTCATTTCACTTAACATGATACTTTCCATGTTGATCCACCTATATGCAAATTTTATGACTTCATCTTTTCTAACAGATCCATAGTATTCCATTGTGTAGATGTACCAAAGTTTCTTTAGCCAGTCATCTGTTCTCAGACACTCGGCTTTTTCCCAGATTCTAGATATTGTGAACAGTGCTGCAATGAACATATAGGTGCAGATGTCACTTTTACTATACTTTTTTGCATCTCTGGGAAATATTCCCAGAAGTGGTATTGCTGGGTCAAATGGGAGCTCAATTTCTAATTTTTTTAAGAAGTGTCCATAATGTTTCCAAAAAGGGCTGAAACAGTCGGCATTCCCATCAGCAGTGAAGGAGAGTCCCTGTGTCCCCACATCCGTGCCAACACTGGTCACTTTTGTTCTTTTGGACGTGGGCCAGTCTCTGTGGTGTGAGGTGGTATCTCATTGTTGTTTTGATGCATCTCCCTGATGATTAGTGATGAGGAGCATTTTTTCATGTGCCTTTTGGCCATTCGGATTTCTTCCTTGAGAAAGTTTCTGTTCATTTCATCGCTCCATTTTCTGATGGGGTTGGATGTTTTCTTCTTGTGGAGTTTAACCAGTGCCTTGCAAATCCTTTATGTTGATTGACTTCCTAATGTTGAACCATCCTTGCATCCCCGGGATGAATCCCACTTGGTTGTGTTGTATGATCTTTTTGATGAGTTGTTAGATTCTATTCGCTAATATTTTGTTGAGGATCTTCGCATCAGTTTTCATCAGAGATTTCTGTCTGTAGTTTTCTTTTTTTGAGGTGTTTCTGTTTGGTTTTGGTATTAGGGAGATATGTGCCTCATAGAAACTGTCTGGGAGTGTTTCTATTTCCTCGATTTCCTGGAAGAGCTTGAGAAGTATTGGCAATATGTCCTCTTTAAGTATTTGGAAGAATTCACTAGTGAATCTATCTGGACCTGGACTTTTGTTTTGGGAGAAACTTTTGATTACAGCTTCGATTTCCTTGATAGTAATGCTTCTATTTAGGTATTCCAAATCATCTTTGTTCAGCTTTGGGATGCTATAAGAATCCAGGGATTTATCCATTTCTTCTAGATTCTCTTGTTTCGTAGCGTACAGATTTTCGAAGTAGTCTCTGACGACCTTTTGAATTAATTTGGTTTCTATTGTGATGTCCCCCCTTTCATTTCTGATTCGGTTTATTAGAGTTCTCTCTCTCTCTTTCTTTGTGAGTCTTGCTAGTGGTTTATCAATCCTATTTATTTTCTCAAAGAACCAGCTTTAAGATTCATTGATCTTTCGGATTGTTTTCTGGGTTTCCATATCATTGATTTCTGCTTAAGTTTTATTATTTCTTTCTTTCTGCCTGGTTTTTGTTGGTCCTTTTCTTGGTCTTGAGCTGTAAGGTCAGTTTATTTATGTGGGCCCTTTCTTCCTTCCTGAAATATGCTTGCAGAGCTATAAATTTTCCCCTTAACACAGCTTTAGCTGTTTCCCACAGGTTCTGGTAGCTCGTGTCTTCATTCTCATTTGTTTCCAGGTAACTTTTGATTTCTCCCTTGATTTCCTCCCTGACCCACTCATTGTTTTACATTGAATTATTTAATTTCCAGGTATATGGTTTTGTCTTCAGCATCTGTGCATGATTAAAATTTATATCTTCAGTGCATCATGGTCTGAGAAGATAGTTGATACAATTTCTATCTTCCTGATTCTATGGAGGTATGCTTTGTGGCCCAGCACGTGATCTATTTTGGAGAATTTTCCTTGTGCACTGGAAAAGAATGTGTATTCTTTTTTATGGGGATGCAAAGCCCTGTATAGATCTATTAGCTTTCTCTCTTCTGTTTATTCTTCAAGTCCAGTGTTTCCTTGCTGAGTTTTGATCTTGTTGATCTATCCAGAGGTGATGAGGTGGTGTTGAAGTCTCCAACTACTATTGTGTTTCTAGCGATGTCCTCTAAAATCTGATATCAGTTGTTTTAAGTATTTCGTTGGTCCCTAATTAGGTGCATATACCTTTAGGAGTGTGAGTTCTTCCTGCTGTACATATCCCTTGATTAGTAAGGAATGGCCTTCTCTGTACCTTCTAATCTTTTTCAACCTGAAATCTATATTGTCCGATACTAGTATGGCCACCCGGTTTTTTGAGGGAGTTGTTCCCTTGAAGGATTGTTTTCCATCCTTTGACTTTGAATCTGTGTTTTACCTGACCATTCAGATGTGTTTTTTGTAGGCAGCAGAATGCTGGGTTCAGTTTCTGAATACATTTTGCCACTCTGTGTCTCTTAATGGGTGTGTTTAGACCATTGACATTGAGAGAAATTATTGTTGTGGTTTTGTGCTATCTTTCTGTAGGAGTTGTTGTGCTTGTAGGGGTTTTTCTTTTCTTACAGGAGCCCCCTTAGTCCTTCTTTTAAGTTTGGTTTTGGGTCTATGAATTTCCTTAGCTGTTGTTTATCCATGAAATTGTGTATGGTTCCTTCGAGTTTGAGTGAGAGCTTAGCCGGATAAAGTATTTGTGGTGAGGCATTCATTTCATTGAGTTTTTTCACTATATCCCATCATTGTCTTCTGGCTTAGAGGATTTCCTCTGATAACTCTGCTGTGAATCTAAGGGTGCTCCTTTTTATGTGATTTCTTTTTTTGACCTCACTGCTTGCAGTATTGTGTCCCTATCCGTGGCATCTATCATTCTGACTATGATATGTCTTGGAGTCTTTTTATTAGGGTCTCTTCTAGCTGGCACCCTTTGGGCTCCTAGGATCTGAACATCTGCATTATCCGCCTCTGGGAACTTATCAGCAATGATTTCTTTAACTGTGGCTTTCTCATTAGGGTTGCCTCCCTGTCCTTCTGGAACTCCAATGATTCTTATGTTATTCCTCTTGGCATCATCCCCTAGGTCTCAGATTTGCCCTAGAGCTATTTTAAGGTCTTTTCCAAATGTTTATTGTAGCCTGTGGGCTTTCTGCTGCTCATCTTCAAGCTCAGTAATTCTATCTTCAGCTCTAGCCATTCAACTGTTGAGGGCTCCCACAGTGTTTTTTATTTAGTCTACAGTGTCTTCTATTCGTGACATTTCTGAATGTAGCTTTCCTATTTCTGCTCTCATTTCTTCCCATAATTTCTTCGCAAAATGCTCCACCATTTCTTTAAGTTCGATGAACATTCTCAGAATTTTTCTCTGAATCCTTTATCAAAGAGATCATATTTGTGAGAAACCCCTGCGGAGGCTTCTGGACTCTTTTCTTTGTCATCTCCTTGCTGTGGGGTTTTGCGCTGTTTCTTCATGCTGTCACGGTTGTATGGAGGTGGGACCTTTCAGTTCACTAGAGCTAATCTCTCTTTTTGTGATTTTTCGATATTTTGGTGCAATTGGAGTAGGCTAGTGGTTTATTTGCCTTTTGCGTTTGAGGTAGCTGGGGAGATCTCCACAAAGTTAGTTAATGGGGATAAACACATCTGTCAAGAACAGGGGAAAATAATTGCAGCGGCATAAGTGGCTGCCACCCCCGGAGACCACGCCCACTGCAGCGGGGCCACGCCCACTACCAAAGAGGTCACGCCCCTTCTGTCCACTGGACATTGGGTCCAGGGGCTGAGCGTGGAGCCCGTGGGTATTGGAATGCTCCGTAAGGGGATCAGGTATACCTGGATGAGGAAGCAGGAAGCGCAGTGTCAGTGGCGGCGAGGGGCAGGGGTCCCTGCCCACAGAACGCTGGCTGGAGATTGGGTCCTGGCAGAGGGCTGGGATGCTCAGTGAGGGCAAATGCGTATACCTTAAGAGAGTGATTTCTTCGCTACTGGTTGTGGCTCAAGAAACAAAGTCCCCTGGAATGGATCATAGATATGTACTCAATCATTGTATGACTGAAATGTAAGCATGAAACTTTGTAAGTCTGCAACTGTATCTCACAATGATTCATTAATAAAATTCTCAGAAAAATGAATAAAGAAGAAACATTAATAAAGATCATAAAAAATTAAAAAAAGAGTGTGATTGCTTCATGTTGTAGTTATCCCTTGATAAATAGAAAATGGCCTTCGCTGTCCCTTCTAATCTTTTTCAACCTGAAATCTAAGTGGTCGGATACTAGTATGGCCACCCCAGCTTTTTTGAGGGAGTTGTTCGCTTGCAGGATTGTTTTCCATCCTTTGACTTTGAGCCTGTGTTTGCTCTGACTGTTCAGCTGTGTTTCTTGTAGGAAGCAGAATGTTGGTCAGTTTCTGGATCCATTTTGCCACTGTGTTTCTTGATTCATGCATTTAGGCCATTGACATTGAAAAAGATTATTGTCAATGGTTTTGTGCCATCTTTCTATAGTGTTTGTTGTTCTTGTAGGGTTTTTGTTTGTCTTGTAGTAGCCCCGTTAGTCCTTCTTTTAAGTTTGGTTTTGAGACTTGTACAGCTAAGTCAGAGCCTATAAAATCAATACCCAAATGTCCATAGCCTTCCTTTATGCAAAAAATGAAACAGAGGAAAGCGACATGATAAAAGCAATCCTGTTCACAATCATGCCCCATAAAATCAAGTACCTCACACTCAGCCTAACTAAGGAGGTAAAGGACCTCTACAAAGAAAACTATAAAATGGTACTCCACAAAATAAAATAAGACATTAGGAAATGGAAACATATCTTCTGCTCATGGATAGGGAGAATCAACATTGTCAAAATGGCAATATTCCCCAAAGCACTATACAGATTCAATGTGATCCCTATAAGGTTACTCATGAAATTCTTCAAAGAAATGGATCAAGCACCCTGAAATTCACATGAAACAACAAATGCCCACAAATAGCTAAAGCAATTCTTGTGAAAAAGACGATTGGAGGCATCACCCTCCCCAACCTCAAACTGCACTACAAACTGATAACAATTAAAATAATATGGTACTGGAACAAAGTCAGAGCCACAGACCAACGGAACAGAGTGGAATATCCTTACACACAAACCCAAATGTATGATCATCTATTCTTTGATAAGGGAGCAAGAAATGTGAAGTGGAGCAAGGAAAGACTCTTTAACAAATGGTGCTGGCATAACTGGACAACCACATGCAAAAGAATGGGCTTAGACCTCGATCTAACACCATGCACAAAAGTCAGATCCAAATGGATTAAAGACCTCAACATCAGACCACAATCCATAAGGTACATTGATGACAAGGTCAGCAGAACCCTCCACAATACTAACGGTATCTTCAAAGATGACATGCCACTGAACAACCAAGTGGAAACAGAGATAAACAAATAGGACTATCTTAAACTAAGAAGCTTCTGCACCACAAAAGGTACAGTGACCAGAATACAAAGACAATCTACAGAATCGCAAAGGATATTCACCCAATACCCATCTGATAAGGGATTGATATCAAGGTTATATTAGGTACTGGTTGAACTCTACACGAAAACATCCAACTCCACCAGAAAATGGGGCGATGAAATGGACAGAAACTTTCTCAAGGAAAAAAAACCGAATGGCCAAAAGGCACAGGAAAAATGCTCTTCATCACTAATCATCAGGGAGATGTATCAAAACAACAATGAGATACCACCTCACACCACAGAGACTGGCCCACATAAAAAGAACAAAAGTGACCAGTGTTGGCGCGGATGTGGGGACACAGGGACTCTCCTTCACTGCTGATGGGAATGCCGACTGGTTCAGCTGTTTTGGAAAACAGCATGGACACTTTTCAAAAAATTAGAAATTGAGCTCCCATTTGACCCAGCAATACCACTTCTGGGAATATATCCCAGAGAGGCAAAAAATATCATAGAAATGACATTTTCACTTGTATGTTCATTGCAGCACTGTTTACAACAGCCAGAATCTGGAAAAAAACCAAATGCCCGAGAACATATGACTGGTTAAAGAAACTTTGGTACATCTACACAATGGAATACTATGCAGCTGTCAGAAAAGATGAAGTCATTAACTTTGCATATAAGTGGATCAACATGAAAAGTATCATGCTAACTGAAATAAGTCAGAAAGACAGAGACAGACATAGAAAGATTGAACTCATCTGTGAAATAAAAAGTAACAGAATGAGAGACTAACACCCAAGAATATTAGAGATAAGTACCAGGAGATTTGCTCCATGTCTTGGAATCCATCCTCACATACTGGGGCAAAAGGCAGCTCAGATTGTGAAGGGAACATCAAGTAAAGTGTGTTTAGGGGACCCGCTCAGGATGGGAGATGTGTGCTGAAAGTAGACTATAGATCAAACACGATGACCACTGAATACCTCTATTCCAAACCACAACACCCCAAAGGAGAGAAAGAACAAAAGGTAATTCCTTCCACCGTGGTGGGGTGTGGTGGGGGTGATGCGGTGGGAGGGTGGGAGGGAAACTGGGATCATCGGTGGTGGAGAATAGGCACTGGTGGAGGGATGGGCACTCGAACATTGTATGATTAAAACACAAGCATGAAAGTATGTAAATCTGTAACTGTACCTCACAGTGATTCACTAATAAAAATTTAAAAAAGAAAAGAGAAGAAAGAAATAATTAAGAGCCAATTTGTAGCGGCTGGAGCAATAGTACAGCAGGTAGGGCGTTTGCCTTGCACGTGGCAAACCGGGTTAGATTTCCAGCATCCAATATGATCCCCTGAGCACTGCCAAAACTAATTCCTGAGTGCAATGCCTGGAGTAATCCCTGTGCATAGCCGGATGTGACTCAAAAAGCCAAAAACTTGGGCCAATTTGGCAATTGCTATATGATTTTAATATATGTAAATAAGGAAAATAAAATTCTTGAATACAATATAATAAAATGCTTATTCTCATTTACATAAGTAAGTTTTCCACCCTGGAGCCTAAAATATATTGCAGTAAATTTCATTTTATATTTGCGTCTCATTAAGGTAATTATCATGACTTACCTGTGTTTAACAAAAATTTTAAGATATACTGTGCTAATACATTTTGGTGTTTACATGAAATAGTTAAGCTTTCCTGTGTAAATTTTCCCCCTATATTTTATATAAACACTGGTTTGCAAAGTTGTTCATGATGATTGTTAAAGGCATTCAATATTCCAACACCAATCCCTCTACCATTATCATTTTCACTCCACCATTGTCTCCAATTCTCCCCACCACCGCTAAAGTCTGCCTCCATAGCACACCCACAGTAATTTATTTTATACTGCTTCTTATCAATAATTTGTTAACAGAATGATAAAAATATTTCCTTAGAAAAATTGTGTAACTTGTTTTATCTTACCATGGAGACATTAAGTAGTTGTATGAGCGGAAACTGAGATGTTGTTGCAGGTCAAATCTTCTGTGTTACTGTTTGCTTAGTCTAGACTGGTTGCTTCTATGTTACATCTATTCCAATCTGGTGTGCAACTACTGGATTATTAGTGTTGTAGAATTTGAGATGTTACTACAGAAAGTCCAGAGTTTTAAACTGAGTGGTAATAAATTTTCAATTGACAGTCGCTTTAGGGTGTTGACGTGACTGCTAGAGCTTCTGGAAGTACAGGGAGGTGGTGGGAATTAGCCCATCCAAACTCAGAGAAAACCTAGAAAATTCAGGCATAAAGACCTACATACCTGAATTTTCAGCATTTTAATTTCTGCATGAGGTTTGGTCCAGAAACAATGGAGTCCGGCCAGAGGCATGACAGTAATTTTGGTGTGTAGCTCTACTGCCTTTATCGACTTGACCACTAATTCTAAGTTTAAAATGTCAATATTTTAAAATGCTTATATTCTAAGAGCATCTATACTTTGAATGTATACCTTAAAATAATAAAAATACTCACAATCGACAGAATCTGGAAATAACCTGAGTGCGCAAGAACAGAAGACTGGATAAAGAAACAATGGTACTCTATATATTTATTGCAACAATGTTCACAATAGCCAATATCTGGAAACAACACGAGTTCCCTAAAACAGATGACTGGTAAAAGAAACTTTCGTACATCTACAGAATAGAACACTATGCAGGTGTTAGGAGAGATGAAGTCATGAAATTTGATTATCAATGGATTGACATGGAGAGTATCATGCTAAGTGAAATGAGTCAGAAAGAGAGGGACAGTCATAGAAGGACTGCACTCATTTGTGGTGTATAGAATAACATCACATGAGGCTGAAACCCAAGGACAGTAGGTACAAGGGCCAGGAAGATTGCCCCATAGCTGGAAGACTGTTTCATGAGTGGAGGGGAGAAGGTAGATGGAATAGAGAAGGGATCACTAAGAAAATGATGGCTGGAGAAACGAGTTGGGATGGGAGATGAATGCGGAAAGTAGATAATTGAACAAACATGATGACCTCTCAGTGTCTATGTTGCAATCCATAAAACCCAAAAGTAGAGAGTAGTATGGGGGATATTGTCTGCCATGGAGGCAGGGGGAGGGTGAAAAAGGGGGGTATACCCTGGATATCGGTGGTGGGGAATGTGCACTGATGGAGAAATGGGTGTTTGATCATTGTGAGAATGTAACCCAAACATGAACGCTTGTAATTATTTTATGCTGATTCAATAAAATAAAAAATTAAAATTAAAAAAGAAACAATGGTACATCTATACAATTGAATTACATGCAACTATACAATTGAATTATATGCAACTGTTGGGAAGAATGAAGTCATGAAGTCATAAAATTATAATGGATTGACATGAAGAGTGTCATGTTGTGTGAAACGAGTCAGAAGGAGAGGGACAGATATAGAATGACTGCATTCATTTTGGAGTTTACATGAAACTCCCACAAATGAATACATACACATATCACTGTATCACTGTCATCCCATTGTTCATCGATTTACCTGAGCAGGCGCCAGTAACGTCTCCATTCCTCCCAGCCCTGAGATTTTGGCAGCCTCTCCTTATTTGTCTTTCCCAATGATTGGAGGCTCTTTTCAGGGTCAGGGAAAAGAGACTGTTATTATTCCTTTATTTGGCATATTGAATATGCCACGGAGAGCTTGCCAGGCTTTTCTATGACACACACACACATATATATACATATATATATATATATATATATATATATAATGAAACTAATACCCAAGGCCCAAGGTGAGGGTACACAAGAGCCGAACCAGGAGAACATTTCAATGGTTGGAAGCTTGCCACAATCCTGTGTGTGGGGTACAGGTAAAGGGATATACCTGATTACCTTTCATTATCTGTATTGCAAACTGTAAGGCCCAAAAGGAAAGAGAGATAAGAAAGGAAATGAAGAGAGTAAGGGATATAGAAAGAGAGAATATAAGTGTCTGCCACAGTGGCAGGCAGTGGGATGGGGTGCAGGGCGTGGTGGGAGAGAAACAATGACCATTGGTGGTGGAAAAAGTACACTGGTAAAGGGACGAATGTTGGAACATTATATGACTGAAATCCAATCATCAACAACTTTGTAAATGTGTATATCAGTGTGACTCAATTAAAAATAAATGAAAAAATCAAAGTTTGATTGAAAAAATAATAAAACGAAAAAACTGGGGCTCCCTGAGTCTAGAAATTGCATGCAATTTACATACATAGTAAAATCAAAGGCAAAGGTGATAGAAAGGAAATTATTGACCATCTCTAGGTGTGGCCATTCTGTAAAATAACCCCAGACTATATCCCCACTGTTGCCTCAAATCAAATAGCATCCTGTTTTTGTATCAGTCATTTATATGTCCTTTCCTTAAGAGAAAAGTACAGGAAGAACCTGTAAGTCTCTTGTCTACCTCAGCTCCAAGTCTTCAAACACCCCATCAAAGCCACATTCATTCCTTCCCTCTGGGAGCTTCATCATTTTCATAATGAATTTGATCCTTCTGTGGCCAAATGTAATTTCACTTGAATTGATCCAAGTAAGGATTTGTTTTAAAAAGGAACTTTTATTTCAGAAACTGAGAAAAACATAATATTTAAAAATATCATGGACACCAGAATAAATGAGTTTATAGAAGACTAATGAAACTCAGTAATTACAATGATAGGCCTGGCTGACAGAGTTTATATAGTACTCAGTCCTTATTCCTATTCTTGGCCTCAGACTCATTATCTAGAAACTTTCGTGTGGCATCAACATTAAAGATGGTGATATTCCTTGTTCTTTCCAGAATCTACTTTGTTCAATTATTGGGAGGATAGGGGTTGGATAAGAAGCTTTTCTGGATTATTTACTGGTCCTGGAAAAATTTTGCACTTGTTCTGAGTTTACTTCCTACGCCCTAAGAGAGCCAACCTAATCCCTTATTCCATGAATGATGAAGATAAGGAAGGTCCAATCTCATCCAACCCTAGAAAGACATTTCACATACCTCAGAAAGTTTTTCAGGGATTTCTGTATTTCATATTTCTGTCGTTTAGAGCTCAAATGGATCTAATATCTGATAAGTCAACCTCATCCTAGCCTGTTGCTCTTGGTTCCTATTGCTTTTCCTGAAGCATACCTGAAGGTACACATTCTGAAGTGGCAGTTTGGATCAAAGATGCACCCCTGGAGCAATCCCTGCTTATGTCTATCCAATAGTGATTTTCTTATTCTTTTTGATAATGGATGGAAATATTTCGGGTCATTAATGAATAATTAAGCAGCCTGGAGATATAGATAAATGGGCTGGAGCACATGGTTTGTATGAAGACCCAGGTTCAATTTTCAACACTGCATATGGGTCTCCTGAGCACTTCTAGGAGTGACCTCCACACACAAAGCCAAGTAACCCACACAAATATGAAATAACCAATCCAGGAACTCTATATACATGGACATTGTATTGACAAAACAATAAATTGTCCTTAAAGCTTAGGGAATTATATGTTTTTTCATTGCAAATAAAATCACCTGTAGGAATTGCCCCAATTCATAGATCCAGGTGGTCTACTCTGCCCCGTGCTATATGATTCTGTGCCTCCTCCATTAATATTGTCCCAAGCTTAAAAATTGTTGGCACAATTAAATTCACTAATTGGATAATTTGAAACTTATAAGGGAAATACAAAGTATGGGAACCAGTTGTTGGAGCTGAATCCCCAAAGAGGCAATATTCTAATGAGGAGTACCACAAACTTTTAATGTTTATATCTACAGAGAACTCCTGGATCCTGCCTTTTCTGAAGGAAACTCTTCTTTCTATTGCTTACTTGCAAGACATAGAAAATAGTATCCAATGAATTATACATTAGCACTACTCTACCACTTTGTGGCACATAGTTTTTAATCTAGGCCTGAATTTATCAATTCTTTTTAGTTCATGTCAGTGCTGATCTACTGACTGTGGCTACCTGGAGTTAAAAAAACATTTTGAGATATAATCAGCATTGAAATTTGGGTTGCATGTTCAGTTAGCAATATCCAATATGGGCACAGACTAATAAAATGACACTATGTATTTGCAGATGCTTTCTAGCTAGTACCTGAGGCTGGTCCCACTAGTTTTCATTTTGACCTTTGAACTTCCTGATGGACTTTTTCGCTTTATTTTATTTACTTATTTATTTTTGCACTTCTACTTATCTTATTCCCACTCTTTCTCTTCTAGACTTTACGCCGTTGGGGGCAGGAATTAAGGGAATGAACTCCAGCCTGTTTTTTTTTTTCTTTTTAAAAAAATTTTATTAGTGAATCACCTCACGGTGATCCTGATGGATTTTTTTACATCGTCCATCTGCCTTGTTTACTAACAGAACTATCTCCATGATGTTGGACTAATCACTCTCCTTCTCTGAGCTTCAGCTGTTTAAGTGTAAAACAAAGACAGCAGATAAAATGATCATAGCATCCTTACAAGTTCTATTAATTAAGTCAGGCTCTTACAAAAGTCAGGATCAGATTCTGAATTACTTCTTGTTTCAAAACTCAATCCTCTCCCACTATTACAGCACTTACTGAGTTCCAACATCTTATCAAAAGAATGGCTCCTGTTCTTAAGCTGTTGATACAGAAGAAAGGAATGACAGGTCTTCAGTTTAGTAAATCCTCAGGCTTTTCACATTTTAGGTTACAAACTCCACCCACCTTCCCAGGATTCCTGTGATGATTCATTCAGGTGCCCTTATTCTTTGCCTGAGAATGACTTTCCAGAATTTTATCTCTCTATTTTTTGCAATAGAAAAATTACTTTACATGCTGAGGGTTAGTAATAGACACTATTAATAAAGTGTAAAAGGATTTTTGTCTAAATTCTTCTTTCCTTTGGCCCACCTCTATCACCCACACCATGTGCAATCCATTTGTGGCCACTCCACCTCCTGTTCTTCTCTCCTTTCACGCATAGTTCTGTGTTCCTGAAGTTTACCGCTCTTATACTTCAAACTGCTTGAATCTCTTTCCTTTCCTGACAATAGGCATTGGCATTTGGTGGCCCTTTACTTTTTCCCACCTTACCAGACTGTTCCAGTCTCATTGCCCCCTTCACAGGTTCTTTCCGCAGTGAATGAAGTACGAATACAAACAACAGAAAAAACATTACTACGTGTATTAAAGTGAAGTCCTTGTTGGACAACTACACATTTCTGGAGGCAGGATTTCAGTTTGATTTTCGCAGAGTTCTCTGAAGTCTGAGATCTATCCCAGACCCAGCCTACCCGCACTCCAGGTATCTAAGCCTTCAGAGAATCAGAGTACTCTGTTTTCCTGATCTATCTTGGAAGATCAGCATCCCACAACCCCATAAACTGAATTTCCTAATCAAAAAATCAGTGGCCAACATGGGGAGGTGGGAGGGGGCGGCAGGTATACTGGGGGGGTTGGTGATGGAGGATGGGCACTGGTGAAGGGAAGGGTGTTCGAGAATTGTATAACCGACATAATCCTGAGAACTATGTAACCCTCCACATGGTGATTCAATAAAATTAAAAAAAAAAATCAGTGGCCAAAGGAGTATAGAGGGCAGGGGAAAGTCAGCCAAGTTAGACAGAAATCCCTGTAAAAGTAATTTAACTCAGAACTGGGGATTCCTGAGGGTAGGAATCCAAGTTCCCCCTCACTGAAGAAGAAACCAATTTTGCAAATTAATGCATAAATAGATTACCAGTGACTCAGGATGGGCTGCTAAAGGGCTGACGAGTTGAGATATGCCCTTCCCTAACTCTGGCACTTTCACCAAAGCTTAAGCCCCAACTTTGCCCAGGAAACCCCCTGGAAGAGACATTGGGTCTCCGAAGTCTAGGTTTCACCTTGCCTCTTAGTTGCTGAGGGAAGCCCTGAGTTTGGCTAGTTTTAGACTTTTTGCTGTTGCCCCTTTTTGTCTGGTTTCTCTACCAGCATCCCAACCCAATTTTTACTTGTCAAACCTGGCATTTTTTGTACAGTAGAAATGACATCTGAATTTGTATGTTCATTGCAGCACTGTTTACAATAGCCAAAATCTGGAAAAAAACGGAGTGCCCCATTTAACAGATGACTGGTTAAAGAAACTTTGTTACATCTACACAATGGAATACTGTGCAGCTGTTAGAAAATATGAAGTCATGAAATTTGCATATAAGTGGATCAACATGGGAAGTATCATGTTGAGTGACATGAGTCAGAACGAGACAGACATAGAAAGATCACACTTATCTGTGGAATATATAGTAACAGAATGGGAGAATAACACCCAAGAGTAGTAGAGATAAGAACCAGGAGGTCTGACCCACAGCTTGGAAACTGGCCTCACATGCTGCGGGAAAAGACAGCTGAAATAGAGAAGGTAACACCTAGTAGAGGATGTTGGGAGGACCCACTCGGGTTGAATGATACATGCCGAAAGTACACTATAGACTGAACATGATGGCCACTCAATATTTCTATTGCAAACAACAACACCCCAAAGGAGAGAGAACAAAAGGGAATGCCCTCTCGCAGAGGCAGGGTGGAGTGGTGGGGGTTGGGATTGGGGTGGTGTGAGGGATACTGGGAACATTGGTGGAGGAGAATGGGCACTGGTTGAGGGATGTAAACAATCACTGTATAACTGATGTGCAAACATGAACGTTCATAAGTTTGTAACTGTATCTCACGGTGATTCACTAATAAAATATATTTAAAAAAACCTGGCCTTTTTCCCATAGCCCTCTGCAATTCTGCCATCTCTTGCCAGAATTTCACTGCCCAGACACTTTTCCAATACCCTGCAAGCTATATTTATCACCTCATGCTTCCCTCTCGGGCTTTCTTTCCAAATACCCACCATAAATCTTGAAAATGGCCCCAGGTGGCACTCATATCACCGTCTTTTTGTCTTACTTGTTCAAAGTCCAGCCCAAACCGTGCTTGCTATTTAAGTTGTTCTGAGTCTCGGTGTGTCCCAAAGTATTGAGAACACCTCTCTCTCAACCTTAAAAGCATCTCTCAGGAATGTCTACATATGATGGAACAGAATTTCCAGCCTCTGCTTCCCTACCACTCCCATCAAACCACCAAACCATCAAAACATCAAGCCATCAGGGAATGGCACCAAGCATTTATCTGTTTGTGCTCAAAGGTATCCTGATAACTGATTAGAATTAGAACACCTCTAGACAGAGGCAGGGTTAAGCTAGAAGTTCCATGGGTCTAACTACAGTTGACATTACTTTCTTAAGGCACAGGAGTGTGTGTTGTATGGGAGGCACTTGTCAAATATATGGGAAAGTGCATTCAAACAAATGTGAATTAATAAATATTGCAGCAACAACCATCATCACTTTTGCAGCCACCTGGTACAAGATACCTGGGAAATAGGTCCTTCTACTTTTGTGATCTGGCCTGATACAGGAACTCCAAAACGACTCCAAAAACCCTTATGGGCTGCACTTGGGGTTTTTGGGATACAATACTCTCAATGATAGTATAATGCATGCATTGTTCCAAAACCACACCCGCCATTAAAGTTCCCGCTTCTCTCCACCAAACTTTCAAAAACCCCTCAGATAGCTCCCCTCTTTCCCAGATCAGCTCAATTATGTGAACCAACGCCTCAGTTTCTGTTGCGTTTGGCCAATTATTCATCCCTTACTATGTTGAAAATTCCCAGAAAAAAAAGTTTAGAATCATAAGAATCCAAGAAAAGAGGAAAGAGGAAAAGGAGAAGAAAGACCAGTGATAGAGATAATTGGGGAGTATTCCCCCAGTCTGAAGAACAAGATGGAACACGGACAGAAGAGGCTCAAAGATTACCATCCAGAGTACGCCCAAACAAACTACAGCAAGACATTTTGCAACCAAAATGTCAAGAACTAAAGACAGAAACAGACTACTTATTGCTTCACGATGCAAACAAAACCTCACAGACAATGGGCAGCACATTAAGATTCACAGTAGATCTCTCTAAGCAGTAGAGTTCTTGTAGATATCTACAAGCAATGAAAGAAGGGAAGAACATATACAGAATAATGAATAGAAAGAAATTCCAATCAAAAATCCTCTATTCAGCAAGATTTTAATTCAGATTGGAAGAAAGGATAAAAGGATTCTCAAACAAATAGCAGTTGATAAAATATTTGAGATATCACCCAGACCTGGCAAGGACACTGAAGGGCTCTTATAAAAGGGTAATAGTCTATAGAACAAGGAGCAAAGCACTATACATAGACATGGCAAAATACATTCATATCAATAATTTCCCTAAATAGACTAAATTCCTCTGTGAAATGACAGAGTAGCAGGATGTCTCAGGAAACAAAACCCAATCTTTTGTTGCTTACAGGAAACATACGGAAAAACCCACAATAAACACAGGCTCAGAATCAGTGGTTGGAAGACAATTATGCAGGCTAATGGCAGACAGAATAAAACAATGACTGCCATACTTATTTCAGACCAAATAAGATTCAATCCAAAGGAAGATAATAAAACACAGGGAAGAACATAACATCCTGATCAAAAGATCAATAGATATGAGGACTGAGCTCTCATAAATATATATTCGTCAAATGAAGGGGCAGCAAAGTTTATAAATCAACTACCAAGAGATCTAAGGAAATACACTGATGGCTGCACAATAGTGGTGGTTGACTTTACCACTCCACTCTCATTATTGGACAGAACAACCAGGCAAAACGTTAATAAACAAGAGCCCCAAATGAGGAACTGGAAAAACTGGGTATGATAGATTTTTCAGGACACTCCACCCCTAAAAACTGAATACGCATTTTTCTCAACAGCACATAGGACATTCTCTAGGATAGATTACGTGCTGGGACACAATACAACCATCTTCAAAATCACAAAAATATAAATTATACCAAGTATCTTCTCAGGACACAAAGTCACAAAAGTAGAAATCAAACAACAGTAAAAATAAAGTCGCAAAGACCAAATACCTGGAAACTAAACAACATGCGCCTATATAACATTTGGATCAAAGACAATACAAAAAAGTAATCAAAAGATTCATTGAAACAATGAATACAACAATTGCCAGAATCTATGGGATACAATGAAAGCATTACTGTGGAGAAAATTTATAGTTATTTAAGTTCACACCAGGAAGAAAAGGCTCAAATCAACGAGTTAACCAACAAACTCAGTGGAAAACTTCAGCAGCAGAGTAACTGCTGCTGGGTACAGAAACAGTTATCTCCAAGATGAGGTCCAGAGAATCTCCAGACAACAGTAGAAGATGGAAACGAGCCTCAAAGTGAACCAACAGATGTCAAGAGAAAACCGGGATGAAGCAAAGAGGAATAATATAACAATCATTGGAGTCCCAGAAGGACAGGAAGAAAACCCTGATGAAGATGAAACTGTCAAAGACATCATTGCTGAGACATTCCCAGAGCTGAAGACCACGTGCAAGGAGATTAAAGCGGCCGAAAGGTATCAGCTAAAAGAAATTCAAATAAAAATACTCCAGACACACCCTCATTATAATAACTAAAATCATAGACAGAGATAAAATTCTGAACCCATTAAGATCAAAGAAAGGAATTTCTTATAAAGGACCAACCTTAAGATTTTTTTATTTTAATTTATTATTAAACATTTATAAGATTTACAGCCAACTTATCTGATGAAAAATTCATGGCCCAAAGACAGTGGTGCGATATAGTGAAAAAACTCAATGAAAGAAACACCTCACCAAGAATACTTTACCCAGGTAGACTGTCATTCATATTGGAAGGAACAACACACAGCTTCACAGACAAATAAAAACTCAGGAACTTCAGAGACTCAAAACCATTGTTAAAATAAAAAATAAATGGGCTACTTTAATATGATAAGCCCTTCAAATACACTAAACTTCAGAAAAAAGATGGAAAAAACCCATAACAGTAATTTCTCTCAATGTAAATGGGCTAGCTAACCAATTAAAAGGCACAGAAGCACAGAATGGAAGTATGGATCAGAAAATTTAACTCAACATTCTGCTGCCAGCAAGAAACACATCTGAACAGTCATAGCAAATACAGACTCAAAGTCTGAAAAACAATTCTACAGGCAAACAACTCCCTCAAAATAGCTGGAGTAAAAAGAAAGAATACAAATTATTTTACAGTGCACATGGAATATTTTCCAAAGTACACCACGTGCTGTGTCACAAAATATACCTCAATAGAATCAGGAAGATTGTATTAACTAACTTTTCAGACCATGAAGCACTGAACATAGAAGTTAATCACACACAGATGCGGAGAACCAAATCAGACTCCTGAAAATTAAACAACTCAATGTTGAACAATGAGTGGGTTTGGAAGGAAATCAAGGAAGAAATCAAACGATACCTAGAAACAAATGAGAATGAAGACACGAGCTACCAGAACCCATGGGATGCAGCTAAAATTGTGTTAAGGGGAAAATTTATAGCTCTGCAATCATTTCTTAGGAAGGAAGCGAGCCCCACATAAGTAACCTGACTTCACAGCTCAAGAACTTAGAAAAGGACCAAAAAAGGAGCCAAACCAGGCAGAAGGAAAGAAATAATAAAACTTAAAGAAGAAATTAACAACCAGGAAGCACCCCAAAAATTTAAAAGATAAATGAAACCAAGAGATGGTTCTTTGAGAAAATTGATTGATTGATAAAATCAAAAGATTTATCAAAAGATTGATAATCCACTATCAAGACTCACAAAGAAAGATCAAGAGAGAACCCTTATGAACCGAATCAGATAGGAAAACGGGGGCATCACAAAAGAAACCAAAGAAATTCAAAATATCATCAGAGACTACTTTGAAATTCTGTATGCCATGAAATAAGAGAACCTAGACGAAATGTTTAAATTCCTGGATTCCTATGATTTCCCAAGTCTGAACCAAGAAGATTTGGAATACATGAATAGACCTATTACTATCAAGGAATTTGAAACTGTAATCAAAGTCTTCCCCAAAACAAAACCCAGGTCCAGATGATTCAATAGTTAATTCTCCCAAACATTTAAAGACGACCTATTGCCAGTTCTCCTCAAGCTTTTTCAGGAAATTGAAGAAACAGAAAATCTCTCAGTTTCTGTGAGGTGCATATTTCCCTAATACTAAAACCAAACAAATATACCACAAAATAAAAACTACAGGCCAATATCCCTGATGAACACAGATGCGAAGATCCCCAACAAAACATTATCAAACAGAATCAAACAACTCATCAAGAAGATCATACACCAATACCAAGTGGAATTCATCCTAGGGATGCAAGGGTGGTTTAACATTAGGAAATCAGTCAACAGAATTCATCATATGAACAAAAGAAAAGATAAAAAATATATGATCATATCAATAGATGTAGAGGAAACATTTGACAAGATCCAACACCGGTTTATGATGAAAGGTCTCACTAAAATGGGTTTTAGAGGAACTTTCCTCAATATAGTCAAAGCCATCTACCACAAAGCCTACGGCAAGCATTATCTATCCTCAATGGGTGAAAACTAAGAGGCTTCTCTCTAAGATCAGGGACAAGACAAGTTTGCCCACTCTCAACACTTCTCTTCAATATAGTACTGGAATTACTAGCAATAGCGGTTAGGCAAGAAAAGGATATTAAGGAAAAGAACAAATCAAACTCTCACTATTCGCAGATGATATGACACTATATTTAGAGAGCCCTAAAGCCTTTACCAAGAAGCTCTTAGAAACAATAGGCTTGTATACTAAACTCGCAGGCTGCAAAATCAACACCCAAAAGTCCATGGCTTTCCTATACACAAATAATGAGAAAGAAAAAAGTGACATGAGAAAGCAATCAATCCCACTCACAATTATGCATCAGAAAATCAAGTACCTCAGAATCAGCTAAACTAAGGAGGTAAAGGAACTGTACAAGGAAAACTACAAAATGCTACTTCATGAAATAAAAGAGGACATGAGGAAATGGAAACATATCCCCTGCTCATGGTTTGGGAGAATTAATATTGTCAAAATGGCAATTCACCCTAAAGCATTTTACAGATTCAATGCGATCCCCATGCCATTCTTCAAAGAAATAGATCAAATACTCCTGAAATTTATTTGGAACAACAAACCCCCACGAATAGCTAAAGCAATTTTTAGGAAAAAGAAGATAAAAGGCATCACATTCCCCAACCTCAAACTCTACTACAAAGCTTTAATAATTAAAATAGCATGGTACTGGAACAAAGGCAGAGCCGCAGACCAATGGAAAAAGGTGGGATATCTTTAAACACATCCTCAAATATATGATCATCAATTCTTTGATAAGGGAGCAGGAAAAGTGAAATCGAGCAAGGAAAGCCTCCTTGACAAATGGTGCTGTCAAAACTGGACAACTACATGCAAAAAAATGGGCTCAGACCTCTACTTATCACCGTGCACAAAAGTCAGATCCAAATGGATTAAAACCTCAACATCAGACCAGAATCCATCAGGTGCATTGAAGACAAGGTCAGAAAAACCCTCCACGACATTGAAGCTAAAAGTGTTTTCAAAGATGACACACCGCTGACCAAACAAGTGGAAACAGAGATAAACAAGTGGGACTATCTTAAACTAAGAAGCTTCTGTATGTCAAAAGAAACAGTGACCAAAATATAAAGACAATCAACCGAATGGAAAAGGATATTCACCCAATACCCATCTGATGAGGGATTGATATCAAGGACATACAAGGCACCGGTTGAATTCTTTAAGAAGAAAACATCCAACCCCGTCAGAAAATGGGGTGATAAAATAAACAGAAACTTTCTCAAAGAAGAAATCTGAATGGCCAAAGGGTACATGAAAAAGTGCTCTTTATCATTAATCATCAGGGATATGCAGTTCAAAACAACAATGAGATATCACCTCACACCACAGAACCACAACCAAGGAAACAAAAGCAACTTGCGTGGATGTGGGTAGAAAGGGACTCTTTATTTAAAAAATATTTATTTTTTATTGAATCATCGTGACAAAAGTTACAAAGCCTTCAGGATTAAGTCTCAGTCATACAATAATCAAACACCATCCCTTCACCAGTGCATATGTTCCACCACCAAGAACCCCAGTAAACCCCCTTCCCACTCCCCACCCTGACTGTTTGGTAGATGATTTTCACTTTACTCTCTCTTTACTTTGATTACATTCAATTTTTGACAAAAAAACCCACTATTATTATTTGGAATTATCCCCCCAAAAATCATACCTGCCAAAAATGCATCATTAGGTCATTTGTTTTCTATTGTTGTTAGTGAAGAGCATATGATGTTGCACGGCTGTGAAAGCAGCTGCAAGGTTTTGGAATTCTTGTATTTTAGTAATTAAGTCCAGAGGTTGTTCTGCCAGCAGCCGCTGCATTCTGAATTGGCTCGTGCACCTCTGTAATCGGGCTGTTAGGAGCAGAGGAGCTGTTCGTGGGTGGCCGCTCAGGGTCTCATTTGGGCGGGGAGCAGGGCCGGTTCTGCCCCCACATCTCGAGGTTTCCCACTAGCCCCATCACTGCAACCTCCTACCTCTCTGTCCACTTGGCTCAGAAAGGTGGCAGTCGCCATGCTGCTGCAATGGGGGAAAGGCTGAGGGACAAAAACCCTTCTCCTCCAGGGGTTGCATGGGGCCTTAGCTTAGTTCACAGCCCAGGAGTACATCTGCCAGCAGCCAGTGGGAATGCCGACTGGCTTGGCCCTTTTGGAATACAGTATGGACACTTCTCAAAAAATTAGAAATTGAGCTCCCATTTCACCCAGTAATACCACTTCTGGGAATATATCCCGGAAAGGCAAAAAAAGTATAGTACAAATGACGTCTGCACTTACATGTTCATTGCAGCACTGTTTACAATAGCTTGGCGGTGCTCAGGGGACCATATGGGATGTTGGGAATCGAATCCATGTCGGCCACATGCAAGGCAATACCTGCTGTGCTACCTGCTGTGCTATCACTCCAGCCCTGCTTGTGACCTTTAAATTCTGAAATCAATGTGGTCTGATATCAGAATGGCCACACCAGCTTTCTTTTATTTTTTAATGAATCCTGTGAGGTACAGACTTATAAACCTTTGTGTTAACATTTCAGTCATACAATGGTCGAGTGCCCATCCCTCCACCAGTGCCCATTCTCCATCACCAAAGTTCCCAGTATCCCTCAATTTCCTTCCCCCACTTCTCCCCTCCTCCACATCTTTGACAGGCACATTCCCTTTTACTCTCTCTCTCCTTTAGGGTGTTGTGGTCTGCAATGCAAGTATTGAATGGCCATCATGTTCGTTCTATAGTCTACTTTCGGCACGCATCTCCCATCCTGAGTGGGCCCTCTGAACACCCTTTACTTATTAGTCCCTGATCTATCTGAGCTTACTTTTTCCCCCAGCATGTGAGGCCTTCTTCCAGCCATGGAGCAAACTTCCTGGTACTCATCTCTAATATCCTTGCAGCACCAGGAGGGGAAGGGCTCTGTGTCCTTCAGCTTTTTTCCCTTTCGGCAGCATGGCAACTGCCACTATTTAGAGCCAATTGGACAGAGAGGTAGGAGCTTGCAGTAATACGATGAATGGGGAATTTCGAGATGCAGGGGGGCAGAACTGGCCCTGTTTCCTGCCCAAATGAGACCCCAGGCAGCTGCCCAGCTGCCCACGAACAGCTCCCCAGCTCCTGAACAGTCATGATCCCAGAGGCACACAAACCAATCTCGGAATGCAGCGGCTGCTGGCAGAAATACCTCTGGACTTAATACTAGAATCCAAAAACTGGGAAGCCGCTTTCATGACCATGAAACATTATATGCCCTTTGTTATCAATAACAGAAAACATACGATCTAATAATGCCATTCTGACAGGTCTGAATGTTGAGGGGAAAATTCCAAATAATGATAGTGAGTTTTCTGTCAAAAATTGAATGTTATCAAAGTAATGAGAGAGTAAAGTGAAAATCATCTGCCACAAAGGCAGAGGGGGAGATAGAGGGGAAGTCTGCTGGGGTTCTTGGTGGTGGAACATGTGCACTGGTGAAGGGATGGGTGTTTGATCATTGTATGACTGAGACTTGATCCTGAAAGCCTTGTAACTGTTCTCACAGTGACTCAATTAAAAAGCATTTTTTAAAAAAAGACTCCACAAAAAACTCCTGGAAGCAATAGACTCATATAGTGAATTGGCAGGCTACAAAATCAACAGCCAAAATTCCATGGCTTACCTATATACAAATAATGAAAGAGAAGAAAGATAGTACAAAAAAAATCCCATTCACAATAGTGCCTCAGAAAATCAAGTATCTCAGAATCAGCTTAACTAAAGAGGTAAAGGGCCTAAATGTAAAAAATTACAAAACACTACTTCAAGAAATAAAAGAGGACACTAGGAAATAGAGACATTTCCCTTGCTCATGGACCGGGAGGATTAACATTGTCAAGATGGCAATACTCTCCAAAACCTTATATAGATTCAATTCCATCCTTATAAAGATACCCATGACATTCTTCAAAAAAATATACAAAATAATTCTGAAATTCATATGGAAAAATAAACTCCCAAAAGTAAGTAAAAAAATCCTTGGGAAAGAGAATATGGGTGGCATTATCTTCCCCAACTTTAAACTGTACTACAAAGAAGTGGTGATTTGTGTGTGTGTGTATTTGTTAACAATTTTTTTATTTGGGGGAAAACAAAAAAGCTCCCAGGAGCTAAAAAGAGAGTACAGCAGGTAGGTCACTTGCCTTGCACACAGACAACCTGGGTTTGATTCTTGTACCACAATGGTCCACAATTCCCACTAGGAATAAGACCCAAGCACAGTGAAATGTGAATCAAAAACAACGAAAAGACTCCAATGAGGACAATCTTTAGGGACAAGCTTTAGAGACCAAGGACATTAAGAGTGACATAGGTTGATTTCTTTTTTTTTAATTTATTTATTTTTAATTAGTGAATCACCGTGAGGGTACAGTTACAGATTTATACATTTTTGTGCTCATGTTTCCCTCATACAAAGTTCGAGAACCCATCCCTTCACCGGTGCCCATTCTCCACCACCGGTAAAACCAGCATCCCTCCTACCCTCCCCAATCCCATCTCCACCCACCCCACCCTGCCACTGTGGCAGGGCATTTCCTTTTGCTCTCTCTCTCTAATTAGGTGTTGTGGTTCGCAATAGAGGTGTTGAGTGGCCACTGTGTTCAGTCTCTAGCCTACATTCAGCCCGCATCACCCTTCCCCCGCATGGCCTCGGACCGCATTATACTTGGTGATCCTTTCTCTGTGTTGCCCTCTCCCCAGAATGTGAGGCCAGCTTCCAAGCCATGGAGTCAACCTCCTGGTACTTATTTCTACCATTCTTCTATTCTTGGGTGTTAGTCTCCTACTCTGTTATTCTATATTCCACAGATGAGTGCAATCTTTCTATGTCTGTCTTTCTCTTTCTGACTCATTTCACTTAGCATGATACTTTCTATGCCTATCCACTTATAAGCAAAATTCATGACCTCTTCTTTTCTAACAGCTGCATAGTATTCCATTGTATAGATGTACCAGAATTTCTTCAACTAGTCATCTGTTCTAGGGCACTCGGGTTTTTCCCAGATTCTGGCTATTATAAACAGTGCTGTGATGAATATATAAGTGCAGATGTCATTTCGACTATACTTTTTTTGCTTCTCTGGGATATATTCCCAGCAGTGGTATTGCTGGGTCAAATGGGAGCTCAATTTCTAATTTTTTGAGAATCGTCCATATTGTTTTCCAAAAGGGCTGAACCAGTCGCCATTCCCACCAGCAGTGTAGAAGGGTCCCTTTCTCCCCACATCCTCTCCAACAGTTGCTTTTGTTCTTTTGGATGTGTGCTAGTCTCTGTGGTGTGAGGTGGTATCTCATGGCTGTTTTGATCTGCATCTAGCTGATGATTAGTAATGTAGAGCACTTTTTCATGTGCCTTTTGGCCATTCGTATCTCTTCCTTGGGAAAGTTTCTGTTCATTTCAAGAAGTGGTCATTTTAAAAGCATGGTATTGGAATTGAAACGGACCCACAGACCAACAGAGTTGAATATTCTGTCACAGACTCTCAAGTATGTGACACTTAATCTTTGATAAAGGAGCAAGAAATGTGAAGTGCAGCAAGGAAAGCATCTTCCACGAATGGTCCTGGAAAAAAACGGACAATTACTTGCAAAAATGAACTTAGACTTCTGTCTAATAAATGTCAGGCACAAAAGTCAAATTGAAGTGGATTAAAGACTTTAATATCAGGCCTGAATCTATACAATACATGGAGGAAAATGTAGGCAGAACCCTCCTTGACGTTGAAGCTAAAGGCATTTAAAGATGAAACACCACTGACCAAGCAAGTGAAAACAAACGTAAACAAATTGGACAACATTAAACTAAGAAGCTTCTGCACCTCAAAAGAAACAGTGACAAAAATACAGAGAGAGCCCACTGAATGGGGAAAATTATTTACCCAATACCTATCAGATAAGAGGTTAATATCCAAGATATAGAAGTCATTAGTATAGATGTACCAAAGTTTCTTTAACCAGTCATCCACTTGGGAAGGGAGATGCGTGCTGAAAATAGACTATAGATTGAACACAATGGCCATCCAATGCCCCTATTGCAAACCACAACACCCAAAAGGAGAGAGAGAACTAAAGGGAATGCCCTGCCACAGAGGCAGGATGGGGTGGGGGGATGGGATTTGGGGGTGGGAGAGATACTGGGTTCATTGGTGGTGGAGAATGGGCACTGGTGGAGGGATGGGTTCTCAAACATTGTATGACAGAAACACAAGCACGAAAATGTGTAAATCTGGCCTGCCGCCAAGATGTGATCCTGGGGCCACACGTGTGTGTGACCTCTCTGCAGCTGGCGTGAGTCCAGACGCCAGCTAAATTTTTTTGGCATGGGCAGCTCCTCACAGAATGTCTCCAGACTGAGAAATAAGCTGCGGCCCCATGCCTGCCCAGGAGGGGAAAGGTATTTCTCTCTCTCTCTCTCGCCTTTTCCTTGCCGGGGGTGAAGGGCGTGGTGACCGCCATATTATGACAACCACAGATGGGGTTTACAAGCTTGCAATGATCCAATACCTGGAAAAAATCTCCCTGGACTTAGTTGCTAAAGTACAGAAATCCAAAACCTCATATCTCTTCACAACAGGTCTGACTCTAGTGGGGTACTTCTAACAATAATAGTGAGGTTTGTGTTGAAATATTGAATTAACCAAAGTAAATAGAAAGTAAAGTGAAATTTATCAGTTATAAGGCGGGGGGTGCGGGGGGTGCGGGATGGGAGGTGTACTGTTTTTTTTTATTTTGGTGGTGGGATATGGGCACTGGTGAAGGGATGGTTGTTTCAGCATTGTATAACTGAGACTTAAGCCTGAAAGCATTGTAATTTTCCACATGGTGATTCAATAAAAAAATAAAAATTAAAAAAAAAGAAAATGTGTAAATCTGCAACTGTACCCTCATGGTGATTCACTAATTAAAAATAAATAAATAAATAAACAAAACAAAACAAAAGACATTAGTAGAACTGTACGAGATAAAACCACCAACCCCATCAAAATATGGAGAGAAAAATGAACAGAAACTTCTTCAGAAAAGAAATATTAGGGACTGGGACAATAGCACAGCAGGTAGGATATTTGCCTTGCATGCAGCAGACCCGGGTTCGACTCCCAGAATCCCATATGGTCCCCTGAGCACTGTCAGGGGTGATTCCTGAGTTCAGAGCCTGGAGCAACCCCTGTGCATCGCTGGGTGTGACCCAAAGAAGCAAAAAAAAAAAAAAAGAAATATTAATGGCCAAAAGGCACATGAAAAATGCTCTACATTACTAATCATCAGGGAGATGCAAATCAAAACAACAATTAGATATCATCTTACCTCACAGAGACTAGCACACATCAAAAAGAACAAGAATAACCATTGTTGCAGTTGTGGGGGAAAAAAAGGACTCTCTTTCATTGTTGTTGGGAATGCTGACTGATCCTGTTTTTCTGAAAAAAAACAGCATGGGCAAAAAACTTTCCTCAAAAAACTAGAAATTGAGTTTCCATATGATCGGGCAATACCACTTTGGGAATATATCCCAGGAGTGCAAAAACAGTACAATAGAAATGATATCTGCACCTATATCTTCACTGTGGCAGTGTTCGCAATAGCAAAAATCTGGAAATAACCCGACTTCCGGAGAACAGATGACTGGTTGAAGAAACTTTGGTACATTTACAGAATGGAATACTATGCAGATTTTAGTAAAAATAAAGTTATGAAATTTGCTTATAAGTGGATATACAGGGAGAATATAAACTAATTGAAATAGTCAGAAAGAGAGGGACAGACATAGAATGAGTGCATTCATTTGTGGAATATAAAGTAATATAATATGAGACTAACACGCAAGGACATTAGAGACAAGGGCAAGGAAGCCCTTCCATGGTAGGAAGCTTGGGGCTGGAGCAATAGTGCAGTGGGTAGGGCGTTTGCCTTGCATGTGGCCAACCCGAGTTTGATTCCCAGCATCCAATATGGTCCTCTGAGAACCGCCAGGGGTGATTCCTGAGTACAAAACCAGGAGTAACCCCTGTGTATTGCCAGGTGTGACCCCCCCAAAAAAAAACAAACGAAACATGATTGGAAACTTGTCTGAAATGCTGGGGGAGAAGACACCTAGGATAGAGAAAGGATCACTAAGTCAATGATGGTTGGAGAGATTGCTTGAAATGGGCAATGTGTGCTAAAAGTAAAGGACCAAATGTGATAGCCCCTCAGTATCTGGATTGCAAACCATAATGCTCAAAAGTAGAGAGAGAGTAAGAAGGAAATTGTCTGCCATAGAGAGACGGGTGTGGTGGGGAGGCGGAGGGAGGGATTAGAGACATTGGTGGCAGAAAATGTACACTGGTGGAGGAATGGGTATTTGATCATTGTATGACTGAAACTCAATTATGAGTGCTTTGTAACTCTATCTTATGGTGATTCATTAAAAATATTTTTTTAAATGAACATATCCTTAGAATCATACAAACTCCCAAGATTGAACCAAGAGGAAACAGGAAACCTGAATAGACAAATTTTGAGTAAAGAAATTGAAACGGTAATTACAAATTTCACAGGGTCCAGGAAGATTCACTAGAACTTTTAAGGTCTACCGAAACCTAAAAGAAGACTTAGTGCCCATATTCTTCAAGCTTTTCCAAAACATATAGAAAACAGTAACTATACTAAAGATATTCCCTATGTTTAGATTGGAAGAATCAATATTGTTGAAATTATCATCTTACCCAAAGGCACTATACAGATGCAACACAATACTCAATAAAATCCTGTGACTTGGGGAGGGGTTTCAGAGAATACAGTGGATAGTTTGCTTACCTTGCACACGGCTTACTTGGCTTTTATTTCTGAAGTCCCAGTGGTCCCCTGAGCACTACCAAGAATAATCCCTGAGTGAGGAGCAGACAATAACCCCTGAGCATTACTGGGTGTGGTCCCAAAACCAATAAAGAGAACAAAATGTCCGTGATTTTTTTCAAAGACATGGAACAAACCGTACTAGTATTTGTATAGAATCACAAAAGTTCCCTAATAGTCAAATCAACCCTAAAAAAATTAAATAGGAGACACTGTATCCCCCCAACCTTGAACTCTACTACAAAACTATAATTACCAAAACTGGATGATATTGAAACAAAGAGACCTACAGATCAATGGACCAGAATTGAGATCACTGTATTAAGCTCCCAGGTATATGGTCAGTTAATCTATGAAAAAGGAGAAGAATATATAAAGAAAATCTCTAAATCAAATGTTGTTGTGAAAACTGGGTACACACACACACATATATATATGTATGAAATTAGAACTGTACCTCACACCCCTCACAAAACTAAACTCAAAGTAAATTAAAAATTTCAATATTAGAAAAGAAACTATAAAATACAATGAAGAACTCAGTATGATATATTTAAAATACATCAGCAGAACTCTCCAGGAAACTGAGTGAAAAGGAATCTTCAACAAAATGGTCACATTGGTAAAAACAACAAAATAAAAAATAAACAAATGGGCTTCTATCAGATAAAAATTCTTCTAAAGAGTCGTATAGTAAAGCTGCAGGCTATAGAATCAATACCCAAAAGTCCATTGCTTTCCTATATGCAAATAATGAGGGAGAAGAAAGTGACCTGAGAAAAGCAATCCCGTTCACAATTGCGCCTGAAAAAATCAAGTACCTCGGAATCAGCTTAACAAAGGAGATAAAGAACTTGTATAATGAAAACTATAAAACACTACTTCAGGAAATAAAAGAGGACACAAGGGAATGGAAAGACATCTCCTGCTCATGGATTGGAAGAATTAATATTGTCAAAATGGCAATTCTCTCCAAAGCATTGTACAAATTCAATGCGATCCCTATAGGGATACCCTTGACATTCTTCAAAGAAATGGAGCAAGCGCTCCTGAAATTCATATGGAACAATAAGCCCCCACGAATAGCTAAAGCAATCCCTGGGAAAAAGAAAATGGGAGGAATCAACCTCCCCAACTTCCAACTCTACTACAAAGTGGTAGTCATTAAAACAGCATGGTATTGGAACAAAGGCAGAGCTGCAGACCAATGGAATAGGGTTGAATACTCTGACATACACCCCCAAATAAAGGATCATGTAATCTTTGATAAGGGAGCAAAAAATGTGAAGTGGAGCAAGGAAAGCATGTTTAACAAATTGTGCTGGCAAAACCGGACGGCTACATGCAAAAAAAATGGGCTTAGACCTCCATCTATCACCATGTACAAAAATCAGATCAAAATGGATTAAAGACCTCAACATCAGACCAGAATCCCTAAGGTACATTGAAGACAAGGTCGGCAAAACCCTCCACGACATTGAAGCCAAAGGTATCTTCAAAGCTGACACGCCACTGGCCACGCAAGTGAAAACAGAGGTAAATAAATGGGACTATCTCAAACTAAGAAGCTTCTACAACTCAAAAGAAACAGTGACCAAAATACAAAGACAATCTACAGAATGGGAAAGGATATTTACGCAGTACCCATCCAATAAAGGGTTGATAACAAGGATATACAATGCACTGGTTGAACTCCACAAGAAGAAAACTGCCAACCCAATCAAAAAATGGGGTGATGAAATGAAAAGAAACTTTTCCAAAGAAGAAATCTGAATGGCTGAGAGGCACATGAGAAAATGTTCAACATCACTAATTATCAGGGAGATGCAGATCAAAACAACAATGAGATATCATCTCACACCACAGAGACTGGCCCACATCCCAAAAAACAAAAGCAACTAGTGTTGGCGTGGATGTGGGGAGAAAGGGACTCTCCTTCACTGCTGGTGGGAATGCCGACTGGTTCAGCCCTTTTGGAAAACAATATGGACGATCCTCAAAAAGTTAGAAATTGAGCTCCCATTTGACCCAGCAATACCACTCCTGGGAATATATCCCGGAGAGGCAAAAAAGTATAGTAGAGATGACATCTGCATTTCCATGTTCATTGCCGCTCTGTTTACAATAGCCACAATATGGAAAAAAACAGAATGCCCGAAAACAGATGATTGGCTAAAGAAACTCTGGTATATTTACACAATGGAATACTACGTAGCTGTCAGAAAACATGAAGTCATGAAATTTGCATATAAGTGGATCAACATGGAAAGTATCATGCTGAGTGAAATTAGTCAGAAAGAAAGAGACAGACATAAAAAGATCGCACTCATATGTGGAATATAAAGTAGCTGAGAGGTACAAGCTTACAATGTTGCTATTCCTGGCAGACATTTCTCTGGACTTAGTTACTAAAATACTAAAATACAGAAATCCAAAACTATGCTGCTGCTAGTGTGGCCTCCTGACCTCATATCTCTTCATTCTCAGCAATGGAAAACAAATTACCAAATGCTTTCTTTTCAGCAGATCGACTTTAGGGGGGAGAAACTCCAAATCAATAATAGTGAATTTTTTTGTTTAAATATTGAATGTAATCAAAGTAAAGTGAAAGTAAAGTGAAATTTACCAGTTGCACATGCGGGGTGGGGGGATGGGGAGGTGGGGGGAAGGGGGGAGGTATATCGTGATTCTTGGTGGTGGAATATGTGCACTGGTGAAGGGATGGGTGTTTGAGCATTGTATAACTGAGACTTTAACCTGAAAGCTTTGTAACTTTCCACATGGTGAATTAATAAAAGAATTAAAAAAATAATAAAAATAAAAATAAATAGAAAAAAATTCTTCTAAAGAGAAAAATAAATTCAAGCTCTAATAAAAAAGACACCCAGCTGAATAGCAGAGAATATTTCTGATAAAGGATTGATATTCAACATCAATAAATCACTCACTAAATTTACCAATAAAAAGTCTAATGGCCCCATCTATAAATGTGGTAAGAGATAAACAGAGACTTTCCCAAAGAAGACACAGGTGGCCAATAGGTATATAAAAAATTCTGAATATCACTTATAATTATAGAAATGTAAATAAAAAAACAATAAGATACCATCTCCCACTTGTACAAGGGACAGGTCTTAAAAATAATTTGGAAATTTCTGGTGTTGGCAGCGTTGTGGTGAAAATGAATCTTCATCCACTCTTGGTGGGAATTTCGTCTGGTCCAACCTCTATGGAAAGTATATGGAGATTTCTCCAAGTAATGGTAAGAAAACTCCCATGTGGATCCATAAGTATCATTTCTTCACATTTATCCCCAAAACGTAGAAACATTAATTCAAAAGTATTAAAAATATTATAAATCACAGGATTTTAATTTAAAAATCGGTAGATAGAACAATACAAATAGTAACTCCTCACTTATTTCTTCCCGGTGCATGGAAACCCATGTTTTACTTTTTGTTTCTATGTATTTGTCTTTTCAAGGTACTTGGCATAAGTGGAATCAAATTTGTTTTCTTTGTTACCGAGCATAAGGTCCAGGTTCACCCATGTTATAGTATGTATCAGATTTTTCTTCATTTCTAAAGTATAATAAAATTCAATTGAATATTTCTTTCTTAAGGGTCAACTGGGCCAGTATAATAGTACAACCATAGGAGTGACATTTCATAACATTTATATGTTATGACGAACAATGGAAATTCATTAGAAATTCTATGTACCACTTTCTCCGATTGCTGAATATTGACTGTTGCTGTCTTCTGACCAAGAACAAAGGAAATAAGTGCATTAGTAGCCAGAACATGTATTGAATTGGGTGATGGTGGGTAGTATAGGGGATTGAGCTGAGAAAATCAGTGGATCTGAGCATTAATATTTATTAAACCCCATCATGTGTTAGTTGCCATAGGTGATTATTACATTTAATCCTGGAAATACACCCCTAGATACAGGTATCAAAATCTCCATTCTAGAAGGGCTGAGAAATGACTCTCCAGCAATCATGATGTTTGCTGAGTTCAATCCCTGCTTCCACACACATATTCAGAGTGCTATCTTGGTAGCTCTGTTCTCAGTGATTCCTGGCACAGCTAGTGATTTCAGGCTGCACCACAGCTACATGTGTGAGCTCTGGGAACAAAAGTTGTGGGTGAATCTCAGCAAGTACCACAACCAAAAACAGTGTGAGCACCATAGACAGGAGTGCAACTGCCAAAGGAACACATGTGAATGCATCATAACTAAAGCTCGCAACCCTGGTGAACACTATAGCCACGGTTTGCATAATCAACAGAACAAAAGAGTGTGAGTTCTGGCAGGTACTGCAACCAGGCGTGCAAGCATTACAACTAAGCATGTGTGTGACCCCTGGTGATTGAAACATTTGCATCAACCATGAGAAAAATTGAGGCACACAGGAGATAAATGTTTAAGGGGTTAAGACGTGAATGCCTAGTTTGTGTCAGGCTCAGAAGTACAGCAGACAATTACTGTTATAAATTGTTTATGTATCCTCAAAATGAATGTATTGAAGACCTAACTACCAATGTATATATATATATATATACATATGTATACACATAGATACATAACCATATAAATAATACATATATACATATATATATACTTGGAGACAACATGTTTCGCGGAAATAAAGGTTAAATGAAGTCACTAAAGTGAGGCCCTTATCTCATAGATTGATAGCCTTATAAGAAGAGAAAGAGATTTTTCTCTCTCTTTCCTCCATTATGTGGAGACACAGTGAGAAGGTTATCGAGAAAGAGAAATCTCTCTAAGAACCAAACCTCTCAACAATACTGGAAACATGGAATCCAAGCTGCAACCAACGAACTACACAATGTGTCTGTCAAGGCAGCAGGTGTGGCAGGGGACAGAGGGTGGGGTGGTGGGATGTAGTATGGAAAAACTGGTGGAGTTTGGTTTTGACACTATTGGTGGGGTTGGTTTTGAAATATTATGTGCATAAAACTCAACTATTATTAACTTTCTAAATCACAATTTTTAAATAAAATTATTTTTTAAAATTGTGTGTAGTTTATGTTAAGTCTGAAAAATTTTCTATGGATGTCCAGATTCAGCAACATATTATTTGTTAAAGAGATATTGTCTCTTTTAAAAATTTATTTGTTTAATTTTATTTTCATAAAGTTGTTCACAATAATTGATTACATTCAATATTTTGACACCAATCCCACCACCATTACACCTTCCACCACCATTATTCAAAGTTCACTGCCACCACTCAAGCCTACCCTACAGGCAGATGCTAGATAATTTATTTTGTATTGCTTGTTAATAATAGTATAAGATGTCTGTAAAGGTCTATATTACGTGATTCAACAGAAAAAAACACAAAACATAGCATGAGATATCATGAGGCCATGAAAGTGGCCACATACTCCTGGGATTCCAAAAATTTTAATAATTGGGGTCCATAGCCATCCCTGTAGTGAGCTGCCCGTTCCAAGATTCATTTGCTATTCTCCGGATAATGGCCATTAATGCACTTAAATGGTACCTGGAGGCAGTACATGGGCATGACAGCCAGGACCCTGGAAGGGCAGAGAGATGGGAAGGAATGGCCCAGTCCTGACCTCTTGAGGCCTGGCGTTTTTAGTCAAAGGTCCCGCATATCTGAGTTTTTCAGCAGATTTATTCTCTTTCGTGGGGGATCCAGGAGAAGCCTGTGAAGATTAGCCATGAGGATGGCAGCGATTGGATTCTGGAGGTTTGTAGCTGCTGGGGTTCATCTGGTGCAGGGGGAGAGAGAAGATGCCTGCTCCCATCTGAGGTCTCCTGGTGAAATCAGCCTGGACCATGATCTGGAGACATCCCTGCAGTGAGCTGCCCGGTTCCGAGATTCATTTGTGAGTCTAGATATTGTCTCTTAAATGATTCCCTGATTAACTCAGGCCCAACCAATGTCTCCCTTTTGACTAACTCAAATACCTTATAACCTTATCTATAAACCTTGATGCATTAAAATACCATAATTATATAGTATCATAATCATGGAATTGAGTGCCAATCAAATTTAACAATCTTATTTACACTTAAAGATAGACTGTTATGTAAGAGTGTTGGTCACTGAAATAAGAGGTCATTCCGTAATTCTGCCTATCACCGGCTAGAAACATAACTACTTTAAAGCTACTCAGGTGATTCTACTGTTCCCAGATAGCAATGAAGGTATTTTATAATTTTGTTGCAAGCCAGGGGTTAAAGACTACTGTTCTAGCATTAGAAATACTTGACATCTTCAAATTTAAAGGCTTAACCTATATTATGTTAAAAAACCCAACTTCGTGGTTACATTTTTGGATGGTACCACTTAAAAATGGTCTCACTACAGTTTCCCAGTTCTCACACTTCCCTACACCAGTACCTCTTCTATCTCATTAAAATTTACCTTCAATTCCATCATTTTCTCTTAATTTAAGAATCCTTCATAATTGCTTTTATTCCCTGAACATCAAGTATGTCATTATCACCAGACACTTCACACAAGCTTTTATGCATATCTATTGCAATTATCTTACAAATCTTAAATCCTTTATCAACTAGAAAATGTAACTTCTTTGTTCTACTATCAGATATCCCAGATGAAAATCAGGTGCAAGTCATATGGATGCCATTACAAATGTATTACCTGTATCACCTGTCATCCTGTTGCTAATCAATTTGCTTGAGCGGGCACCAGTAACATCTCCATTTGTCTCTGTTGTGTGCTAGTCTAGCCCAATGCCATCTGCTCACTCCAGGAACACGAAGACCATCAAACCATTTAGTCAGGGTCTTGACGAAGAAGTCTGACCATCTTGTAGGTGGATGGCCACTCATTCTTTTGACATCCTGGGGAATCCAGTTGGTAACAGGTCTAGTACAGTGGCCATCTCCAAATCACATTACGTGTCCGCATATCTGATTTTCGACACCTTGGCAAATTATGAAGCATCACTGATTCTTGATCGTCGACTGACGTCGGAACTCCAGATTCCTTCTCTCACTTGAGTGAAACATGATACTCCAAGAATAGCTCTTTCGATTCTTCTTTGGGAGACCCAAATAGCATTCTCAATCCTGTGTTCATTGGGCCCAGATCTCTGAGGCGTATGTTAGTGCAGGAAGAACAATGGAGTTGAAAATATATGCCCAGAGCCAGAGATTCTTCGTCCTCTTAACAACTTCTTTGATACTCTTAAAGGCCTTCCACGCCACTCTCTTCCTCCTGTGTGGCTCTGGTGCAGGTCGTTTGTCATGTTGAGTTCTCGACCTAGGTACACATAACTGCTGCATTCGGTAGATGTTCGTTCCGTTGAGACCAAATGGAATGTCAGGAACTAGTCCAATTCTCATGAACATTGTCTTCATGATATTCAGCTGCAGTCCGACTTTTCCACACTCAGAGTGGAAACCTGCCAGCATTCGTGCCACTTGGTTAATGTTTGGTGTTACTAGAATGATGTAATCAGCGAAGCTGAGGTGGTGTAGTTGTGGATCATCTATCATCACTCCATTCCTTCCCATTCCAGTTGTCACATGATGTTCTCGAGGATGGCACTGAAGAGTTTTGGTGAAATGGTATGATCCCGTTGAACAACTCTCTTTATGTTGATGATCACTTCCTTGTAAAATGGTGAGATCCTGGTGGTGAATCCATAATACAGCTCACAGAGGATCCTGATATACTGAGTTTGAATGCCCTGTTTGGCTAGGGTTTGATGACTGCTTCAGTCTCAACAGAATCAAATGCATTCTTTAAACCAATGAACATTAGGCAGAGCGGCATCTTGAACTCACACAAAACCTCAATGAGATTGGTCACTGTGTAGATATGGTCGATCGTGCTGAAATCTTTGGGGAACCCAGCTTTTTTTTTACTGTTTGAAAAACTGTATTAAAGTGAAATTACTAGACTCATGAACTGACTGTATATTCTACTTAAAAAAATTGTATTTAAAGAAGTATCTATTTCCTAGTGATTATACAACCTCATAAGATTCCTTGGAAATTCTGACATTTGACAGTTTCAGTTTAGATCAATTACTGCCAAAAACAAACACAAAACGCAAAAACAAAACAAGGGTGAGACAGAAGCCTGGATGGCAGCATTGGATTCTACTTAGTGTACTCTCCTGTTTTTTAAACTTTTAAAATTTTATTTAATTACCGTGAGATAGTTACAAGCTTTCATGTTTGGGTTACAATCTAACAATGATCAAACACTCATCCCTCAACCAATGCACATTCCCAAACACAAATATCCCAGGTATACTCCCCTTTCCCACCCTCTCCCTGCTTTTTGGCAGACAATATTCCCCATACTCTCTCTCTACTTTGGGGCATTATGGCTTGCAACACAGACACTGAGAGGTCATCATGTTTGGTCCATTATCTACTTTTGACATGCATCTCCCATCCCAACTGGTTCCTTCAGCCATCATTTTCTTAGTGATCCCTTCTCTATCCCATCTGCCTTCTCCCATCCGCTCATGAAGCAGTCTTCCAGCTACAGGGCAATCCCCTGGCCCTTGTGTCTACCGTCCTTGGGTGTCAGCCTCATGTGATATTATTTAATAGTCCAAAAATGAGTTCAGTTTTTCTATGTCTGTCCCTCTCTTTCTGACTCATGTCACTTAGCATGATACTCTCCATGTTTATCCATTGATAATCAAATTTCATGACTACATCTCTCCTAACTGCTGCAGAGTATTCCATTGTGTAGATGTAGCCAAGTTTCTTTAACAAGTCATCTCTTTTAGGGCACTCAAGTTGTTTCCAGATTTTGGCTATTGTGAACAGTGCTGCAATGAATATATAGGTACAGATGTCATTTCTACCGTGCTCTTTTGCATTCTCGGGATATATTCCCAGAAGTGGTAATGCGAGGCTATATAGAAGCTCAATTTCTAGTTTTTGAAGGACTGTCCATATTGTTTTCCAGAAAGGCTGAACCAGTCCGCATTCCCACCAACTGTGAAGGAGCATCCCTTTTCCCCCACATCCACGCCAACACTAGTTGCTTTTGTTCTTTTGAATGTGTGCCAGTCTCTGTGGTGTGAGATGATATCTCATTGTTGTTTTGATTTGCATCTCCCTGATGACTAGCGATGTGGAGCATTTTTTCAGGTGCCTTTTGGCCATTTGTATTTCTTTTTTTGAGGAAACTTCTGTTCATTTCTTCTCCCCATTTTTGATGGGATTGGAGGTTTTTTTCTTATGAATTCTACTAGTGTCTTGTATATCCTGGATATTAATCCCTTTTCAGATGGGTATTGGGTAAATATTCTTTCCCATTCTCTGGGCTCTTTCTGTATTTTGGTCACTTTCTTTTGAAGTGCAGAAGCTTTTTAGTTTGATGTAGTCCCATTGGTTTATGTTTGCTTCCACGTGCATGGTCAGTGTTGTTTCATCCTTAAAGATGCTTTTAGCTTCAATGTCATGGAGAGTTCTGACTACATTTTCTTCTATGAACCTTATAAGTACATGTACGATATTGAGGTCTTTAATCCACTTTGATCTGACTTTTGTGCCTGGCATTAGACAGAAGTCTGAGTTCATTTTTTTGCAGATAGCTATCCAATTTACCCAGCACCACTTGTTCAAGAGGCATTTCTTGTTCCACTTCACATTTCTTGCTCCTTTGTCAAAGATTAAGTGGCCATATATTTGACCAGGATATTCAACTCTGTTCCCTTGGTCTGCAGGTCTGTTTTTATCCCAATACCATGCTGTTTTAATTACTACTGCTTTGTAGTAGAGCTTGAAGTTGGTAAGGTGACGCTACCTATCTTCTTTTTTCCCATGGATTGCTTTAGCTATTCGTGGAGGATTATTGTTCCATATAAATTTCAGGAGTGTTTTGTCCATTCCTTTGAAAAATGTCATGGGTATCCTGATAGGGACTGCATTAAATTTGTATAGTGCTTTGGGAAGTATTGCCATTTTGATAATGTTAATTCTCCCTATCCATGAGCAGTTCAAATCTTTTTGTATTTTATTGGTATTGCTTTCCATTGTTTATTTTAGCTCCCTAAACATCCTCAGTAGCTCCTTTATAAATTCCTTGTCAGAGAGGTTGTATAGCACTTCATTGCTATTGGGGTCTTCTGGGTTACCCTATTCAACAAGTAAACTTGGTGGGGATCTGCGTTGCTTTACCATTGTGACCTATGTGGCACAGCCCTTCACACTCATTATTACTCTTCTCTTTATGATGCAATATTAATTTAAGTTGGCTTAATGAGATATTTGCTAATGTGTTTCTGTTGGTTAAGCTAACCTGGTGAAAGTTCCAGCTAAGAGGGGAACTTCTGATTCTTATGGGATGTGGAGGGAGAGAATAACTTGCAGCTGCTAATGCGGCCACAGCTCCGGAAAGAAGCCCTGACCCGAGCTGGTACCTGGATAGGGTGGCAGGGAGTGTGCAGAATATTTCACCTTTGGATGTGGCGCAGTGTGCCTCAATTCCCGTCCCCCACAGACCAAGGGTGAAAACCGGCTTTCCTGGAAACTAGGTCAAAACCCGGTTCCGGGCAGGAGCCCTGGCCTGGGCTGGTACCCGGATAGGGTGGCAGAGAGTGAGCTAAACGTTTCAGCTTTGGATGTGGTGTGGTGTCCCTCAATTTCCGTCCCCCACAGACCAAGGGTGAAAACTGGCTTTCCTGGGAACTGGGTCAAAATGCGGCTTCAGGCAGGAGCCCTGGTACTGGATAGGGTGGAAGAGAGTATGCGGAACATTTCGGCTTTGGGTGTGGCGCGGTCTGGCAGCAGATTCTTCAGGTATTCGTGTCTAACCATGTCTGAACCAAGTGCTGTATGCTTCTTTACCGATGAAATGGCGTGTCGGATTTCGGAAGGGAGAATGCTGGGAATGACATATCCACCTTGCGGAATTTGGTAGGTGGGCAGGTGGACGGAGCTATGATAATGATCTGAGTAGAAGTCATGGATAACTTTCTCTATTGCCCTTCTGGGAGATGTGATAAATCCATCAGGATGTCAGAGGGCAGTCATCTTGGTCTTGTAGTTGGCGAAGTATAGGCAGATGTTGTGAATACTTTTCTTGGCTTCTGCCGCATTGGCCAACACTGCTGCTCTTCTCTCTTTGAGGTCTTCTTTTATCAATTCTCTGCACAGCTTTGTGAGCTCGGACGTTAACGTGATTACAAATGTATGATAGCTTATTTTATTTGATTTCTGTGTGTTATTGAGCCTTTGATTTATATTGAACCCATTGTCACATTTCTCTTAACCACTTTTAAATTTGTTTCTTTTTAAATATATGGTGTGTGAGATCTGTTCTAAGTGCTTTCAAAATTGCAAGTTTATTCACTTGCAGTTTATAATTATTCACTTTAGTCTATTGTTCCTGCTTTCTTTCTTTTTTCTCTGAGGGAAATTTCCCCTTTCCTAAATAAGGTTATTTCTATTTTTGTGGTTTTATTCCATAATTATGCCTTCTTTATTGAATATTCAAACTCTTCTAACTTCTTTGCCCAAGATAACAATCTCTCTTACACACAAATGCACATACATACAAATTAACTCTCCCATCTCCTCAAAATTTTCTCTTGAAATGGTTTTTGCTTCAGTCACTATCTTTATTTTTTGCATTATAAATTATATTTTCAAGGGTTATCTAATTATAATTCTTTGCCTCAATTTACTCATAACTCAGTTGCTGTTCAGACCACAGCTATCAGGTTTCTGCCACTCCAAGAATTGTATTGGCAAAGGTCAGGATAGAATCCATACAACCACTCCATATTTATTTACTGAATATTTTCTCCTCAACAATCTGTGCTGACCACCTCTACAATTAGCAGATTTGTAGACCACATGGTGCCTAAAATAAAATTAAAAAATTTACTTGCCTTTATAATTCTATGTTACTATGTTTCTTCTGTTTTCATTTATAGATCTTCATATTTTTTATAAATATTTTTATTGGAGCATGGTTGACATATACCGTCATATATATACATATATGCACATACATATCTAATGTGCCAGACTTGCAGGTGCTTATTTTAGCCCTTGTCTTTTATCTTCTACACTTTTTCACTCTATGTACTCATGCTAAGGTCTCCCAAAATTCTCAGACAAGTTTTGGTTGGGATTTAGACCTATGTATTGAAGTGTCCATTGGATTTATCTTATTCTTCCTCTTTAAATTGGATATGTTCTAAACCAACCTGATTAGTTTTGTGACTCCCCTTCCATCACACTATAAAATCATGGTACAGTATTTGTCATACTTATTGGTGACATTATGCACTCAGTCTTTCAGAATAGTAACCTATTTATATCTATCTAGTATCTTTTGTCTCAGCCTCCACATCTGGTTAATCATCAAGTTACATCAATTCTAAATCCCAAATTGTTCTCCAGTTGTGTCTACAGCTGACCTTTGAAACACAAGTTTGAACACTACAGATGTCCTTATATTCCGAGGCTTCTTCTATGTCCAGGTTTCATATTTCCTGATTCAATCAGTGGCAGCATTTAAAAAAATTTTATTGAATTACCATGTGAAAAGTTACAAAGATTTCAGGCTTAAGTCTCAGTGATACAATGCTCAAATACCCATCCCTCCACCAGTGCCCATGTTCCACCACCAAGAACCCCAGTATACCTCCCATTCCCCCCCACCCCTCACCTGTGTAGCTGATAATTTTCACTTTACTTTCTATTTACTTTGATTACATTTAATATTTCAACATAAAACTCACTTTTATTATTTGGAATCCCCCCCCAAATTGAACCTACTGAAAATGCAGCATTTGATAATTCATTTTCCCTTGCTGAGAATGAAGAGATATGAGATTGCGTGGCTGCAATAGCAGCGGCGCAGTTTTGGATTTCTGTATTTTAGTAACTAAGTCCAAGGAAATTTCTGCCAAAAATTGCATCGTTGCAAGCTCGTACCTCTGTTTAGTAGCCTTATAAGATGGCAGTCGCCACACCGCCCCCCTCAGAAAGGAAAAGCTGAGAGATAAAAACCTTTCCCCTCCTGGGTGGCATGGTGCTGTGGCTTAGTTCAAAGTCTGGAGGCATTTCTGCAAGAAGCTGCTGGTGCCGAAGGTAGTTAAATGGCCTCTGGGATCATCGGCGTTCAGCAACGGAGGGGCCACACATGTGCGGCCGCTCGGATCACATCTCGAACGGCAGCTTTTTAATGACTGAATCTACAGAAGCAGAACTAGATACTGAGGAGTAACTGTAAGTTGAAGGCATATTTTCCACTATGTTGTGGCCCAGTGACCCTTACTACCACAACCGTCAAAGGCCAACTGCTTCTTTCCACTATTATTGCCTTCATTAAGGTCTTTCTCTCTATGACAAGTGACAAAACTTCATAACTTGTCTTTCTGGGTGCAATCTTCTGCCTCAATGGAGCTAAATCCAACAACCAAATCAGTAGACTAAACACATAGTTGGTATTTAGTAATGTTTGATAAATAAATGTTTATTCAAGTTTCCTGTAGTGACATACAAAACCTGTTCTTATTTTTCAGCCTCATTATTTTGCTTGCAATTAGGTTCTAGCATATGAGTGAAAAAAGAAGTTTGTAACAGGTATTCTAATTTCAAATTTGAGAAATCTTTCAATTTCTGCCTGCTTTCTCTTGTTACTTTATGGGTATTTAAAAATCTCCTTGGGATCATTTTGATGTTGCACTGACTGAAGACAAGAGGGCAGACAATATGACCCTTTTTGTCACCACCTTCTCATGGAGAGATACACTGATATTTATTTACTTAATTTTGGGGCTACACCCACTGTTCTCAGGGCTTAATCCTGGCTCTGCTTTCAGTAATCACTTCTGGAGGCATTTGGGGGGCCACATAGGATGCTGAGGATCAAGCCTGGATTGGCTGTGTACAAGGTAAGGCCTTACCCACTGTACTTTCTCCCCAAACGCAATGATTTGAGACCCCTAAGGGAAAGAGGTAAATTCTTCAAGGTTCTAAAGAAAGGCAGAATTCATATCACAATGCAGAACTTGTGAATGAAATCTCCAGGCTTGCCCAGAGTCAGGAATGGGTAACCTCTCTCATGTCCCTGTGCTTCTAGTAGCTGGCAGTCACATCCACGAACTGCCTTTGGCACCATTTTAGCTCATTAATGACAATGATTCAGAGACTCATAAATAAACCTCGAAAGAAGAGAGCAATACACCACAGAGATCTCTCAGGACCCCAAAGCCATCATCCAGTTAAAAATTTAATTCTAGCTGTTTACCCTATTTAAAATCTTAGGATTCCTGGAGCAACATCTCATACTCTATACAAGGGTTTAATAACTCCAGAGTGATAAAACAATCTGCACACGCTTTCCTCCTAGGAAACATTTTTGTATTGTCATCCTTAGTGGATTATACGTAACAGGCAATACAAAGTAAATTATTATATTCAACTTTGGGACCAGGCTTCGGGAATCAGGGTGGAATAATTAGAAAGATGATGGTAGGAAGGTGTAGTGACAGTGGTATTGGTGTTTTAATGTTGAATGTAATCAATTATTGTGAACAACTTTATAAAAATAAAATAAAATTTAAATAAAGAATTCATATCATAAATATTTCATGCATTAATTTACTTAAAAGACATTTACTTTGGGCTACACTCTTCCTCGGAAAACATTTGCATAGAGAGGAAGTCTAAGCAAAACATTATTTCATAAGCTCCTTACTTTTACGCTAACCATTCTTTTTTAAATTTTATTTTATTGAATCACCCTGAGATAGTTACAAGCTTTCATGTAACACAGTTTACATGTTACAATCTCACAATGATCAAACACCCACGCCTCCACCAATACACATTCCCCACCACCAATATTCCGGGTATACTCCCCCTTTCCCACCCTCCCCCTGCCTCCATGGCAGAAAATATTCCCCATAATCTCTCTCTCTCCTTTTGGGCATTATGGCTTGCAATACAGACACTGAGAGGTCATCATGTTTGTTCCATTATTACTTTCGGCATGCATCTCCCATCCCAACTGGTACTCTAACCATTCTTTAGAGCAACAATTAGCCCCACTACCATATAAATCTTGGATGTGACCAAGTAAAACGTTGTAGTGATTTCCCAAGCAGATGGCAGCACAAACTTTCTTGGAAAGGTATTAAGGTAATATGGTATATCATATATAGAAATGGGAGATATTCAGAGGGATAAACGGTTCAGGATTGTCCTCTAAGACTCTTCCATAAATTCATAGGTTTCCACTAGTGACTCACTTTAGTACTCTCAAAGAAGAGTATTTTATATAGAACCCTAAGATTTCTTAGACAAAGTCGACAAACCTCTTTACTATGTCTATTTACAATATCATTGGTGAAGAAAACTTGAGATCTAAACTGCAACCACAGAAACTTTATAACATGCCTATCAAGGTAACAGGTGGGGAGTGAGGATGGAGTATGGGGACACTAGTGGTAGGATTGATGTTGAAATATTATGTGCCTAAAACTCAACTATTATTAACTTTGCAAATAATGAGCTTTTCACTGTATCACTGTCATCACGTTGATCATAGATTTGCTCGAGCAGGCACCAGTAACACCTCCATTGCGAGACTTGGGTGTTTGCCTTGCATGCGGACTACCCGGGTTCGATTCCTCCGCCCCTCTCATAGAGCCCAGCAAGCCACTAAGAGTATCTCGCCCCCACGGCAGAGCCTGGCAAGCTACCCGTGGCATATTCGATATGCCAAAAACAGTAACAAGTCTCGCAATGGGCTTTTAATTAAATTAAAATTATAACTAGAATGAAACATCTTGAAATATTAGATTCTGTCAATATCTGCCATGTCCTTTTTTATGTTCTTTTGAAGAAAATATAAAATCTAATGTAAAAGGATGAGATCCCATGAAAAATTACGTATGGTTGAAATTTTACTCATAGCTCTATGACCTTTGAATAATCATTCAACTGCCAGCATATTGGTTTCTTAAACTATAAAACAGAGATTAAAAAGATAAAGCAGAGATAGGAAAATAATTCATGTTGAGAAAATTTTCTGACAAAATTAGTGTTTGGAAGCATCCTATGCTCAATATCCATTGATTTTATTGTTGGTTAAGAAAAGAGTAATATCCTTTCACAGTTTCTGACCTGTAAGGTAAGGCAAGTATCAGTTATCACGACCACAAAAGTAGTGCTAGGATAATGTCTGTAACTGAAACTCTGTCCCTTCTCTCTATGGGTCTGAGACAGACCCCTATCTAGCCTCTTCAGTGATCATTTCTCACAACCTCCCACCTTTTGGGGCAGGGCTGTGCCAGACCTAGAAGACACTGCCCCAGGGGCTCATAATCTGAGCTAGACAGTCCAATTATCTTCAATTTATGGAGCTCAATTGGAGTGAGTTCAGAAAAGAGTAACCTGTACAATTAAGGGACGAGAGGGCGCAGCTTCTGGGCAAGATAAAAGGCAAGGGGTCTGAAGGAGTAGTAGTGGTTTCAGAGGGAGTGGTGACTAAGGGGAAGGGCTCACAAGATTGTTTACTAGCAACTGAGTTTTGAAAGGAGAAAAATTCTGAGAGAGGGAGGGGGTAGATCGATTGAGAAAATGGCTGAGCCTCCAGAAAAGTAATCTCAGAATTCAGCATCAGCCTTTGGGAGTTAAGCCATGTTAAGCAAAGTAAATTTTTCTAGCTCAGGCCATTGTTTGAAGGAATCTGAAGCAATCCTAGAAGAAAAGACTAATCCGCAGGGTGGCGACTCTGTCAGAAATAAGACTATATCTGAGGGCTGTGAAGCTAAGCACTCTAAGAAGGTAATGTGACAGAGAGCATTGTGATTTACTGATTTAGCTAATCTCCAGTGTTTCCTGGGGTATCTGTTCCAAACCTGCTAAAATTCCACAGGGAAGGATGTACTTAATCTGATCTAATCTTTATTATATTGTATTTATTTCCCTACTTCCTCCCTTCACTTCGTTGTTAAAATGACCAGAAGTCTCACACCCATGATTATGGTGTTTGTATATGTGTTTTCTGGTTTAAGTAGTTGGGGATTCATACTCCTTACTTGTGATACTTTTGTGCATTTTGTGCATAGTTCTCAGTAGGGTTGTACACTTCAGTTGTACTGTTCAGGAAACAGCATGCTCTGTTGCGTGGTTGGGAATTCCAAATATCAGTATCAACAGGACAGTGCTTAGTGTAATATTGGGTCAGTGTTAGGGATAGAACTCATAGTATCATGCTTGCAAGGCAGGTGCTTTGCCACAGAACTATCACTGTCCCAAGTCAATATTTTTTGTAAGCAAGGGTTGGGCCACACCTGGCTGTGCTATTCTTAGTTTTGTGTTCAAGAATGACCCCTAGTTGCACTTGGGGGACATATGTGGTGCTATGGATTCCAATGAAGATAAGCGGGATGCAAGATAAGTTCTTTAACCCCTGTATTACTTCTCTAGCTCCCAAGTTAATTCCTTATTTTGTCTTGAATGCTTCATCTTTGTAACATACAAAGATGCAAAAGGAAGTAAAGGGGAACATTTTTAAAACTAAGAGTCAACCACTTTGTTTTAATTTTTCACAATAGAAATAAAATTGTTGTTTTGTTCAACTTACTAGTCCCCTCAAAATCGATTCTCTCTCTGATAGAAGTGGGAGCAAATCCCTCTTTTAAGGCTTTACAAAACACCCAGAGTTACAATACCATGATCTCATAGTGGTGTAGAATAAGTGATATGAAACAAATTTGAGAAAGAGAGCATCTCCCTCTCTTCTTATCTGTCTGGTTGAGTCATTCCAGAACAACTAGGAACCACTGTGGGACGAGCACGGAGAGTCTCATCATTGGAGGCCTAGATATCATTGGCATGAGACCTCCCATCTCTGACCACAATGCAGGAGCAGATCCCACCAGAATATACCATGAGGGGGGCACCATTGACAATACGGCACCCATATGGGATGCTGGTATCATCCCAGGGAGGAGGACCCAGGAGGCTGGGTGGAGGTGGGATTATCACCCCTGCAGGAGGAGGAGCAGAGACCGGAATAGGAGGCACTTGCGTTGTTGAAATGCAGCAGTTGCTTTGTTAATCAGACTCTGGGCCTTCTCCTCCATCCATGTCTTTCACGTTCTCTTTTTGTTTTATACTAGTTCAATGTGTCTTTCTCACACACATATCAAGAGTCATGCGTGAGTTATGTGTCATAACAGTCACAGTAAAACTCGGGCATGATGCTCTGCAAGCTATTGAGCGCTGTCCCTAAGTCATATCTTAATTCATTTTCACATTTTGTATATAATAATAACTGTAATGGACATGGCTTGCTGCTACTACTGCTCAGCAGAGGGCTCTGGACTAGGCTCTAATTCTGCCAGATTGTGTGATCTTGGGCAAATTGTTTTCTTTTCTCTGTGTCAATTTTCTCTTCTAATTAACATAATCTTCTTTTGGTTTGTTTTTGGGCAACACCCAAAAGTGTTCAGTTATTTTGGTTATTTATGTCTCTGAGCTCAGGAATCATGCATGGTGGGGCTTGGAAAGACCATAAGGGGTGCTGGGATCGAACTCCCATCAGCTGCGTACAAACCAACTGCCCTACATGCTCAATTATCATTCAATATTCCCAAACAGTACCATTTTAGTGCAAATGAACTCTCCTTCTTTTACTGAAACCTTATACAGAACCGTATTATATAAATCAAATTTAAAATGGCACTTTTCTATTTGGACTGTTTATTTAATTAAAATTGTTGTCTGACTTATTACAGAGTTTAATCAATTGGAATTAGCAAGCAGCTATTTTTGCTAAATCAATGGTTGAAATTAAGAATTACAGCTCTTGGTCAATACCTGAAATGTGTCAACATATTAAATTTGAAGAGCTCCTGAAACTTGTTAAGACCTGAACATCTTCTTCGCTGTCTGAGTAGTCTGGGACAAAGCCATAAGCCCCGGTTTCCCTCCACCGCAGAGTCTTTCCAACACAGAATTCTTTATCGTTCAGACTTGTTGTCCTGAGAGGGAAGGCTCTGTGTATCCCGTGCCTCAGGATCTTCATACCTGGCCCAGGGCCTCACATATAGTTTTAAAATAAAATAAAAGAGAACAAAATGAATGGAACCAACAAAGATCTCCAATGACACATTAGTGAATAATGAAGATGTGTTCTATATATGTATACATATATATTTATACAGTGGAATACTATGCAGCTGCAAAAGGATAAAAATATGCAATTCACTGCAACTTGGGTAGAACTGGAGTAAATTGTGCTAAGTGAAGTAAGTCAGAAGAAAAAAGACAAATGCCAGACGTTCTCACTATCTGTGGTATAAAGAATAACAGGACAAGGGACTGTAAAGCGTTAAAGTGTGGGTATCTACATTACCCTAGTCTCTAGACTATGAACTAAAAAGAATAGATAAGAAAAGGAACCTCGGGGGCTAAGAAGAGGCAGATGGGAGAAAATAGGGGTAGGGGACAGAGGCCTTCGGCACATTGGCAGTGTACGACTGTGGTATACCTATTTATCTAAACCACAGATCCAAAAGGACTGAAAGCATAAGATCCAAACCACAACAACCAAATTTAAAAATGGTCCTGTCATGGAGTCAGGCTTGGAAGTAGGGGGAAACCTGGGGACATTGGTGGTGGGAATTTAACAATGGTTATGGGATTGATGTTGGAACATGTCTAAAGTTCTACTATGAATGAATTAATAAATCTTGGAGCCTTGACACATTTTTATAAAAAGTTTCAAGTATGTCCCTCCAAATCCTAGAAATAAATCTAAGAAGGAAGTCAAAGAACTTATATATCATAAACTATGTCACTTTAAAAGAAATAGAAGATGACACAAAAATGAGAAAATATTTCATGTTAATGGATTGGAATAATTAACATTGCCAAGATGATCATTATGTTCAAGAATTATGTAGATTACATGCAATCCCTTTAAAAAGGATACCCATATCCTTTTAAAGCAATAGATTAAACACTCCTGAAATTCATATGAAACAATAATTCCCCACCCCCGAAGAGCTAAAGTAGTCCTTAGGGAAATTATGATGGGAGACATCACTTTCTCCAATTTCAAACTGTACTATAAGGCCACAGTATGGTATTGGAATAAAAACAGACCCTCAGATCAATAGAATAGACTTGAATACCATGAGACAGTCCCACAGGTATATGAGTTAAGTACAGTTAATCTTCAGTGGACAAGCAAAAATATTAACTGGAGTAAGAAAAGCCTCTTCAACAGGTGATATTGCAAAAACTATCAGCTGCGTGAAAATATTAAACTCAGATATCTTTCTAAAGTCATGAAAAATAAAATAAAAATGGACTAAAGACCTTGATATCAGACTTGAATTTCATACATATGAAAACCCTAGTCAGAACTCTCTATGACATTGAAGCTAAAGGTATATTCAAGGATAAAACGCCACTGACCAAGCAAGTGGAAGTAAAGATAAACAAATAAGACTACATTAAACTAAGAAGCTTCTAAATTTCAAAGGAAACAATGACCAAAGTACAAAGAACCCATGGAATGGGAAAAAATATACATCTGACACTCATCTGTAAGGACTTAATATCTAAGCTATATAAGGCACTGATGGAAATTTATAAAGAACAAAATGCAACCCATCAAAAATGGGGAGAAGAAATGAATAAAATCTTCCTCAAAAAATAAGTATAAGTGGCCAAAAGACATACAAAAAAGTGCTCTACATCACTAGCTATCAGGGATATGCATATCCAAACAACAATGAAATATCATCTCATGCCACGAATACTGACATACATCAAAAAGAACAATTACTGGTGTGGATGCAAAGAGAAATGGACTTTCATTCCCTGCTGGTGGGAATACCTGTTGGTCCAGCATTTCTGGAAAACAATATAGACATTCCTCAAATAGAAACACCCTAGAAATTGAGCTTCCATAAGACCCAGCAATACCACTCCTGGGAATGTACCCTAGGGGCCAAAAGTCAGAATACAGAAAAACCATCCAAACTCCTTGGTTTATTGCAGCACTATTCACAATAGCAAAAACATGAAAATAATCAAAATGCACAAGAACAAATGAGTGTATAAAGAAACTTTTATTCCTCCACAGCTGCACCCGCATGAATCCAGACCCAGCTGAACCAACTACAACATGGACTGCTCTTGCAGATTGTTTCCAGCCAGAGAACTAAGCCACGGCCCCATGCCCGCCCGCGAGGGGAAAGGTATTTCTCTCTCTCGCCTGTCCCTTCCCGGGGATGAAGGGCGTGGGGGCCGCCATATTATGACAACCACAGATGGGGTTTACAAGCTTGCAATGATCCAATATTCAGAAGAAATCTCCCTGGACTTAGTTGTTTAAAGTACAGAAATACAAAACCGCGCGGCCGCAGTAGCTCATTTCTCTTCACAACAGGTCTGACTCTAGTGGCGTGCTCCTAATAATAATGGTGAGGTTTGTGTTGAAATATTGAATGTAACCAAAGTAAATAGAAGGTAAAGTGAAATTTATCAGTTACAAGGCGGGGCGATGCGGGGGTGGGCGGGATGGGAGGTGTACTGTGGGTTTTATTTTTCATTATTATTATTTTTTTGTCTTCGGTGGTGGGATATGGGCACTGGTGAAGGGATGGTTTTTTCAGCATTGTATGACTAAGACTTAAGCCTGAAAGCATTGTAATTTTCCACATGGTGATTCAATAAAATAAAATTTTTTAAAAAAAGAAACTTTTATACATCTACACAATGAAACACTATGCAGCTGTTAGGAAAAATGAAATCATAAAATTTGCTTATACATGTTGGACATGTAGAGTATCATGCTGAGTGAAATCAGTCAAAGAGAGAGACACAAACATAGAATGATTGCACTCATTTGTGGGACATAAAAAAACAATATATTGTTTTAATATTACCCAAATACATAAAAACAAGGGCCAGTAATCTTGGTCAATAGTAGGAAACTTGCCACAAAGTAGGAGGGGGAGTGCACTTAGGACAGAGAAAGGACCACAATGACAATGATAGTTGGAAATTATCTCTCTGGACAAAGGCTGAGTGCTGAAATAACATAAAGTGATAAGAATAACATTCTATCAATAGCAGTATTGCAAACCACATTGCGTAAAAAGAAAATAAGACAGAGAGAGAGAAGAGAATAAAGAAAAGTGTCTGTCATAGAGGCGGGGCAGTGGGAGGCGGGCTGGAGAAAACTGGGGACATTGGTGGTGGGAAAATTGCACTGGTGAAGGGATGGGTTTGGGAACACTGTATGACTGAAACTAAATCATGAATAATTTTGCAAGTGTATCTCATGGTGAGTCAATTAAAAATAAAATTAATAATGGAAATTAAAGAAGTTGCATGCAAAGGTCTAGTAATGGTCTAACCTCTGCTGTCTAGAAATATCTCTGTTGTCTATCAATTCTTCCTTCACAATATCTTTTTCCCTCTTTCAGCAGTGCATAGTTTTAGAAATCAGGCAGACAATGGAAATTCAAAAAGCAAGTCACACGTAAGATGTTGAATAGCAACAATCACAACGAAAACCTCAGTTTAACAGATTAAATTCAGAGTTGTGGGGATTTGTAGATTTGTGGGTATTGGGAGAAAATATACTTCATCATTTAAAAGATTTCTAAGTTTTATTGAAGCAGTATGATTTACAAAGTTATTTATATTTGCTTTTTAGAAATACAATATTGTAGCACTTCTCCCACTACCAGTGTCAATTTCCTTTCACCAATATTCCCAGGTTCCCTCCCGTATACCATCCCACCCTCACACACACATAAGAGATTGCCCTCTTGACGTGCACCTTTTTAAAGTTCAGTTCTGAAGTTCGGGTTACTTGATTTCAGTGTTGTTGACTCTGTGGTTTGGGTATTTGGCTTTATCATTCCTTAACACTACCTTTGTGCCTAAATCTCCTGACCTTGTCCCCCATTGCTTCTTATCTGTCTCATCTCCTACTCTTCTCAATTCTTTCTTTCCTACCTACAATCCAAGTCCAGGATTGATATGGGCATCCCTCTTTAAAATATTACATTCCCTTATCCAGTTACTCTAAATATTAAATATAAGTAAGTGATATCATTCTGGAAAAGATACTTCCTTTGGGGGGGAATATACTTCCTTTAAGGAAGGCACATTCAGTTTTAGCTGGCTTTGGGGGCCTAGTACTCCCAGATAATTCTACATTTTTAATAACGTAGAAATTTGTAGGTTATGTGAACTCATGATTTAGTTTATATTATATAATATAAAAATTATATTTTTATATAATTCTAATAATACAAATTCCACATACAGAATTAACTGTGGGTCAGAAATTCTTCTCGATGCTTTAGACATAATCATTGAATATTATTTATAACTATGAGCTAACACAGAAGATAATGTGCTTGCCTTGCATGCAGCTGATTTGGATTCTATCCCTGGCAACACATGTGATGATCCCTTGAGCATAGAACCAGAAGTAAAGCATGAGCACAGAAGCAGAAGTAATTCCTGAGCACCAACAAGTGTTGCCCAATAACCAATAAAATTAAAGCTATGATATTGAATAAAATGGACATGTCCATTTTAAAGGCAACCAAAGTGAAGCACAGAGAGTTTATGTAATCTTACCTGAGTCACAGAAAATAAGATACATGGTCAGTTTGTAAACCTAGGCCATGCTCTAAATGACAAATATTTATCAACACATTGATGGTACTGGCTCACACTTGGATGTGTTTCAATTAACACAAATATTAACACCAGGTTAACCTTCTCTTAAGAATCACACTGGGAAAATTTACTAAAGTTTAATTACTGCACAGACCATGACCACCAAGTCAGACAAAAAAAGCCTCTGAAAACTACCGGTTGGAGATTATGGCATTAGAGGGTAACTAATGTAACATTATAACATAGTTATAATATGACTATGACTATGACTATGACTATGACTCTATGGGTCTTGCAATGCTTAACACTGACTGGGTCCACCTGCCATTATTCAGACATATCTGGAGTAGTTTCAACACAACCCATTGTGCCAGGTAAAAGCCCTTCTCTCTTCCATAGTCAAATGAGCTTGAGGATACAATGAAAGTATGGGGCTAGCATCAGTTAGTATAGCTTTGGGTCTTAGGTGACAAAAATTGAAGAAAATGGGCTGAAACTAATATTGGACTTTGAATTATTAGTATCTGGCCCTGGCCTTCTTCTTTTTACAAATCTTTCGGGTTTGATTCTTGGTCATACAATGATGAAACACCTGTCACTTCACCAGTGCACATTTTCCACCACCAAAAACCCCAGTATATCTCCCCATCCCACACCCTCCCCCTACCTTTGTGGCAGATAATTTCTACATTACTCCCTCTCTACTTTTATTACATTCAATATTTTGACACTGGACCCACCATTGTTATTTGAAATTTTCCCCAACACTTAGATCTGCCAAAAGGGCAACATTAGACACTTGGTTTTTTATTGCTGATTATGAATAGCATATGATGTAGTGCTGCCGCAGTAGCAGCCATATGATTTTGGAATTCTGGAATTTTAATAATTAAATCTGGAGGAATTTCTGTCAAAATCTGCTGGGTTCGAGATTTGTTTCTCAGTATCTGGGATCACGGTCGTTCAGCAACTTGATCAGGAGCCAGAGAGGCTGTTAGTGGGTGGCAACTCAGGATCTCGTTGGGGTTGGGGAGGAAAAGGCTACCCCACCCCCATCCCATGAGGCCCCGCATGCCTCATCACAGCAGGCCCAAGCCCGTCTGTCCATTGGCCTCTGGAAGGTGGCAGCCCCTGAGCTGCCAGGGGGAAAAGGCGGTGGATGGGCACCTTTTCCCGCCTGGGGTGGCCCGGGGCCAAAAACTTAATGTGGAGTCTGGAAGCATTTCTGCCAAAAGCCGCTGGGTTCCAAGATTTGTTTCTCAGTCTCTGAGATCATGGCCATTCAGCAACTCGATCAGCAGTCATTCCTGGTCTTCTTATCTATGTTTTCAAAAATGGTTTCCTGGGTAGGGAGACAGATCAAATGTTTGATCCCCAGCACTTCATGGTCCCTGAGCATATGCAGCAATGACCCTGAAGTAATGTGCTGGGAGTAATCCCTGAGCACCACTGGGTGTGTCCGCTAAAGCAAAATTAACACTGAAATCAAATCAAGTGATAAAAATAGTTTTGGGGGCACACAATCCCAGATGGTAACCTGAGCACTGTCAAGACTGAACCCACAGAGCAATGTGAGAAATAAGCCCTGAGCATTATCAGGTATGGCTCCAAAACTAACAAAAAATATGCTTTTCATTTGGGTAGTAAGAGAGAAATGGGAGGTGGGTATTTTGGCCTTTCTGATACTCAGTTTTTAGATCTGTAAAGCCAAACTAATCTGTCCCCTCTGTACAAGGTGACTACTGACTATAAAGAGAAGCAAGACATTATTGTGTGGACATGTGCAATACAAGCGTAAGAGGGTATTCTTCTCAGTAGTGCTGGTTTGGGGAAAGAAAGCTGTCATTTTCAAGAGAAGCTACATTGAGATAGATCCAGGGACAAAGAGCTGTCTCCTCTTCTCTCTCACCTTTCTCAGGGCTATGACTATGCTTGCAAACTCTTTTGCTTAAGATATGAATGAGCAGTATATAACTATGGAAACAGATTCCTGGAAATCCAAGGTTGCAGGACATCCTGAAATTAACCATCAGTGTTATGCTTGCCAATAAATCTGCCCTAACTATGTTTTTGTTGGCTTGTATGCTTTTGCATGTTAATTTACACATTTAAATCAGCAAGGCTAACTTCAATATAGGAGTCTACAGTCTTTTCTCACAAAGAGATTTACATCTGTGAATATTAGTTTCATTGAGAAAAAACTGATATAAAGGAGATTCATAATTATGGAGAAAGCTAGTCATGCATGCCATCAACAACTTTGTGGAAAAAATGGCATGTTTTTGCTGAGAAAATGTCCCCATGTAGCCACAGAACAATATAGGAGAGTAGACAATAAGCACAGAAAGGGGATTAGGGGGAAGAAGGAAGAGGGGGAAAAGGAATAAATATAGATGTGCTCCAGCACTCTAAGACATACTGTGAAGGGAAGTTTTGTTCCTATGTAAAGAGAATGCTGATACCCTGTGAAGAAAAGTCTGGTTCTTGATCAGTTTTTTGCTCATTACCACAATAAGGGGAAGCCTGACTCCTGGCACTGATTTTATAAGATTTATGAATTATCTCACCCTGATGTGTTTGTGTAACATCATTCATTCTGTCATGTGTAACTCTGACCCTGCACACTACCCACTCCAGCTACAAGTACAGCTCTATATAAATTTAACCAAAACCTCACTTTTTGAGAGGTGACTCCCTGGGCCTGCAACAGAGGTAAATAAAGTTGTTTTATCTCATTCCTCCAAGTGTGTGATTTTATCTCTTCCCTTTGCTGGGGCCATTCTGCAACACTACTAGCTTTTAAAACTGTGGCTATGGGGTCATGTAACTGAATGAGAGGATTATGAAAATAATGGCAACAGTAAAGGGAATAAACAGAATGTTTTTCATTCTGAAACAAATTTAAAAAATCATTCCAAATCAAATACCTCATCATTGCTCAAAATTTCTCCTAAAAGGGGATTCAAGTGAAAAAGGCTAAAGATACTCTGCTCCAGGGAAGGCAGGTGATGTATTATCTCCATCTATTTCCAGTATTATGAACTATGTGATAATGATTTAAGACTATTCACATAGATACCTATGGAGCATACAGCATCCAACAGAGCCTCACACTATGGCTAGTTCCTGTTCCATTACTTTTGGGTGGTGGGACTAGGCTTATAATCAGCAGTGCTCAATATTTACTCCTGGGTGTGTGCTCAGGGGTCACTTCTGGTGGTCCTCCAGGGACCATGTTGGATGCAGGACCAAACCAAAAATAGCCTAGTGCAAGGTAAGTGCCTTAAATACTACTACTACTACTACTACTACTACTACTACTACTACTACTACTACTACTACTACTACTACTACTACTACTAAATCACTTGTATCACTTGTCATCCCGTTGTTCATCAATTTGATTGAGCAAGCGCTGGTAATGTCTCCATTTATCCCTGTCGCGTGCTAGTGTAGCCCGATGGTATCTACTCATTCCAAGAACATGAAGAGCATCAAACTGTTCATTCAGGGTCTTGATGAAGAAGTCTGACCATCTTGTAAATCGGTGGCCAGGCATTCTTTTGACATCCCGTGGAATCCAGTAGGTAATGGCTCTAGTCCAGTGGTTCTCTCCATATTGCATTACGTGTCCGGCCCATCTGATTTTTGACGCCTTGGCAAATGAGGCAGAATCCTTGATCCTCAATCAATGGAGGTTGGAACTCCGGATTCCTTCTCTTACTTGAGAGAAAACGTGATACTCCAAGCGTAGCTCTTTCCATTCCTCTTTGGGAGACCTGAATAGAGTTCTCATCCTGTTTTCATAAGGCCCAGGTCTCTGAGGTGAATGTTAGTGCAGGAAGAATGTGGAGTCGAAAAGATGTACCTGGAGATGGAGGTTCTTCATCCTCTTAACAACTTCTTTGACGCTCTTGAAGGCATTCCACACCACCCTCTTCCTCCTGTGCAGTTCTGGCGCCAAGTCGTTCATTAGTTATTCACCAGTTATTTGCTAGTTATTCACCAGTAATAATAAATAATAATGATAAGTAATTATTTATTGCTATCTTTCCAGTTCAGGATCCTTTCTTTTATATATTTTTAATGTAGGAATGCTGCTATTTATTCAGCCATTGATTAAGCTGATTTAACTGAGCATGAACTCCACATTTCTTTTATTTCAATAACTATGGGATACAATTACAAAGCTTTCATGTTCAAGATTCAGCCCTACAATGATAGAAAACCCATCCCTCCACCAGACACACTTTCCACCCCCATTGTCCCCAGTATATCCCTCTCATCCCAGTCCTCACCCTGCCTCCAAAGCAGGCAATTTCCCCAATACTCTCTACTTTTGGGCATTATGTTTTGCTCAATTTCCCCACCATCATTCAAGCCTGCCTTCCAGGGGCAGATGCTAGATCATTTATTGCCCCTTGTTCATTTTTAAAATCTTGGGTAACACAGCTGCGTGCTTCTGGAATCCTAGATTGTAAATAATTGGGTTCTGCAGATATTTCTGTAGGGCGCTAATCCATTTTGGGATTCAATTGGGTGTTTCTGGACCGGGGCTGTTGGTGCACTAAGATGGCACTCAGAAGCACATTGTGGGTATGACAGCCAGGCTTATGAGCGGGCGGGAGCCAGAGAGGGACAGCCTGGCACCTCTGCCACCATGTGGCATGGAAACTTAGTCCTGGAACCTGCATACCTGGGCCTTGCTTGTGGAAGCTCTTGGCTTCTGGGATTCCATCTGGAGTAGGCGGGGAGATGGCAGCTGCTCCATCTGGAGAGCCCCTGTGAAACTGTCTTGGTATGGGGCCCAGAGAGACCTCTGGTTCTGTGGTGTTCCGGAACTCACTGCTGTGTCTCTGGCTTTTGATCTCTTTCGAGATTTATTTATGGGTTTCTGAAGCAAGCAGTAATAGAGTTTACAGGGTGGTGCTGGAGTTGGTTCCTGAGGGTGACTGCCAGTGCTTCCATGTGTATTGGAAAGTGAGGGGAGGTAGCTCATCCCAACTGCATGAAAACCTGGAGATTTTGTCACATAACCCACATGCCCGAATTTTCAGCAGATTATATCTTGGTGAGGTCCGTCCTGAAACAGTGGAGTCAGGCTCAGGGTATGGCAGCGATTTTAGATTGTGGACCCAAGCAGCTGCTGAGGCCTCTGCTTGGGCAAGCACGGGCCAATCTGTTCCCCTCTGATTTACCCCAGAGTTCTCAGCCATTCGTGGATCCAAATTAACTGTGCCTTTTAGTCTCTTTTGAGATTTATTTATGGGTCTCTGGAATAAGGCGAATAAATGAGCTTGTATAGCTGAGCCGGAGGTGGTTTGCGGGTATGGCTCCAACTTTTGACTGTTTAATTTCTTTTTTCAATTTTTTTTAAATTTTATTGAATCACCATGAGATAGTTACAAGCTTTCATGTTTGGGTTACAATCTCACAATGATTAAACACCCATCCCTCCACCAGTGCACATTCCCCACCACCAATATCCCGGGTATACCCCCCTTTCCCACGCTCCCCCTGCCTCTATGTAAGACAATATTCTCCATACTTTCTCTCAACTTTGGGGCATTATGGCTTGCAACACAGACACTGAGATTGACCATTTAATTTCTTGTTAAACTTTATCCCAAGTTGTTGAGGTCTGGCCAATGGTGCAGAGGCAATTTTGGGTTGTCAGGAATCCTGAAGGAACCATCAGGCTGCTGATGCACTTGTTCAGCAGGTACAGGTTGACCTGTTAGCGGCGTCATACCCCTATCAAGATCCTTTCTTAATCTCGGCAAATTAACGGTATAGGTCTTTAACTTTGTATGTGAGTTAAGGTGAATAGGCTAAAATAGCAAGGTAAAAGTATGGAGTGTCTTGAAGACCAGTTATGAATTTTAATTTCTTTTAATTTAGTTAAAGAACTGTGATTTACAAAGTTATTGATAGTTGAGTCTTAGGCATATAATATTCCAAAATTACTCCCACTGTCAGTGTCAGCTTAGCTCCCCCAGTGTTCCACCACACCTCCACCTGTCACCTTGACAGGTACATTTTAAAGTTCAGTGGTTATATTTTAAATATCATACTTTCAGTGTTGTTGAAGCTGTGATTTGAGTCTTACCACTTTCCTTCATCACCAATATATGTGGAGCCCCTGATACATTTACTTCTTCTTCTTATCTTCCTTCCCCTTGATTTCTTTCCTTCTCTGTCTATCTCTTCCCATACTCTGGAATCAAGGGTGATCTAGGCACCTCCTTCACTTTATTAAATGAAACCATACAGTGTTTGCTCTTATTATTATGGCTTACTTCACTCAACATGATATCTTCCAGTTCAAACCAGGTTGTAGCAAATTGCATGATTTTATCGTTCTTTGTAGCTGCATAGTATTCTACTGTGTATCTATACCACATCTTTTGTAATCCATTCATCTGTGGCTGGACATCTGGGTTGATGTCATATTTTAGCTGTTGTACTTAGTTCTGCAATGAATAATGATGTGCATATGTCTTTATATTTAAGAATGAATTTTTTGTCTTTGTAGTAGACAACCAAAAGTGGAATTGCTTGATCACGCAGTTCAGTTCTAAGGTTACTGAGAACTCTGGATGCTGTTTTACACAGGGTTTGAACCAGACAACATTCCCATCAGCATATGATACCTATTATTTTTCACCACATTCTTGCTAATACTGATTGTTTCAACTATTTTTTACACCTTCCCTCCACCGTCATCTCCAATTTTCCCAACTATACCTTAAGCCTGCCCCCATACCAGGGTTTCAATAATTTATTTTATATAGCTTGTTATAACTTGCTAAGAAAGGATCAAGGGGCTGGAGCTATAGTACAGCAGGTAGTGCATTTGCCTTGCACATGGCCGACCAGGGTTCTATTCCCAGCATCCCAAGTGGTCCCCTGAGCACACTCAGGAGTAATTCCTGAGTGCAAAACCAGAAGTAACCTCTGTGAATCTCGGGATGTGACCCTAAAAAACAAAACAAAACAAAAGAATGATCAAAAATGTTTACTCAAAGAAAGTTGTTGAAGATTGTGTATCTCACCATGGAGCTATTGAGGTCTGTGATAAGAGATTACTAATATATTGTTACAGGTTAAGCCTTCTGTGTTGATATTTTGTTAATCTAATGTATTTATTAATACATTAGATCCCATCCAATCTGGTGTCCTGTTTAATCAGTGTTGTAGAGTTTGAGATGCTGCAGCAGGATGTCCAAAATTTTAGTAAGGTGATACAGCTGGAGTTAAATTTTTAACTGTGTGGCATTATGGGGTGTGTGCATGACTGCCAAGAAGTACAGGGGGGTTACCTTATCCCTGACTTCGTGATATCCTGGAGATTTCATCACAAAACCTGCATACCTGAGTTTTTCAACAGATTAGTTTCTAGATGACTCTCATCCCAAGCAGTGGAATCCAGCTGGGAGTATGATGTAGATTGTGGAGTGTGGAGTTTTTTGGCTGCCGGGATCTGTTTAGGCCAGTGCTGGTCCTACCTGCCCCACTTCGGAGTACCCCAGATGACTCAGCTTTGTGCAGGATCTGGAAGAATCTCTACATCTTGTTGAACTCTTTCAAGATTTATTTGTGGGTCTCTGGATCATGGCAGGTTAAAGAGCATACATGATGCCAGAGTGTTTGTGGGTGTGACTCTGTTTGTACTATTTTTGATATATTCTCACTGGTATGAGATGATATCTCATTGTTGTCTTGATTTAGATTTTTCTAGTGAGAAGTGGTGCTAAGTGCTTTTTCATACACCTACTGTTTGTCTGTGTATCTTCCCCGGAAAAATATCTGTTCATTTCCTCCCCCCATTACTTGATAACGGTTTTGGATATTTTTTGTTGATTCTGTGAGTACTTCATAAATCCTGGATATCGATCCTTTAATTTAGTGCTTAATGAGAATATTTTTCCCATTTAGTTAGCTGCACTTCAGTTTAACCCATATTTCTTTTGCCATGCAGAAGCTCTTCAATTTAATATAGCCTCATTTGTTTGTTTCTTATTTTGTTGCCTTGCCAGTGGTATCAGATCATTAAAGACACCTTGGAGGTCCAATTTTGGAGTGTTCTTCCTATATTTTTCTCAATATGCTTTATAGTTTCAGTCAAATTTCACTTTTGTGTAAGGTGTGATATATGGATCTAGATTTACTTTTGACATGTGGTTATCCAGTTTTTCCAACACCATTTATTGAAGAGGTTATCTTTACTCCATTTCTTGTTATCCAGTCCTTTATCAAAAACTAACTGTCCATACATATGGAGTTTTGTCCTTGGGTATTTGATTCTGACCCATTGATCAGAGAACCTATCTTTATTCCAGTACCATGTAGTTTTTACCACTATCCAGCTATGGCTATTTTCCAAACAGCAGGTTCCCATTAGTGGGCAGGATGACAGTTCAGTTCTACAGTTCTTCAGTTCCCTGCTCTGTTTGAACACGTTTGGACTGTGAGGACAGGGTCTAGAGGCTTTGAGGCTATTTAGGAGGTAATGTATATCTGGGAAGACAGTAACAATGAAGATGAAGGGATGGGTTTGGGATTTGTAACACACACCAAAATCTCTTCTACTCCCCTCCACATGACCCAAAGCAGTGAATGGGACTAAAAGTAGATTCCTAGATTTCTTGTTCCATGGGCCTAGAAGAAAAGCAGGACGATTAACATAAATTAGTTGACTCCACAATTGCTCAGGCCTCCTTTCTTTAGAAAGCTGCCCTTGGATCTCTGACCTCCCTTTGATTTGGGGCCTGCATGAACTCCTGGTGGCCAGGCAGTTCTGGTTGGTACTTACCAAGAACTTTGTTTACTTCCTAGGGTCCTCGAAGGTCTGAGAGACAAAGAGGCTGTCAAGAGGGCAAGGCTCTGCCCAAGCCCTTCCTGCATTAGGACACTGCAGGTCTCCCTTTGGCCTGGCAGGTCAAAACCCCAGGGATGGACAGAGGTGTAAGCTAGTAGGCAGTGGTGGACTGGAGCAAGGCAAGAATGGACAAGGACTTACTCAAATGCAAACGTGGGAGGAAAGGGTCACTACTGAGACCCAGTTCCGAAGTCCCGCTGCTGACCATGTTGGCAGACCATGTTGGCGGCAGAGCCTCTTCTTCCCTGGCGCATTCAGCCCGGGTAGGAGGAGCCACAGCTCCACCCAGCGGCCTGTGGCGGGGAACAGCAATCAAGGGCTCTTGGTTCCTGAAAAGGGGAGGTGCCGCTGGTAGGAGCTGGACGGTATTAGGTTGTAGAGGGGGTCCTGGATGCAAGCATATGGGATGTCGAGAAGGACATGGTAGAGGAACTACTAAACCAGACCCTACCCTCACTTTGCTCAACCAATATTTCCAGCATACAGCACTAGATGAATCTTATTTTGGGTAGGTGATATTCCTCTTAAACTCAGTTGTTCTGCTACTCCCATTGGTTCTCCATATGAGCCCAAATTTCCTAAACTAGACTTCAAGCCAACTGTGCTTTTACCTTGCAAGTTTTACCTCTAGTTCATCATTTCACTATACCTTACCACCACTCACTTCTCCTACATAAATCATCACCTACATCCATTCAACCAATGAACTATATCTACTATAGCACAGGAGAGACAGGAAAGACAGGAAACAAACTAGAGTCTTGTCTATTCAGTGCTTAAGTTCAAATGGAGAGAGAAAATGAAAAAATACAGGCAATTTATAAACAAGATAACTTCAAATAGTTACCAATGCTAAATAATATATAATATATGACAGTGTGTTGAGGGCAAAGAAGGGAGCTACCATGCCTTGAGTAGTCAGGAAAGACCTTTCTGAGAAAGTGACATGAAAAGTGAGATATGATAATGGAAAGGTGTCAGGCTTGCAAAAATCTGGGGTAAGAAAATTTCAGGCTGAGGAATGATATCACATGTTCACAGGTCTTGAGACAGCAAAAAAAAACAGCATTCAGAAGAGGAAAAATAAGATAATGTGGCTGAAGGATGGTTAAAAGGGTATATTAGGTGAAGTTGGAGAATTAGGCAATTAGAAGATAATGTAGGAAACTTGGGCCATGGTAAATAAAAGCTTGAATTTTATTTCAATTGAGATGGAAAACTATTAGAGAATTTTAGCAAGAGAGAGATGAGACCTGATTCACATATTTAAAAATATACTGTGTGAACTCTGGAAGAGATAGGGATACAGAGAGATCAGTTAGTAGGCCATTGAAATGATTCTGGCAAGAGCAGAAGGTGGCCTGGTCTAGGTGGTTTAAAAGGAGGTGGAAGAAATTTTCCTATATAGAGGTACTTGGTGTGATTTCTATTTATGTATTTACTTCTCAAAACTTGAGGAATTTGTGAAGGTAAATTCTGCCTGAGTGAATTTGGAACTCCTAGTCTATGTCTCTAAGCAGTGAGTCTAAGGTGTTCAATGTTTAGTAAGATCTATGTGACTGGAGACAAAGTTGTGGCCATAAGAATGATGATAAAACAAAAACTCTGGGCAGGGCAAAAGTTCTGTTCTATTGGTTACTCTGATATGCTGCTTCTCTTTTCATTCTTTATACCTCAATATGTTCTACAAAAAATCTAAAACTATTTAGGATGGAAGGAAAAGCAGAAGTTATGGAGTTGCTCCTCTGTTCTTGGTATTTGTTACTTTCATATATACATTTCATATATATATTATTTCATTGAAATTATGTAAAATAATCTTTACAACATCTAATCCTGTCTCTTCATTTTTAGAGATAAGCAGATTAAAACATCCAAAGGAAATGGAACTAGGAAGACAAAGTTTTTATGCCACAAAATAATCACTATTTTGAATCCTACACAATTCCCACCACCCACTTTACACTTTAATACACTTTATCCATACTCATGACACTAAGGTCTTTTCCAGCTTTCTGTTAGTTGTTAGAATTATGTAATGTAAATAATTTTCAGCATATAATAGCTGGCCTTGAAAAATATTCTGAGTTCCATGAGGTCAGTAAAAGTGACATGAAGACTGTTTATTATGTCATGCAAAGTCCTTAATAAATAGATAATTGGAGAGATAGACCAGTTACCACTGGCAAAAGAGAAAATGTACTTGGGTAATGACAGGATCAAGACTTCAACAAAAACAATTCAACTCTCAAAAGATTACAAGAGGTGCTTGGAGTAACTGAAGTTATTTTTGAAAACCAATACTGTTTATGATTGGTCTGCAAAAGTCAGTATTGCATTTTTAAGAATGTTGGGCAGGGAAATTATGTTTTCCCACATAATGCTTGATTTGTTCTTTGCTCATCTAAAAAATTAGTATACATTTAAAACTATTTACAATGTAAATAATTTTTGATATATGCATATATTAAATAATACAACAACATATCAATGAAGAAAAATCAGAAAAATTCTTGAGACCTCAGTGTTGTGGAAGAAAATGGACTATCAACACAAAATGATGCAGCAACTGACCCAGAAGGCTGTATCATGAAGGCTGTAAAAGCAAACATGGTGAGGGAAGTATGAGATCTCTTGAAAAGGAGAATGGCTGGGGAAATACCCCATTATTTGACTGCTTGGAAATAGACTTACTGTATGCTATATGGAAAAGAGGCAAAGAGTCGAGGGATGAGAGCGGAGAAGGAAATTGTTAGTATAGAATCCAGGAAAAGCAGTTGGGACACAATTAGATAAATTTACAGAAAGATGACTCTACGGCTTTTTGTTTCCTCTGGTCTAAAATAAACCTGTTTAAAGTCTTTAAGTGTGTAAGTCAAACTCAGTGATCACACATGAGTAGCACTAGGCACTGTGAAGGAATAAATGGTGGATGGAGTGGTTTAAAAAAGTAAAGAGAATGTATGTTTGCTCCCCTCAACCAGCTACAACCTATATGGAGATACCACACACAAAATGACTATAAAACATATTTACAAATTATCATAAATATAAGTAAATATACATATTCACAAATAACATTTGAAAGATAAAGTTTACTAAGGCTTATTATTGTGATGGTAATTGTCTAAAAGTCCCAAACTCAAAGAAGTCTTTCTGAAAGATATCATTGGACTGAGTATAATGTTAGCAGAACATACACAGAGGCATTGAAGTGGGAGTAAATATGCCATGTCCAGTAATCAGATACTCTTGATTATAACAGAAAGTCTAAATTGGTCTAGTTAACATGTGATTGTGATGAAAGAGTAGGCGTGTATCTGGTGAAAGACACCACAATGATAGGCGGGGCCCTACACCAAAAAGAGCAGAGAGAGTTGTTTTATTTTTAGGAATAACAGTATATGTGGCCATAGTGCCAGGAGCAATGCCATGGCTTTTCTAACTTTCATAGTGGTAACACAAAAAACTAGCAGAATATAGTAGAAAAGTATTTATCCTCTTTGAACAGTTCAAAAAGGTATTGCTTCAAGATTTCTGATAAAGGGGCAAGTGGACCTCAAAGTCAAAGAAGTAAAATACTCCATGAAACGTCTATTTACCATCCAGAGGCAAACCAGATCCCAGTCAAGTGCTCAAGAGATATCCTACACCATTGATCCTCCTTTTTGGTGGGGAGTAGAGTGTAAATATTTTTCTTTTTGTTTTGTGTTTTTGTCTCTTTATGAGCTATACCTGACAGTTCTCAGCATTTACTCCTGGCTCTGTGCTCAGAAATCCCTAATGGCAGTCCTCCATGGACCAAATGGAATGCTGGAGATCGAGCCATGGCCTATCGTGAGCAAGGCAAGTGTCCTACCCACTCCACTCTCAATCCAACCTCCAGGATTGGGATTTCTTATAAAACAATGTGTTTGCTTTTGAACTACCATGGCAATCAAGTTTGAACATCACATTGGAAGACTTAAACTAGGTGCCCTAACCTGCAGAAAATGCTCACATCCCTGAAAAAAGACCAGTCAACAGGGGCTAAATTCTCCTTTGGTCTTTGTAAGTAGAAAGATAAAACATCATGTCTTGAAAGGAGGTTTTTCTTAACCAAAGCAAGCAAGACCTCTTAATTTAAGCCTTTTGATATGATGAGATACCACTTCACACCACAGAGAATGGCACACATCCAAAAGAACAAAAGCAACCTCTGTTGGAGAGGATGTGGGGAGAAAAGGACCCCTCTACATTGCTGGTGGGAATGCTGACTGGTCCAGCCCCTTTGAAAAACAATATGGACACTTCTCAAAAAATTAGAAATTGAGCTTCCATTTGATCCAGCAATACCACTTCTGGGAATATATCCCAGAGAAAAAAAAAGTATAGTCGAGATGACATCTGCACTTACATGTTCATCGCGGCACTGTTTACAATAGCCAGAATCTGAAAAAAACCCGAGTGCCCGAGAACAGATGACTGGTTAAAGAAACTTTGGTACATCTATTATACAATGGAATACTATGCAGCTGTTAGAAAAGATGAAGTCATGAACTTTGCATATAAGTGCATCAACATGGAAAGTATCATGCTAAGTGAAATGAGCCAGAAAGAGAGGGACAGACATAGAAAGATTGCACTCATCTGTGGAATATAAAATAACAGGGTAGGAGACTAATACCCAAGAATAGTAGTATATAATACCAGGAGGTTGGCTCCATAGCTTGGAAGCTGGCCTCACACGTTGGGGGAAAGTCATCTCAGATAGAGAAGGGAAAACCAAGTAAAATGTGATTGGAAATCCCACGCGGGGAGGGAGATGTGTGCTGAAAGTAGACTAGAGACTGAACATGATGGCCACTCAATACCCCTACTGCAAACCACAACACCCAAAAGGAAAGAGAGAGAACAAAATGTAATGCCCTGCCACAGAGGCGGGGTGGGGTGGAGGGAATGGGATTGGGGGGGTGGGAGGGATACTGGGTTCATTGGTGGTGGAGAATGGACACTGGTGGAGGGATGGGCTCTCGAACATTACATGAGGGAAAAACAAGCACAAAAATGTGTGAATCTGTAACTGTATCCTCACTGTGACTCACTAATTTAAAAAAAAGCCTATTGATATGAAGTGATTCCAGGTTGAAAATACAGAGTTCAGGTTAGTTGTTCAGCAGTCCCCAGAGTTGGATCCTGCATCACCAGTGTTCCTCTGAGGGCGCCAGGTTCCACTGATATTGAATGACATTGTTGGCTATCAATCTTGAAGCCATTTGCCTCATTGCTGACATCAAGTAAACCCTGATGGATCTTCCAATATGTTTCTTTGGCTGTGTTAATGAAGGCCTCTTCAACATTAAGCTGTTTTAGCTGACTTTTCAGTGAATATAAGCCCATGCTCCTGAACAAAGACCTCTCCTTTCTTCACGTCTTTGCAAGTTTCTAAGTCACACTTATTCCTTATCACCATAATGACCATGTTGGAACTTGAGTGCTGCCACAAATTCTCTAGCTATGACAGAAGGCTGAAGGTTTCATGCTCTTAACGTTATATACAAGCAGCACTCCAGCAGCTCCCCATATCACAGATTTTCAGTCTGATTTGATTCCCATCAGCGGTGACCACATGGGCCCCAAACTCCACACCTCTTGCACAGTTGTGGACAGGCTAGAATTATTTGTCTGTAAACTGTAGGAGGAGGCATAACTTGCCCACACCTAAAAGAAAAGGGTGGGGATTCAGCTTCAGCAGCTGTGTGGACGGGGTACCATCTCCATTCCTACAATGTTTTTAAATCTTATTTTTATAAAGTTTTTAAATCTTATTTTTATAAAGTTGCTCATGATGACTTATTGCATTCTATATTCCAACACCAATTCTAGCACCACTACACCTTCCCACCATCATTATTTCAAATTCTCCCAACCACCACCTAAACCGGCCCCAATATCTGGCCCTAAATAATTCATTTTGTATTGCTTATTATTAAAATTCGCTAAAATGATCAAAAAGTATTTCCTTAGAAGAATGTGTGTGAAGATTATTGTATCTCACCCTGGAGCAACTAAGCCCTTGTATAAGAGGTTACTAACGTTGTTACAGGTTGAGTCTTGTGAGTTAATATTTTCTTGATCAAGATTGGTTTCTTCTACTTTACATCCCATACAATGTGGTGTGCTAGTCCTGATATATCAGTGGTACAAAGCATGAGATGCCGATACAGGAATTCTAAAATTTTAAATGAGATAATGCAGGTGCACTTAAATTTTTAACTGAATGTGATTTTGGGGTCCGGAAGCATCTCTGCAGCATGTTGCTCTCTTTTGAGACTTATTTTTGAGTCTCTGGATCATGGCTGGTTAATGAGCATATATGATGCCAGAGTCATTCATGGCCTTCGCTGCCAGTTCCGGAAGAACGGGGGGATGTGGGGAGGTCACCCATACCTGACTCCATGAGAAACTGGAGATTTTCATCACGAAACACACATACCTGAGTTTTCTAACAGATGGATGAAGCTCATCGCAAGCCTGTGGAGTCTTGGCCGCAAGTACAGTGGTGATTGAGTTATGGAGGTTTTCAGCTGCTGGGACTCTGCATGGGCAGATGGTGAGCTCACCCACCCGCTCTGGGGTGCCCCGGATGAGACTCAATCTGGAGAGGGGTCTGAAGGCACCTCTCCATTGCAAACTATTTTAAATGGAAACAAAAATAGTTTCTACCCTTATTTTCTCAAGATAAAGTCCCAATCAACCAATTTCTCCTTTCTCCCACTCTATAGTGAAATGTCAGTCCCATTTCAAGTGGATTTCTTGTAAGTGGCCTTTTTCTCATCCCACTTATCCTTAAGTAACAAAAAAGCTTCACATATTGCCAATCTTCTCTTGATTCTGTGACTGGTGACTAGCAAACCTGGCTGCATGTTAAAATCACATGTAGGATTTGTACAATAGTACTGGATATGGGACCCCAAACCAAAAGAATTAAACCAAAATCTTTGCTGGTAGGACCAGAGTGAATGTTTCAGTTGATTCTGTTGTATTATGTGGGCTGTGGGTCACTCTTGCCTATCCACATTTAGACTGACCTGAAAGGATAGCGCTGAGCCTGAGTCAAGGTGTTAGAGGCTGCTTCAGAGAAGTTTCTAGGGGTCATGTGTGGCTTTATGAGTAACTTCCTTGGGCATAACCATGGTGGTTTTTATTATCTTAGAACTGTGATTGCATAGGTCTCTAGTCCCTCATCTATTTTCTGTGCCATTGACAAGTGATGAGACAAATTTTTGGAAGAAAAGTTTATGGTTACTGACACACACTGTCACGATATGTGGTGGAACTATTTTTGTGTCTATTATCTTATTGGTATATCCCCAAGACCCAACATAATTTTTCACTTGGTTCAAAAAGTCTATTTTGAAGAGATTAATGACTAAGTGGAATATGGATAGAATGTGCAACCATTGTGGTACAGTGTTACAGAGAAGTTCAGAAGAAGAGATTGCTTTCAGATTGGGAGGGAGGAATGAATAAGTCTTCACAGTAGAGGTGGCATTTGAACTGGTTTCTGAAAAGTAGATACTAAAGTGACAGAAGCAGAAGAAACAGTATAAACAAAGATAGAATGTGGAAAAGGGCAGAGTAAGAAGCCAGTAATGAAAAGTTGCTGGTGCATGAGTACATGATAGGCTATGATGGTATCATGTTGAATCAGACTGAAATATGCTATAAAAATACAAAGACCCTTGAAAATTATGCTAAGAATTTATACTCATTTTTATAGGCAATGTGGATTCATCCATTTTTTTCATGGATGTAATATATTTGCCTTAGAAAGAGTGGATTGTGTACTTTATGACAGCAATTCTTTCAAAAACTATCTTTGGAGGGTTTATCAAGTGCCTGGCTCTGTGGGCGAGTATGTTAAATAAGAGATGAATTGACAGGGGCTGGGGCAATAGCACAGCAGGTAGGACGTTTGCCTTGCACACAGCCGACCCGGGTTCAATTCCCAGAATCCCATATGGTCCCCCAAGCACCGCCAGGAGTAATTCCTGAGCTCAGAGCCAGGAGTAGCCATTGAGCATCGCTGGGTGTGATCCAAAAAGCAAAAAAAAAAAGAGAGATGAATTGACAGGCTGTTACAGAGATCCAGGCAAGCTCCTGAGGGTCCTAATGTACTGGGTGGTGACAGAAAGGAGGGAAGAATTTAAAAGATATTGAGAATTTTCAGAACTTAATCACATATTTAGTGGCAGTGAAGGAATGAGAAGACTGAGTAATTAAAAATAATAATTCTTATTAAAACCGGAGTGGCTCCTTCATGCCACAAAGTGCTTTCTGTACATCACCTAGATTTCACAAAAACCCTTTTGATAGGACACTAAGACTTGAAAGAAGGTACTTGAACTTGAGGAACTGGTGCTAAACTCTCTAGTTCCTGGGAACACATTCTATACTGCTTTGAGTAGGATTTAGGTTTTCTTGGCAAAGCATTTTAACAGTTCAGTGAGGATACCCAATTCCCTCATAATTCATGTTCTCCCTTTGCCTGTTACCTCTAGCAGTTCTTCCTGAGTGCCCTTTACTTGGCAGTGGGAAGAAGTCTAGGAAAGATGACACTGGCATGCTTAAATAAAGGCTGCAATCAAGGTGGACAACTGGTAACCACCAGGCCATGTAGGGCTTGCAGACATTTTTTGTCAACTCAAATGCCTTTTTGTTTAGATTTGAGCCAACATTAAGAAATCTGAGGTAAGATTCCTTTAAGTTCTGACTTTCCTAAAGGAGGAAATACAGCAGTGTTGGGCCCACATTCCCACAAGCCAAGCCCGGACTTGAGATACCCTCCAATCGAACCGCTCACACTGGAGTCCGCACTTCTCCCCATAGTGACCTACTTGACTCACTTGTATTTATTTTCCTGATCCCTTCCGGAGGCAGCTTGTGATTGTTTGTCTACAGTGGCCTCCTACAGTCTTCCTCTTTTGCCTGAGTGATTAGAGCCAATAGATGGTGGGTTCAACACTCTCTGGTCTCACACCTCCAGTAGGCAGCTCAACCCATCTCGCAAAAATAAAACCATGAAAGAAGAGTTATCATCAAGTCTTACCATTTATTTCTTTATGGGGTTAAACAAGAGCAGAGAGGCCTCTGCCCCACAGTGCAACAAAACAGAAAGCAGTACACATACAGAGACTCTCACCTAAACACAGAGGCTGTGGAGAGGGAGGGAGAAGACAACTGAATCGTAGCTGGGTGAGGGAGGAAGGGACAGGGAACTACTAGGAATCCAGCTTGGAGACTCAGTCATAGGAACTAGTGCAAGAAAGTTCTACTAATGAAGCACAGTGTAGAAAATGGCATAAGAAAGCTACCCAGCTCTGCAGCCTGTGGCAGGGCTGGGGCAGCTGGAGTAGTGGTGGAAAGTCTGGGTGATAGGGTGGACAGGGAGTCAAATGACTTTGAGGTGGAGTGAGGTGCCCCTTTCCCCTGCCACTGGGCAAGGCCCTGGGCTGGTCTGAACCAGGGGTCTCCTGGGCACTTGGTGAAGAGGAAGAGAGGATGGGAGTCTCCAAGGGTCCATTCTCTGGGACCCTAAGGTCCCCCTTTACTTATCAGTCCCTTTTCCCCTCCTGAGGATGCAGGAGTTTGAAGGCAGTACCTAGGGTCTCACATCTACATAAGCATCTCTGGAAAGGAGCCAGCACCTCTTCCCCTCCCCAGTTGAAAAGAGCACTCTAGGGACAGGGTGTGAGGCTAGGCCTGAAGTGCTGAGGACAAAACAGGGGAGTGTGAGAGCAGGGCACAGGGGTCAGGGCCGGGTAGGGGCACACTTTTGAGAAATGAGAAAACTGGCAGGAAAGACTCCACAGTCTCATTAAGCCTAGTCTGGGACCTAGCAGAAAATCTTGAGACTCCCTCTTTATTAGGAAGCCCACCCATTCATTCTCAAGTGAACCAGTTCTACTTGTCCTCTCCCATCCTTGTCTTGGTCTCACTGTAACAAAGGTCCAGGCCCACCATTCTCCTTCACTCATGGATGTCACATCCTACACCATAGGTCTTCTGGCACTGAGAGCTCTTCAGCGTGTCCCAGGAACACGGTTATGTCTCTCTTTTCTTGTGGCTCCTTTAGGCTTTTAGATGTCCCAGGCAATGTGGCTTCTGCCTCCCAGAAAGCGGACACAAAGCTAAAGATCCACAAAGGGCTCACAATGTCTCTTGTACTTCAGTCCTCCGGCCTGATCGAACATTTCAAGTCTCTCAGCCAAGGTATGGCAGCGGATTCTCTTTATTCTGCAGGTCCTCTTGTCAGTTTCTGGATTTTCTCCAGCCAGGGGCAGGGGTAGTTGGACCAGGGGACCTGCTACAGGGTGAGGAGTCTGGTTTTCCATAATTGGGATGGAAAGGGGTGGATACTCTTTGGTAGGCTGGGGACAAGGACAGGGTGGAGATTGGGGAGGCTCATCTCTGGAGAGCCCTGGGTCCATGCCACCAGGTTCTCCTTCATGAAGGCCTGGGCTAGTATATTATGAGGGAGTTTGGGGACCCAGGCCAGGCCTGACCCACTTGGGCCTAAGTCCCTCCTCCCCATGGAGATCAGAAATGGAAATGTTTTTGGCTCCAAGGCCAAGATCTCCAGGGCAAGAGTGGCCCTTGGGAGTATGTGCACCTTCTGTAAGATATGGCCCTTCAGACACCGGCAGTCTGACCTTGTGCCCTCAGCATTCTGTTTTGAGCCCCAGCAACCTGTTTTTGCGCTCTTTCCCGAAATGACTCCTTGAGTCATTTCTCAGGCTCGGGGAATCACCCTTGAGTTTGCCAACTCAAAACAACTGTGATAACCTACGTCCCCCAAGTCAGGTAGCAATAGCCGATTTGGCCATCTGTCTGAGCCCTCTTGAAAGATTTTTCTCCCTTCCCTCTTCCATCTCTCTCCAAATACTAATTATGCACCTCATTCTAACCTCTTACTGCCTAAGGTGGTGGGGCACAACTCAACTGGGGCGAGCTGTGACTGTGTGTACCTCATCTTCCAACCTGGCACTTCACTGTGGTAGCTCCACATGGGGCTAGGTGAGCTGTAGTGGGAGGAGGGCCACTGCACCGTCTGCCGTTGCCTGTAGGGGTGTGGGCAGGAGGGAATTAAGGATCGTGGCAACAAAAGGAATGTGGAAGGGGGAAGGAGCTTCTCTCCTCTGTGCCCCCCAACATTCCCTGCAGGGCCAAAGCTGAATGAGCAGCCTCCTTCCATGGGTCAGGACTCTCAACAGGGATGGGCTTTTCTAGCCCCCACCGTTCTTTTTATTTTTTGCTTAGTCCCATAGATGAGGACATGGGAGAAGGTACCTGCTGCTCCTGCTTTTTTCTCCCAGATGAATTGGGCAGCTCCTTGGGGCCTTCTGGCCATCCTGATAGAGCTGCTTTTTGGGGGGTACATTGGGGTGATATTTAGTTCCCTACTTCCCCATCCCCCACCTGGTCCTATACCTCCCACAGGAAGAGCCCCCTCCCCCTCCACCTGGGAGGCTGGAGCTGATGTCAGTGTGTGGTGGAGGTCTGTCCTCCTTCCTGCTGTCACTCTTCCCGAGTCAGGCCCTCATCTAGGGCAGGCAGTGCCTCCAGCCCCAGTCCTCCACCACCCTGGTTACTGGAGAAGGACACCATGGTATGGAGGAGCATGAGAAAAAGGATGTAGAGCCGGATCCTGCTGGGGCTGAGGCGCGATCCCCCAGAGACCTGCAGGAGGGTGGGCTTGTGGCTGCCATAGCCTGGAGGTTCATGGTGGGTGTGGTAGTGGTGGTACTGTTCATGGTAGTGGTGGAAATAGGAGTGGTGGAATTGCTGGTGGTGGGTTTTAGGGGCCTCAGACTCCTTGAGCTTCTTCTTTTCGGATTCACAGGAGAACCACTGCACATCACAGCACTTGGTTTCCGGCCGCTTTGGCGAAGTATCCAGCAAACCTGTCAATGAATAAGGAAGTTGAGGTGGGGGTACTCAGGGAGGTGACCATTACGTTAAAAGGCTGGAGTTCTGTCTAAAACTCCCTTCCCCTTATCCCTCTGCGCCTTCCCTTTCTGGACGTGTCTTTCCCAGAGAACAGAGCCAGTTACTTGGGATGACTTCCCAGCTAGATATATTCTAGTTAGAGATGGCTCTTTGCATTTCACACTTCTCACATGGACTTTTCTCAACCTGGGAACCTTACTGCCCACTTCTCTACATAACTAGTCTTCGACACCATCTCCCACATTTCTTCTCTGCTTCCACATCCCAACTTGGTGTCTACCCTGAGCCAATGGCTTCCTCCCTCCTCCCTAGAACACTGCCATTACCTGTACAGATAAAACCAGGAAGCCCTCCGTATACCATTTCTGCATTGTCGGGGAGTATAAAGGGGCACCGGGTCTGCACCTCCAGGCAATATTGCTTGCAGGGCACCCAGCGCTCACAATCCTGCTGGGTCACGCTGAAGTATTCTGAACACAGCCAGGCCTTGTAGACTGCCTGTGGGAAGAGAAAAGAGTGTCAGCCCAGGCACCAGTTCCTTACTACCTCAGAAGAAAGGGATGAGGAGGGATGTACTTGCAGTCTGGGAGCAGGGAGGGGCTTACCATATACCCCTGGTAGCCAGTGCTTGAGAACGATTTGGGTCAAAGTCACCTTAAATTTCCCATCTTATGGTCAGTACCTCTGAGTCCTTCAGTCTTTAGTCACCCAATACTTGGGATTTGTTCATTGAGAAAACTTTCAAAACTGTTCCTATATCAGAGCTGTTTTTCAGTCCACATCATTTTACCACTGGCCCAAATAAATATCCTAATTTATCTGAGGTCATTTAATAAGATAATTTCAGTTCCACTCAATAATTAAAGAACTAAAATAATTGTTGTTCTACATCATTTGGGTGTGGTTTGGATCAATTAGTAGGCCACATAAAATTGTTTTGTAAATGCTACAACATAACATCATCATAAAGGGATATATATATCTGACACTGTATATATATGTATGTATATACATATATATATATGCATGCATATATGCGCCTCTTGGAGAGCCCAGCAAGCTACTGAGACTATCCTGCCCACACAGAAGAGCCTGACGAGCTCTCCGTGGCATATTCAATATGCCAAATACAGTAACAATAATATGTCTCATTCCCCTGACCCTGAAAAGAGCCTCCAATCGTTGGGAAAAATGAGTAAGACAAAGCGGCTAAAATCTCAGGGCTGGGATGAATGGAGTCATTACTGGCACCTGCTCGAGTAAATCGATGAACAACGGGATAACAGTGATACAGCATAACACAAACGTAACAGGTATTTTTCCTTCCTTTTCACTGATTTATTTTCAGTTTACAACATCATAGAGGTAAGTTCTGAGGACTGTCTTAACAACCCTACCTGTACATGACTCACCATTTCTATCACCAAAGTTTCAGTGCTACACCACCACAAAAATGACCCCTCTACTCATTTCTCCCACCCACTACGCTTTTCCTCTGCTGTCATAATTTTCAGTGAATTAGGAGTTAGTTTACTTTTGTGTGTTTTCTGCCAGTTCACGAGTTTTAGTTATCCGTAATCCACATATGAATGAACTATTAGATAATTATCTTTCACTTTCTTTTTCACTTTGCCTATCATTTTAATATCCTGACAGTTTTCCCCCAATAAAATCAGGAATCTGTATTACCATTGAAGTTCTACGTATTCCATGCCCTGATGTTTCAGACCTGATGTGGAATTGACATATTTCATTTGGAATCTTTGTAAGTTTCACGTCTTGAGTATACTTCCTATCATCTAGCCTATTCCTACCAGGCACTGAATCCAAGCTAAGAAAGGTCACCTGCCCTTTGGGAAACATCAAGCCCAGAGTTTCTCAAAAGTGACATCACTGGTATTTTAAACTTGATAATACTTTGTAGTGGGCCTTTCCTGTGCATTATAGGATACTATAATTTATATCTCATAGTTGTCAACAACAGCCCCACCCCTCCTGAACTGTGACAACCAAAATATGCCTCCATCCATTACCAAACATCATACCCTGTGGGGAAAATTCATCTCCTCAGAACCACTGTTCTAGTTCCTTGGTTTTGAAGATGAGTAGCAATATCATCACCTGGGAGATTTTGAGAAATGCAGAATTCCAGGCATCACCCCAAATCCGTGAGTCATCAGCTGCACTTGAGCAGGATGCTCAAGCAACTCCTCTGCATTGGGTTAGAGTTCTGCTCACATTTAGTCCTCATGTCTTCAGGACACAGTCTTCATAGCAAATTGCTCTTCCTGGCAATGGCTCCAGATTTCAGCATATCTTATAGTTTCTTGGAGCTCTTGTTAAATGAGCTGATTGGCTACCCCAGTCAATTTTGCTTCAAAAAACTAAGGGAGGACCTGGAACGTGCCTTTATAGATACTTTACTTTAGGCATCTTGATTTAAGATACTATTAAAAGTAGCATTTAATGCTTTAAAGATTCCAACAATATTCCCTCCACCAGAGTATCTGCTTTCCTCCACCACTGACCAGGGTTCCTTCTCACTACCTGTCACAGTACTTCCCCGATAACCCTGCCATAGATCCTGAATCTTGATAAAGGATCCAGGTTATTTAATTGCAAAAGACCTTTCACACACTCCGAGAAAAATGGTCACAGCTTCTTACACTGACTTTTATCATTTACACATACAAATGACTCCGCTATGAACATGGACTTTGGAAAGGCAATTCTGTACTGGCTTTTCCAAAGCTGGGAAATGGTAATAATAGAAGGTGTGTGTGCCAGCTCAAGATCTTAGAAAAGGACCAGCAAAAGGAACCCAAGTCAGACCGAAGGAAAGAAATAATAAAACTTAGAGCAGAAGTCAACGATATGGAAAGCCAAAAAACAATCCGAAAGATCAATGAAACAAAGAGCTGGTTCTTTGAGAAAATAAACAAGATTGATAAACCACTAGCCAGACTCACAAAGAAAGAAAGAAAGAGAGAGAACCCTAATAAACTGAATCAGAAATGAAAAGGGGGATATCACAACAGAAACCAATGAAATTCAAAAGATCATCACAGACTAATTTGAAAATCTCTATGCCATGAAACAAGAGAACCTAAAAGAAATGGACAAATTCCTTGATTCCTACAATCTCCCAAGACTGAATCAAGATGACTTAGAATACCTGAATAGACCCATTAATATCAAGGAAATTGAAACTGTTATCAAATGTCTTCCCAAAAACAAAAGCCCAGGTCCTGGATGGATTCACTAGCGAATTCTTCCAAATATTTAAAGAGGACCTGTGCCAGTCCTCTTCAAGCTTTTCAAGGAAATTGAAGAAACAGGGACTCTACCAAACAGTTTCTCTGAGACTCATATCTCCCTAATACCAAAAGCAAACAAAGATACCACTAACAAAGAAAACTACAGGCCAATATCCCTGATGAACATGGATGTAAAGATTCTCAACAAAATATTAGCAAATAGAATTCAACAACTCATCAAAAAAATCATACATCACGACCAAATGGATTCATCACAGGGATGCAAGGATGGTTTAACATTCGGAAATCAATCAACATAATCCATCAAATCAAGAAAAGTAAAAATAAAAACCATATGATCATTTCAATAGATGCAGAGAAAGCATTTGACAAGATCCAACACCATTTATGATGAAAACTCTCACCAAAATAGGCTTAGAAGGAACTTTCTTCAAGATAGTCGAAACCATCTACCACAAACCCATGGCAAGCATTATCCTCAATGGAGAAACACTAAGGGCCTTCCCTCTAAGATCAGGGACAAGACAAGGATGCCCATTCTCACCACTTCTGTTCAACATAGTACTGGAAGTACTTGCAATAGCAATTAGGCAAGAAAAAGACATTAAGGGTACTCAGATAGGAAAGCAAGAAATCAAGCTCTCACTATTTGCAGATGACATGATTCTATACCTAGAGAATCCTAAAACCTCCACTAAGAAACTCCTAGAAACAATAGACTCGTACAGCAAAGCAGCAGGCTATAAAATCAATACCCAAAACTCCATGGCCTTCCTATACGCAAATAGCGACACAGAGGAAAGTGACATTAAGAAAAAATCTCATTCATAATTGTGCCCCAGAGATCAAGTACCTCGGAATCAGCCTAACTGAGGAGGTAAAGGATCTCTACAAGGAAAACTACAAAATGCTACTCAAGGAAATAAAAGAGGACACAAGGAAATGGAAGCATATTCCCTGCTCATGGAGAGGAAGACTTAACATTGTCAAAATGGCAATACTCCCCAAAGCACTATACAGATTCAATGTGATCCCTATAAGGATACCCATGAAATTATTCAAAGAAATGGACCAAACACTCCTGAAATTCATATGGAACAATAAGCGCCCACGAGTGCCCGAGAACAGATGACTGGTTAAAGAAACTTTGGTACATCTACACAATGGAATACAATGCAGCTGTCTGAAAGGATGAAGTCATGAACTTTGCATACAAATGGATCAACATGGAAAGTATCATGTTGAGTGAAATGAGTCAGAAAGAGAAAGACACAGAAAAATTGCACTCATTTGCAGAATATAAAACAACGGAATGGGAGACTAACACCTAAGAATAGTAGCAATAAGTACCAGGAGGACTGCTCCACAGCTTGGAAGCTGACCTCACATGCTGGGGGAGAGGGCAGCTCAGATAGAGAAGGGAACACCAACTAAAGTGTACTGGAGGATCCACTCAGGATGGGAGAGACGGGCTGAAAGCAGAATATAGATTGAACACGATAGCCACCCAGTATCTCCATTCAAACCATAACACCCAAAAGGAGAGAACAATAAGGAATTCCCTGTCACGGGGGGGGGGGGGGGAGACAGCACAGGGGTGGGGGAGACAGCACAGGGTGGGTTAGGGACCCTGGGGTCATCAATGGAAGAGAATGGGCACTGGTGGAGGGATGGGTACTCGAGTATTATATAACTAACACAGGCACGAAACTCTGTAACTGCACCCTCACGGTGACTCATTAATAAAAATAAATAAATAAATAAATAAATAAATAAATAAATAAATAAGGGGAAAAGGTGTTTGTGTTTTTTTTTGCGTGTGTGTGTGTGTACTGTGGAAGAAAGCATCTTTGGGAACTTTGTTAATTCACTGCCACCTAAAATTTAACATACCTTAAATATGAAAATGAAGTTCTAAATTTTTTTTTTTTTTTTTTTTTTTTGCTTTTTGGGTCACCCCCGGCGATGCACAGGGGTTACTCCTGGCTCTGCACTCAGGAATTACTCCTGGCGGTGCTCAGGGGACCATATGGGATGCTGGGATTTGAACCCGGGTCGGCCGCATGCAAGGCAAACTCCCTACCCACTGTGCTATCACTCCAGCCCCTGAAGTTCTAAATTTTTAAACTGAAAACATGCCCTCATCCCAGCAAGTGTTGGACCTTTCAGTTTACTGCTCTCAGTATTCAAATCAGATACTTTCCAGCATTTATTTGTCTGTCTCTGTATCCCCACATTCAGTTCGTCAACAAGATATGCCAATTCCTACTCCATTTCCACATCTATGTGCATTTCTACTTAATGTTACCTGAGTTTCCTACTGGTCCTCCCTACATCCACTCCACTCTTGTTTGTTCCAATTCACTATTTACACAGGGTAAAATGGCAACTCAAAATGCCTTTGGATCACACAACTCTCTTATTTCAAACCCATTAAGGCATTTAAAACAAAATGAGAACTTGCAACCGATTGTCAGCCCCTACATAAGTTGGCCCGTCTGTCTCTCCAACCTCATTTTTAAACCCACTTCACACTTCTGCAATATGCACAGAGGTTTTATTTATTTTCCTTGAACATGCACTACTTATTCCCACCTTGGAGCTTTTACACACACTGTTCTCTTAGCTAGAATACTTTCCCACCTGAGTGAAAATTTTGGCATAGTTACATCATTATATTTAATGTATTATTTAAATGTTACTTCCTCAGATAGGGTCTCCATGACCACTCTGGCTAGAAGATGTTCCCTCATTATTCTCTCTCTTTTTAAAAATAGGGGTTTCTGCAGTGGTATTAAGTGGGGAGAGGGGAGTGTGAGGTTCTATTCCTGTTGATACTTGGCCTGGCACTGCTGACCTAATAGTTCAGTGCTTGGGCCGGCTATGTGGTGGTCCTCAGTCTTGGCAGTGCTCATGGTCCACCAGGATTATATCTGATAGTGTTTGGTGATGATGAGATGACAGAGATTGAACTCAGAGCGTCATACATGCAAGGCAGGAGCTCTACCCTTCAAATTATCTTCCTGGTCTTTCTTTTTTTATTTTCTTGTTTCTTTACCACAAGTATGACTTTATCTGCATCACTGTTCTTTTTATAGGGCTGGAGTGAGAGCATAGAGGGTAGGGCGTTTGCCTTGCACGTGGCCGACCCAGGTTCGATTCCTCCTCCCCTCTCAGAGAGCCCAGCATGCTACCGAGAATATCCCACCTGCACGGCAGAACCTGGCAAGCTACCTGTGGCGTATTCAATATGCCAAAAACAGTAATAACAAGTCTCACAATGGAGATACTACTGGTGCCCGCTAGAGCAAATCAATGAACAATGGGACGACAGTGCTACAGTTCTTTTCATGTCAACCTCACTGAAATGTAAGATGTATGAAAGCAGACAATGGTCTTAGTGACCACTTAGTACTCAGTGCAGTATATATAAAATGTGCCTGCTGATTTAAGTAACAGAGCAAGTAAATGAGAACATGTCTCTACTATCAGGGAAATTCCAGTTTTGGGGAGTTGGCACATCTAACTTTACTGGATGGGACCTAGGCTATAATATCTGGGAGGTAAAACCACTGAGAACTGGAAGGAAACAAATGGAGAATGTGAAATTACTTTAGCAAGAAAGTTAGGGCTAACTTAGTGCAGTAAGGAGTTTTAGATGGGATGGGTAGAGATGAGACCAAAATATGAATTCTAGGTTAAGAAAACTGCTTAAGCAAAGACACGCAGGTAAGTGAAAGCAGGGGTTGATAAAATAATAGGGAACTCTGCATGACTGTCGTGGAAAGGGGACCATTATTCTGTATAGAGACATTAGTATCTGTGAAATCCCCTCACGCTTGCGGAGCTGTTATAATCCTCTCGAGTGGGGATTCCACATTAACAGATGTTCGTGGGTTCTCTGGGCGGCTCTCTCTTGCCATCCACGTTTGGTGCTCTCGAGCCGCTTCTCCACCCAGGACGGCTGTTGCCTTGGATGGACGAAGGAAGAACGAGGGTCAAGCTGGTTGCTGATTAGTTGCCATTTATTCAATCTCTCATCTCTCCCAGCACTCTCCAATTGTCTCTGTAACTTGCTCTACAACTCTCCGTGACTCGTCTCTAATCTCCCCAGCCACTTTTACTCTCAGCTCTCAGCCTTCTAACTCAGTGTCTCTCACAATCTCCTGTTCTCTTCTGTCTCTGTCTCTCTGTAACCGTCTGTCTGTCTCTCTGTAATCCCGCAATTCGTTGTTCCCACTGTTCTCCTCTATCTCTCCTTGCTCTCTCTACCCCCACAGCAACCTTCCACCTCCTCCTTGCTCTTTCTCTTCTCTCTCCACGCCTCCCCAACCATGCCTCTCCATGGGAAGCATGATCAACATGTTTTTTCCTGTCTTCCCGACCACCTGCAGCCCAAGAGGGCAAAACAGCCCTTAAGGTGTTTTTCCTCTCCTTAGACTAGCAACTTAATTAACATTTTAATTCTACTTCCTAATATTTACCATTCTGTATGAACACAGTAATAGACACTTTTAGGCTTGTAGGGTAATAGACACTTAGGCCTGGGGACATCTCACCACAGACTCAGAGTACAGTGCTCAGGCTGGATCAATCATTCCTAAGCCTAGCAGGGTCCAAATCTAGTTATTACTTTTTGGCTCATGACAGAATTTGTCCATGACCAAGCTCTTAACTTATAGTTAAGCATTATGGAACTTCAGTCAGGCCCATTTCAATGCCAGGGTAGCTAGCTCACTGCTTGCCCGGGGTCTACCCAGTCCCTCATTGGGACCCTGCTTTTGGGGACCTAGGAAGTAAGGGCAACTGAGGCTTAAGTTGAGAGAGCAGATGTCCAGGAGGTAATATTATCTGGAGTCAATCAACTCCCAAGCCATCGACTTGTCTTTTTAACTGTCTTCCTGTATCCATACAAAAAGCAATTGCTCTGAAATAAATAACCATGCAAAGGACATTAAGGAGAAGAGAAAGACAATATTTACAAGTCAGAGTCTGATCAGGAGACAAAGGTAATTGACAGGTTGGGGGGCAATCAACAAACACTAGCTCCCAGCGGCCAGGGAGGAAGGGCAAACCAATATTATCCTACAAATATCATCTCTAAGCTTTCACTATTATAAATTCTTCAGTGAATGTTTTCACATACATGTCTTCTATACACTTTGGTTAAATTGTATTTATATTAAATTTCTACAAGTGAAACGACTGTGATAAAGGAAACAAGAGGTGAGTGAATGGATAGTAACAAAGGCATGCATGAAATAGGAAGGTCAGGCGGTTCTAGATGGGGTACCAGAGAAGTTAGAGACCACGGCAACAAGGAGGAGATGTGTCTGAGAGAATAAAAAAGAGTAAGGAGTTGGAGGATATGCAATATTGGTGATAGCACGGGTAAACAAACCAGTTGTTGAATAGATGTGGAAGGAACAAAGCAGATAAAGGGGTGCAGTAATTTTGAGAGAACATATGGATCAATACAGAAAAGGTGAAATGGTGAGAGAAAAAATAAACTTGAAAGGGGTGAGAGGGGCTGAGAAAAGTATGGATAAGAAAGGGAATGTCAGGGGCTGGAGAGATAGCACAGTGGCCAGGGTGCTTGTCTTGCACGCAGTCAGCTTGATCTCAATCCCCAGGACTGCATATGATTTCCCAAGCCCACCAGGAGTGATCTCTGAGCACAGATGCAGGAGTGAACTCTCAGCACCATTGAGTGTTTCCCAAAAAAACAAAGGGAGTAAGAGGTGATGGTAAGAGCGAGCAGGGAAGTAAAGGTGGATGAGGGTGGCAAATTTGTAAGAAAACAAGGGTAAAGATAATGTAAAGAGAACAGAGGGTGAGCCCGCAAAAGCAATAGAATCAAGGCAAGAAGGCCAGGAATGTGATTCACATAGTACTGCATGTGCCCTTCATGTGAGATGTCCTAGTTCAGTCCCTGGCACTTCCTGCCCTGACTCCTAGCATTTCAGAGTATAGCCCTCCCCTATAATGCTCTCTGTGGTCCCCATGATAACTTTTTTTTAAAAAGTAGAAATCAAAATCCCATGAGCCCTTCTACCTTAGACACTTTTCTCCATATCATAGGCCCAGACCGACAGGATAAAGCTTTTCCCACAGCCTGAACACAGTCCCTCAACACTTCTCTCAAACTATGTGTCACCCACTTCCACTGGCAGGGCTCAGACGCCCCTATGTGATTCTCCCTGGGATCTGCCATTTTAATATTATTAATTCTTGGAAAGGAGGCCCCATTGGTTACAGGACCTTCCTCCCAATAAATAGCAATTCACCTAATAATAGCTTGAGGTTGCTTGAGACTCTCCCTCATCTGCTTCTGGAAGATGGAATGGGTTAAGGGGTGGAATCAAAACAACCCTCTTTAGCCCTACACCCCTAGCCAGAGTCACTATGACAACAGTGGGTGAGCAGATTGCCTGAGGAGGAAACCAGACCTGTGGATGCTAAGCCAGGCAAGGAGAGAAAAAGGGAAATGGAGGAAGAAGAGTGGAATGACACTGGGTTAAGAGACAATAAATTTCCTTGGTCTCACAAAGAGTCAGCGAGTCACAAAGAGCCAGCGAGTCATTGCTGACTCGCCTGCATCAGAAGTCGTCTTTGGTCCTTCATAGGTGAAAATTCTGTTTAGTAGTGGTATGACCCATGCAGCAAGCCTGCCAGACTGAAGCCATCCTCCCTATCCGGGCTTCAGTGTTAGTACTGAGCCATGTGGAAGGAAACTGCACAAGGACCCTCATCACAAGGTTCAGAAAGAACCAGAACAGCTAGTGCTAGGAGAGTTATGGGGCTTGCTGGAGGTGGAGTATGCAGGGAAATGGATGAAATGTCTTAGAACCAGACATGTGTCAGATAAGTGTTGGGAACTCTTGGAAATATTTTTTCTAGTTTCCTATATCTAGCTGTATGTTATAATCAGTCTTTAAAATATGCTTCAGCTTGGCCCAGATAAGGTAAGTCAGAATTGTGTGTGGCGTTCCACACATCTATCACTGTATCACTGTCATCCCGTTGCTCACTGATTTGCTCGAGCAGGCACCAGTAATGTCTCCATTGTGAGACTTGATGTTACTGTTTCGGTCATATTGAATACGCCATGGGTAGCTTGCCAGGCTCTGCTGTGTGGGCGACATCCTCTCGGTAGTTTGTGGGGCTCTCTGACAGGGGCGGAGGAATCCAACCCAGGTCGGCTGCATGCAAGGCAAATGCCCTACCCGCTGTGCTATCGCTCCGGCCCCACGCATCTATAGTTTTTCAAATTTACTTGGTAATTTTGATATGCATCGATCAAGTTAGTCCCACTACCATTTAATAGAGGAGGAAATGGAGACCCAGAAAAGAGGAATGTTACATAAAATTATGACAGAAAGATAAAGTTTTAAACCTGATTTCTCAATTCCAACTCAAGGTTCTTATGGCTAATACTACCAATGACTACAAATCACAATTTCAGGATGTAGGAGACAAAGGCGTATGTGCAGAAAGAAGATATGAGGAAAACCAGGAGTTCTGGGGCCATCAATGTCTTCAAAATTCAGCACTGGAAGCAAATCCTGGGATTGCATTATGCCCTCCTGTCCTGAGCTTAATCATGCTGGACCATTGAGGTAGCTATGAAGGAAAGGAGGGATGGGGAGCCTGGACCTGTCAGTGCACACTTTTCTCTACAGAAGCCCTTTCCCACCTCAGTTAGGCTACCACTAGGATCAATAAAGTTCTGGCTGCTACAGTTCTGTTGCTATGGGAACTGATGGGAAAGAAGCAGGGAGTAACTAGAGGGAACACCAAATAACCCAAGAAGGAAGTTGGAAAGGCTTTCCTACCTCCCCTCCCAGCTGGGATGCTAAGTCACTCTTTTTTTTTTTTGCTTTTTGGGTCACACCCAGCAATGCTCAGGGGTCACTCCTGGCTCTGCACTCAGGAATTACCCCTGGCCGTGCTCAGGGGATCATATGGGATGCTGGGAATGGAATCCGGGTTGGCCGATACAAGGCAAACGCCCTACCCGCTGTGCTATCACTCCAGCCCCATAAGTCACTCTTAAAATGGGAGAGGGCAGGATAAGGGAGAGCCCCACTCCTTCTGAGCTCTACAGCTGTCAGTTGAGGAGGAGTGGAAGGACCTGGAAAGCCTTTTCCTCTTGTTCCCATTCTTACCCTACACTCTTCTAGGACTCCCTGAGATATTGTGCACAAGTACATCCATATGTTACAAGCCCACTCCAAGACTTGGGGCTACAAGAGGAGGTTACCCTGAACTTCTTGGTCTTGAGACTAAAATTCCTCTAGAAAAGAGAGCTTCAGTTCTTGCCAACCAGGAATTTGGAAGTTTCCTTCTTATATTTCAACTTGCCTCCCTCCCTAGAGCCTGTTTTCCCATTCAAACCTTCCCTATAGACCTTACTTTCATGGCTGCTTGTCTTCTTAATGTACCCTGGGACTGCTTGCTCAGGAGCTGCTGCTGCTGCTGTACAGCCAGTAGATGCATAGCAGCAATCTTGGGCTGGACTTGGAAAAGGAAAACCTCTACCCACAGCACAAAAGTAACCAACCTATGCCCATATTTTGCCTCGTGGGAGACTGAAGCTGAGCAAAGGTGACTGGCTTAACCAAAAGAGGAGCATGCAAGAAATAAATTATAAAACCAGGATTAGAAGGGAGATCCTCTGCTGCCTCTTTGCACTGCATCCATATGCACAGCAAAAATTGTGTGAAGATCTCCAGAAAGGTTTGAAAGGGGCCAATGGTTCTGATTCTGGATCTTCGAAGAATTAGATCTGAAAAGGATAAGGTCAAAGTCAGCCTTCCCGACCAATGGGAAGGAATACACAGACCTAACTCTGGGGACACTGGGATTGGCAAAGTGAGACCAGGATTAGAAGCATTACAAAACAAATCTAGCTGGATGATACAGATTTACTTAAGTGGTCATAAAAAGAAGCAACACCTTTCTGGCTTCTGAGAATGAACAATTCAATTTGTATGGTCATGTCTGGCAGAACAGCAGGGGAATGGCTGAGGAGATGAATACAAACCTAGAACCAGCGCAGTTCCAGAAGGTCCTCACTTGGAACTTTTAGGCCATCTGATCAAAATCTAGTGGCTTTGTGGGTCTTGCCTAAGGTTCCCTAATTAGTGAACAAACAGTGTTCCTAAATATAGAAGTAGCCTAAATGATCCATGGCAACAATCTATGCCCAAGGAGGCAGGTTTCTGTGCAATGCAGAATAGAAGACTAAGCGTCATCACTCCATCATTCTGTCAGTCATTGGAATTCCCCCTTTGCCATCACTGCCAAGAATTGTCTGGCTGATTATAAACCTCTTATCAGAGGATACCACTCTCTTCTAGGGCAGCCCACATTTTCAGTCAACTCTAGCAGTTAAAGTTCTTCCTTCTTTGGATCTGATATAATTCCTCTCTGTGACTTTACTCATGACCCTTATTAGTTCTTCTGGCACCATAAAAAAGTCAGTTTCCTATTTCCCATGCCAGTTTTGAAGCTGTTTATAGATTTCCAGAATCAGGTCTTTCCTTTTATTTGTTCATGACAATTACTTTCTGAAAATTCCAGGGCCCGACATTGCGTTAGGAGCTATATAATATAGTTAAGACAAAATTGCAATCTTCAAAAAGCAGGATAGACGCCCTCGGCCCAGATAAATTCGGAGCTGCTGAGAGTGAAACAGATCCTCTGCGCCTAAAGACTTTGATTCCAGTGACCTAACACATTCGGGTATCCAGCGCAGCTTCTTATAGCAATACACTGGGACTGTGAACTGGGCTACAACTCCGTACTGCCTGGGGGTGGATCTTTCCTCCCCACCCTGTCTTCTTGCACGGAAAATGGCGGCGCCAGCAACGTCCACATGGCAGGAGCCATCTTCTAAGACTCCTAACCCAGAGGTATACAATTTTTACACTTGGGGCTCCTAGGGAATCATGGGAAGTGGGTGTAACCGGCATACCCTCGGCCCAGATAAATTCGGAGCTGCTGAGAGTGAAACGGACCCTCTACGCCTAAAGACTTTGATTCCAGAGACTTCTTACAGCAATGCACTGGGACTGTGAGCTGGGCTATGCAATTTCTAGCAGAATTTTCCCTGGACTTTATACAGAAATCCAAAACCGCGCGGATGCGGCATCTATAATTGTCAGCAATGTGAAACGGTTCCTTTTTAACAGGTCTGACTTGGGGGGGGGGGAAACTCCAAATAATAACAGTGAGTTTTTGTTGAAATATTGAAGGTTATTAAAGTAGCAGCCACTTTTCTGGACTGTGAACTAAGCAACAGCCCCACGCCGGCCAAAAAGAGGAAATATCCCTCTTTCCCGGTTGTTTCCCATTTTCAGGGAGAAACGCGGCGTGGCGTCCACCATACTATGAGGCGCAGGAAGCGGGATGAGGGGGAAAAAAAAGGAAAAGGAAAAAGAAAAAAAAAAGAGTTATGCACTTGGAGCAGTGGGGCTACATATCTCTTCATTCTCAGCAATGGAAAACTAATTATCAAATGCTTCCTTGGTAGTAGGGCTGTCTTTCTTGGGGGGGAAACTCCAACAACAATAGTGAGTTTTGTGTTGAAATATGGAACCTAATCAAAGTAAAGAGAAGATGAAGTGAAATTCATCAGTTATACAGTTGGGGGTGGGGGGACGGGGGTATACTGGTTTTTTGGGTTTTTTTTTTGCTTTTTTGGGTCACACCCAGCGATGCTCAGGGGTTACTCCTGGCTTTGCACTCAGGAATTACTCCTGGCGGTGCTTGGGGGACCATATGGGATGCTGGGGATCGAACCCGGGTTGGCCGCGTGCAAGGCAAACGCCCTACCCGCTGTGCTATCACTCCGGCCCCCTATACTGGGTTTTTTGGTGGTGGAATATGGGCACTGGTAAAGGGATGGGTGTTTGAATATTGTATAACTGAGACATAAACCTGAGAACTTTGTAACTTTCCACATGGTGATTCAATAAAAATTTTTTAAAAAAAGCAGGATAGAGAACATAGTGAAACACTCAGTATAAGTCATTGTGATAAGTAGTATGTATTTGGTGTGAGGTGGTACAAACCAGGCAATTATCAAATGTGTTTTGAGGGCTGAAGGACAGGAAAATACCTGTGTGAAAGAAGTTTGAGTTTTGATTTGGAAAACAGAAGTTCACTACTAGGAATATGGCAAGAATAATGCACTTTAAGCAAAAGCAGAAGCAGGTATAAAGGCCTGGAGGTGTGAAATGGTGCTGGTTCAGAGACTGCAGGTAGCTCAGCACAGTTAAAGCACACAATGAGAGATGATGCTATAGAAGAACATGCCCACATTATATGTTTGGACTGGGAAGGAGCTAAGCTTCATTATATATGCAATGGAAAGCATTTCACATTAAATAATTACTGCTTAAAAGATTGCTTGTTGCTTCTATTATCTATGTCTGAAAGTGTGGATGGCAGAATGTAGGTATCAAGGCTGCAGGAAGGAAGACCAGATAAGATTACTGTAACAACTTGAGTGAGAGATGATGGGGAACTTAAGGAATAACAGCAGAATGAAGAAGTGGAAAGGAGTGGGTGATGTGAGAAGAGTGCCAAGGTGGTAGAATCAATAGTACTTACGACTCAGGAAAATGAGGGAAAGGGAGCAGTACTGAATGACTACCAAGATTATTGTCTAGGATGACAGAGAACAACAAGGAACCATCCCGTAGGCCTCCTGAGTACTGACTGGGAAGCCTAATCCCCTAAAATACTGAGTAGAAGCTACATGAGCCTTTTTTTAAAACTTTTTAAATGGAATTTTATTACTTTCTTGGCCATTACAATTAAACTGAGGATTTAATTTAAAACGAATTATTCATTTGTAATTGATACTTCCTGGCAAGCATGCTGATTTCCCGAAGTGGTTGCACTATTTATGTTTTTCTTTATCATTCATTCAGCAGCTCTCCATTTTCGTGCTGCAAAGTACTGAATTCAGCCTGAGACTGAATTGTCAAAGATTTCAGGCACTGTGGTGGAGTGGGCCTGCTCATTGCTATGTGAGGGAACTCCAGCTTCTATGAAGAGCCCTTTCCAACCTGTGTGTGGAACAGGGCTCAGTGCTGTTCAAGAAATGAAGCAGTTTTGGGAGATGAAAAGGAGGGAGGGTCACAGCCAGCAATGCTCAGGATTACTCCTGGTGTTGCAGGGACCACATAGGACATGGAATCGAACCAGGGTCAGCCGCATGCAAGTACCTGCTGTACTAACTCACCGACCTCTACTGCAGTTTATTTTGGCTTCAGTTTTTGCAGAGAAGGACCAAAAGTTGTTGGTCCTGGAGGAGGATGGAGGGAAGCTGGTAAATGCGAACTGAATGTCCACGAGTGAAAAATAATATAAAAACCAAAGCCTGCAAAACAATGGCACCTTAGAAAGAGTGCAAGTTACTAAGTGGGTCAGCCGACCTCTATCATCCATTTCAGTTCTCACAAAATCCCTGTCAGAGAGGTATTCTACCCATTTTACTTATGAGGGAATGCTGACTGAAAATCCTCCTCAAACACAAGTGCAGGTAAATAGCAGTGCAGGGAGGGTGCTTTACTAAGCCAGATGCTGAGATGGCACCTCTTCTTTCCCACCTGGAGGAGACAAAACATGCGATGCCTGTGTTTTTGTAATGCCCAGTATCCCCAGGAAGGAGCCTCCCCACACTTTTTTAATTGAACTGCCCCACCAGGCTTCTCCTAGTACACAGAGAGGTTGACATTCCTGCAGATAAACTGGGTTTCTTCTAATCATTCCCCTAAAAACTGTAGCTCCCACTAATCTTTTCTCAAAATCAGGAGGCAGTTTCCTATAGTGATTAAGAATGTGGACTCAAGCCTAAGCAATAGTACAGCGGGTTGGGCATTTGCCTTGAACAAGGCTAACCTGGGTTCAATCCCTGGCATTTCATATGGTCTTCTGAGCACCGCCAGGAGTAATTCCTGAGTGCAGAGTCAGGAGTAAGTAATCCCTGAGCATCACCGGGTGTGAACCCCCACCATGGCAAAAAAAAGTGCAACAAAATAAAAAAGAATGTGGTCTCACCATGAATAGGTATGAGATTTTAGATAAGTTGATTAATTGCTTGTTGCCTCAATTTACCATTTTTTAAGAAAAAAATGTTCTTACCAATTTTATAGTTTCCTAGGAAAACTTTAATTGATTTATCTTTCAATTTTTTAAAAAATTGGATCACTTTGACATACAGTGATCACAAGGTTGTTCATGACTGGGTTTCAGTCATACAATGTTCCAATACCCATTCCTCACCAGTGTATATTTTCCACCACCAATGTACCCAATTCCCCTTCTGTCATCATCCCCACCTTTCCCATCACCCACCCCAGCCTGCCCCTATGGCAGGCACTTTTCTTCTTTCTCACTCTCTCACTCTCTCCCTCCTTTGGGGCATTATGATTAGCAGTATAGGTACTGATAGGTTAATATATGCATGAAATAAGCATATATATACACATTTCCCTTTACCTACTAGCAGTACTCAGTCTTGTCCAAAAAAGAAAAAAGAAGTTACACGGGTCATTTCTGGGGAGTTGCAGTAGGAGGTGGGATACTGTTTGTCATGTCCTCCTCCTTCTCTAGCTTACTGTGAAAGCAATGTTGAAATGCAACTTCTATCCCCCTGGGTTTCTTAGAGACTATTATGAACAGATGCTCCCTTATAAGTTGTTTTAGATATGTATTGTAAGGAAGAAATAACTGCTTGCTGTGTTACTTCTCTGATATTTGGGTGTTGTTCATTATTACTGGGAATATTGGTGGTGGAGAATGGGCACTGGTGGAGGGATGGGTACTTGACCATTGTATGACTGAAACGTAATCATGATAGTGTGTAAGTCTGTAATTGTATCTCATGGTGTTTCATTAAAAATTTTTTTAAGAAAGATAGAAATTCCCAGGCAGCTGGCATGGTGAGAACTCTTTTAGAGAAGAAGTAGGAGTATAAACCAGTCTGTAGGTAATTTAAAATTGAATGAATGTAAGGGGACGAAATGGAGAGAATTCTGGGTATTTTGCTCTTCCCAAAAGCCAATGTTCCTAATATTTTCAACTATTTCACAAGATGTGGTTTCCAGTTCTCTCTTTTATCTTGTTTATATTCAATCAAGTTCTTATTTTTCAGTGTTCTTTGCATTCCCCAGATCATATTTAACAATGCAGAGTTCAGAAGTATCACTCCCCTATCCTGGAAGCTCCACTTATGCTAATGCATTCTAAGAGCACATTTGCTTTCTGAAGGTTTGTACTGTATTTTTCTGGTAATTCAGTGAGGGGAATGCCTGCCTGAGATGTGGGATCAAAGACATAGTCAGATCAAAGCCCCACCACGGAGTCCAAGCCTTCTGGTGAGACATCTGTATAAATTAAACCACCATGAGACTGTAGGCTCTCTAAAAACAAGGACTGTATTTTACTTATCTGTGCCTGTACTTAGGGTTTCAGATAAAGCTGGGTATAAAGAAGGTGCCTGCTCAATTCTTGAAATATAAACACTTGAAAACCTTACCTCCAAGGACTAGAAGTAACTTAAGTATAGTGCTGGAGGGTCTTGAGTATTTTGACGGTGATGAGGTACAGTAACTAATACTTCAAAACCATAGATGTTAACACTGTTGTAACCATCTTACACAGCACTGTAGCACTGTCCTCCCATTGTTCACTGAATTGCTCGAGTGGGCACCAGTAACGTCTCCATTGTGAGACTTGTTGTTACTGTTTTTGGCATATCAAATACGTCAAGGGTAGCTTGCCAGGCTCTGCCATGTGGGTGGGATACTCTTCGGTAGCTTGCTGGGCTCCCCGAGAGGGACAGACGAATTGAACCCTGGTCAGTCCTGTGCAAGGCAAACACCCTACCCACTATGCTACCTCTCCAGTCCATCTTACATAAACTATAATAAAAATAAAAATATTAAAAGAGGAGCTGGACAGATAATACAGGAGGTAAGGTCCATACCTGGCAGTATTTAGCATCTGAAACTGGTTCAATTCTCAGCACTCATATATATAGTTCCTGGGCACCTCCAGGGGTCTTCCTGAGCACAGAACTAGGAACATTCCCTGAGCACAACTGGGTGTGGACTAAAAACCAAAAAAAGACAAAAACCCTACAATCCAGCAAACAGCCCAATCTGGAGCAAGGTGGAGAACAGCAATGAAAAGCAGAATTAATGAGTTATATAATGTGTTTGCATGAACTTCACACCTCTTACAGAAAAAAATTGAAGCAAACAGAATTAAAAGAGGCGATCTTTAACTCTGGGAAAACAAAATTACCAAAGGATGGAATACAATCACTATAGTCCATTGATTTAGCTGCGAACAACATTAATAATTCCAATAAATAAACACAAAGTAGTTAAAACTAAAAATTGTGATAAGCCAATATTGGATCTATGAAGGTACAGTATGTTTCCACATACACTGCCACTGTTAGAAAAATACATAAAAAAATCATCTGAAAGAATAAGAAGTCAGCAGATATTTAAAACAGAAAAGAATCAATAAAGCAGTATCATCATAATATCTGAAGATGTAAATCTAAACATCAGAAGAAATGGACAGAAGGTTTGAAAGTAAGTCTGAAGTGTGAGGCTTGGGGGTAGAAGAAAAAGCTTCTGCCTTAATTGCAAGCACTGACATATGTATATACACATACATATAGGCATTACACTATACATATGAAGCATATCGAGGCTACAAGGGCTCATATGTGTAGATATATATCCATGTACATATATGTGTGTACATATATATATGAAATATGTGTATGTACGTAATATATACCTATCTCTATGTGATTTTATATATAGACACAGATATTGTCTATCTCAAAATTCTCCAGAATTAACTCCAGAATTCCAGGTCATGTACTGCCAGATCCTGGATCATCTAATTCATACTGTTTGGGCAATGAGATTGAGCCTAGTAATCTTAACAAGCTATCAGAACTTGTGAATCATCACAAAGTCAGAAAGAGAACCTATGATAAGGAAAGGGAGCTTGAGGCTTCTGTGCCCAATGATATGCAGGCAACTAGAGGCATGACACCAGCACAATAAAAACAACTTTCCTTTGAGCTGCACATAGACATGCATGGCATAAAAACCTACTCCACTATGCAAGCATACCTGTCTGTCACACATTATTAGCCCTGGGGCTAGGCTCAGGAAGCAATACCTTGACTTCAGCAGTCATCATACCAGTTCCTTGTCTCTGTCTTATGTCCTTACCCACAGGCCTGGCATAGTGACAAATAAGAGGCTGCAGAGAACAGACACCTAATAAAAGGAGACTGTAAACTCTGTATGGTCTCTAGTGGTGAGATGAAGGCTTTGGATTTCTCTCTGTTCCATTCTGCCCCACCCACCTAAGGATGTCTGTAGGCTCTCACACTAGAATCTTTCCAGTCACTTTCCGGCTCTTACTAACCTTCCACCCCAGGCCACACACTTCACCTTTGGCTTGCAAATTATCTTACCCTTCTTGCATGCCAGTGTTTCCCAAAGTGAGACACTGACCCCCAGGGTGGTTACTGGAGCCATAGGGTTGGTGGAGGTGGGGGTTTGGGTGGGAGCTTTCTGTTTGGTCACTGAAAAAAAGTAGATTTCCAGGGTCCACTGACTGGGATTTTTTTCTGAAAAGAGGTATTCAAACCAAATAAGTTTGGGAACCTCTGTCCTAAGCAGTCCAGTCGTGTTGTTGAACTCAATGCAGTATTAACAGATGTTTGGATTAAATACATCTAAGGTGAGAATAATAACAGCTGTCATCTACTAAGTGCTTACTGTGTGTCAGGCTCTGTTCTTCAGCAATAGATATATGTTAATACACTGAAACTTCACAACTACCTTGAGAGGTGGAGACAGATATTTACAGATGAGGACAGGAAGGACTAGAGAGATCTTAAATAACGTGCCCAAGACTATACAGCCAGTAATAATGACAGATACTATTCTTTAGTACTTTGCATTTCACAGGCACTGTGCTCTTAAATCAGCATGTTCTGTGTCATCATAAGTCATCTAATGGCCTTATTTTTTAGTTTCAAGTAAGAAGAGAAGGTTCCAAAAAAGATGTAAAATACGTTCAGAGTCTCCACACCTATTTTATGGAGAAAATAGACTTCAAACTGGAATTTCAACCCAGGTTTACCTGGAGTTCAGAGCCCAAGATACTTAGCCCCTCCATTTCAGTATCATAATTGAAGTAACCAGCTTGTTTTTCAAACAATATATTTTTGAGAGAATTTTGGATCTAATTTGGAAGAGATTTCTTGGAAATGCTTTTTTACAATGTTTTCATTCCATTCCTTGCGTTTTTTTTTTTTGCAAAAAGTATGTGGCGGGGTGTGGGGAGTGGAGATGAAAAACATTTGAATACTACAGGTTAAAAATTATTAATTCCATTTCCATTGTGCATACACACACACACACACTTTGGGAAGATGGAAATGTTGAAAAGAGGGAACTACTGTTTTCTTCCAAACCAGAACCAAAAATTCATTACTCTTGAAGGGTTTTCTTGCAGTCAGACAGTTCTCCTGATTGAGATTCTATTATTTAAGTGCTTATGGTATGCCTTACCCTGGATTATTCTGAAAGAATGCCAGACTCCATTTCTTTCAAAAGATTACAGGGAAGCTACGCACTCTAATTGCTCCTTTTCCCCAAGATTATGCCATAAATATTCTTCATTGCAAAGATTCTGAGATGCAAGGTTAGAGTTGGATTCAGATTCTGACTCTGCCAGTAACTAGCTGTGTGACTTTGGGGCAAGGCACCTGTAAGAAGGCAGAGTCTCAGTCACTAATTTAGCATAAAACTTTGAGTAAGTTAGCCTCCCTCTTTGGGCTTCAATTTGAGAAGATGATTGCTAGGAAGGCAGCATATATGGAGAGAAGACAGGGTCAAAAATCCTTAAACTCAAACAATCTTATAGTCAAATCCCCAGTTTGTTCTTCAAGTTATTCGTCAAGTGACTTATATTCTCTGATATACATTTTCTTCATCCAGAAAATGGAGATAATAAGAGCATCTATCCTTATCTATAATGTCTGCACTAAACTTTACTTATAGTATAATCATTTTGGTACTATTTCTGCCTTCTGGCAGTAAAATGTAGATTCATATCCCAGGCCAATTCTTACTAACTGCATGACCTTGAGCTACTTAATCACTTTGAACCTGTGTTTATCTTTGTAAAAAGAGATAAATACTTATTCACTTCACAGGCAGATGCACTGGGAAACCAACATTAACAGTATTGTAAAGCACAGAATCTCAATCAATAAAAATGTTAAAAATTAAGTAATAAGTAATACTAATTTGTGCTATATGAAGAAGGAAAGCAAGGGAATGGACAGTGTCCAATGAAAACAAACACCTGGACTTTGACTACAGAACTGAGGTTTACCATGCGGTGTTCGGCGATTGTCAGTGGAGGTGCAAGAAGTTTGTAAAGCAAAAGTGCAAACATTAGCACTCTCATGTATCCCCAATAACAATAAATATCTTAAAAAATAAATATCTTAAAAAAATTAAATGTGAGAAAATAAGTAAAACATGTCTCATGTAGTTCCCTTCTTTGTCTAGCCCTCCTTTTCAGCACTTAACATTCAGATAACAATTGAGACAAAACTCTGAAACAAATATTTTCAGAAAAAAGATTTAAATAATTAATATATATAAAACAATACATACAAATCTATAGAAAAATATAGGTCATGAACAGAGAATTAACAAAAGAAGCAATACAAATGGCCTAAAAATAGAAATAAAAATGTTTGACCTCGGTAATGTAAACTGAAAACAAATGTATACCATTTTTCAACTCCAAATTAGTAAAGTTTTAAAATATGATATTCAATACTGAGAAAGGGGTGGTAAACTGGTCCCATGCATGTTTGGTAAAGATATAAACTAGTGTTTCTCTGCAAAGAAATTTGGTAAGAAATATATCTGTACATCAAGAGATTTAAAAGGTTAATAGTATGCTTTGCTTCTGTAAAACTATTCCCAAATGTTCATTCTGCAGAACTGATGTTTATTCTCCCATTTGTATGCAAAACTAAGGAGAGAAAAAAGTCATTTTGTGTGCAAATGTTTACACAAGCCTAGAGAGAGGGCTGGAAGGCTACACACCAGATTGTTAACATCAGTGACTTCAGGACAGTGGAAATGGTAGGGAGGGAATGAGAATATTACTAATGTTTCCTTTATAAACTCCTGTATTGTAAGATTTGATACAATGAGCATGTATTGTTTGTGGTTTAAGAAACTCAGCGAAGTAGAGAAATAAGAAAAAATGATTGAGATAGCATTTATTGGAAAAACAGAATCACAGACGTGATAAAGATTTATGAAAAGAGATATTCATCACAGCATTATTTATAACAGTAAAATTTGTAAGTAAATATATAATAATAGGGACTAATTAAATAAATTGCATTATATTGATGTTATGGAATACTGTACACTAATCAAGACAGATATTTATGAATATTTAGTTACAGGAAAGGATATTCTGAATGATGGACAATAAGTTTAAAAGAGCAGGGTAAAAAACTGCATGGTTCAACTCTGCAAGAATAGTCAAGTCTAATATGATGGATATTATTAAAAATTTTAAAACCAGTTTTGATGATAATATGGAGAAACTAAAACCTTTGTGCATTGTTGTTAAGAGAGGAAATGGTGTGAAACAGGCTGTAATTCATCTAAAAACTAAATAGAGTTACCTATGATCCAGCAAATCCACATCAATTTACCCAAAAGTAATGAAATCATGATCTCATATAATTGGGGTGTTTTTTTTTTGGCTTTTTGGGTCATACCCAGTGATGCACAAGGGTTACTCCTGGTGCTGCACTCAGTAATTACTCCTGGCATTGCTCAGGGTACCATATGGGATGCTGGGGATCAAACCTGGGTTGGCTGTGTGCAAGGCAAACACCCTACCCGCTGTACTCCAGTCTGACCTCATATATTTGTGTGCAAAGCTTCAATATTCTAAAATACTAAAGTGTTCAAAATAGTAAAGGAAAGAAAACATAGGTCTACATTAAAGCTTGTATAGAATGTACACAAAAGCTTGTCTATGAATGTTCACAGTAACCTTATTCATAATTCCTCAAGGGTAGAAATAAACCAAGCATCTACCAAGAGATAGAGCGTTATAAGTCAAAAGACTGGTACATGTTTTGGTTGCAGGAGATCTGGCTTAGATCCCTGACACTAATGGTCACTTGAGAACCACTGAGAGAAGCCCTGAACACTGGTACAGGAATATTCCTCAGTAACACCAGGTACGGGCTCCCAAACAAAAGATGGATGGATTAAAAAAGGTAGTATAGCAACACAATGGAATATTATTTAATCATAAAAAGTAATAAAGTATTGAAAATATGCTGCGACACAATAGAACCTTGAAAACATATTTAATAAGTCATATAAAAGAGAACAAAGTTTCTTACGCCACTTAATGGTATGATGAGGATAGTCTAATTCATAGACAGAAAGTAGAATATGACTATATGTTGCCTAACAATGGGGATACATTTTGAGAAACACATCGTGCAGTGATTTTGTTATTGGGTGTGTAACTACAGAAAATTATGGTATAGGCTAGTACACAACTATATATGGCATAGCCTATTGGGAATACTATTGTGCATATGATCCACTGTTGTCAGAAACATCACTAGGACAAAAGAGATCACCAGAGGCTGGGGGAGAAAGAAACAGAGTGCTATTTTTAATGAACACAGAATTTCTGTTTAAGAAAATAAAACCGTTTTAGAAATGGGTAGTGGCAACAGTTGTACAACACTGCAATGTACTTCATGTCACCAAACTGTACACCTTAGAAGTGGGATAGATGGATAAATGGTGAATCTGACATTAAACACAATAAAACCCTAAGAGCAAATATATACATTTCCACAAAAATACATAACAAGAGGATATACACAATAACATTAATTGTGCCTCTGAATTATTCTACCTGTTATACTTTTATTTTCCAAAATTTCTCAAATAAAAACCATAGGTCTTAGTAACTGAAAAAATGTATATTTTGTTTGTCTTGGGCTCATATCCAGCAGTGCTCAGGGCTTTACTCCTGGTTCTGCACTTGCAAATCGCTCCTAGCTGGGCTCGGAGGACCATATATGGTTTCAGGGATCAAACCAAATTGGACTTGTGCAAGCAAGTACTATACTCATTGCAGTATTACTCGGGCCCCTGGAAAAATGTATTTAAAAATATTCCAAATGTATAATAATTCTGAAACTTGATTGAAATTTCCATTTATTTCAGCACTAAGGAAATAAGCTCACCTGTCACAGATGAGCCAGGTAGTGAGACTATCTGCTTAGAATGGTAATGTTACTGAAAACATATGTAACACCTATCACAACACACTGCTCTCTGGGAATAATTTAGTGAACTGACATATTCCTTTACTACCAGAAGTAATCCTATTCATCCCAGGGCAAACCAAAACCCTAGTAAAGGAATTGGGTGTTCAAAACATAGGCCAGACCTGAGCGGGCTTCAGGATAATAAGGTTATTATTGATAAACAGAAAGAGCTGTTTCCCCTTTCAGCTCTTCCAGAGGTTCTGGGTTGGGTATTCTTCCTCCTTGCTCATGTTGATCCTTCCAGCAGATGGAAGCTGAGGCTGAAAGAGATTAATTCCCTCCAGGCAAAATGAAGCCAGCACCTTAGATCTCCCTTTCAGAGCCTGAAGTTCACACCTCCCATCCTTAACACCTATCCTTTGTCTCTATCCCAGCAGGATGCCGGTTCACCATCCTTACTGAATCTCAAGAACAACTGAGTGGGGTAGTGAACAGAGGATATTAGGGAGTCCCCACTTTGGATAAGAACCACTCCATGAAGTTCCTGCAAATTGCTAACAAGTTTTGTTGGTAGTCAGTGGAGCATTGACTGGCAGTTTGGAGGAGATTAATAAAATGTCCTTATATACCTGCAAACTGGGTAAAGAACAACTGACTGCGTGTGTATCCTTTAGTGAAGTGGCCTGTGGAGGTCACTTCTCAATCAGTCTCATTTACCTCATTTGTAAAGTGGGGATAATGACAATACCTGCTGCGGAGGATGACTGTCAGGATTAAATCAGTTCATGGAGACAAATAAAGCCCTTGGCATCTCTCAAGCACTCAAAAATTTACAGTTCTCTTTTCCTTTCTCCCTCTTCTTGGAGCCAGCCTGTCTAGTCTTCTGGCACAGAGACTTGTGGCTCAGCTTTCAGCTCCTTCATCCAGAATCAATTCAAGTAGGAGCTTTGGCCTTGACAGCCCTTTGTCATCCCACAGTAATTCCTTCCTTCCCTAGAGCAGCTGCAATTCACAGGTGCCCTTGCTCTCCCCTCTAAATACCTACCTGGCTTCAGGTATCAATCCAAGGGAGTGATTGAATGCCTTCTTACGCCTTTGGAGAAAAGAATGATCCAGCGTGTCCACCGCCCTGACCACTCTGTAGACTGAATGCATGCCTATAACCATATCCATTTCCCAGGTCCTCCCAGATCAGTATCATAGAAAGATGTTTCTAGAGGCCTACTTTACCTAGCTTTCCAGAAGTTGTCTCTGACTTTGCAGTAAACAACTACAGCTAGAGTTTGCACGTGGGTGAAATATGGAAAGGGTAGGGGTCATGGCCCACTGGCATCGGCACAGGAGGTTAAAAGCTTCAGAGGGTGGGACTATCAAAGAATTGGTTCCAGAACGAGGTTTTATTTTTAGTCATTGTTGATTTATCCTACATTTACAATATTATGGCAGGGAGAAGTTTTTCTAGGGCAAACTCCCACCAATGTGCCTGAGGTGTCATCCTACATACCTACCCACACAAAGAAGGGTGGGTGTGCTTTTCCCAGAGGTACCAACATCTGGAAGGAGACTGGCATAAACCCACATGGCTGAGAAGTACCCTCTCATGCTTGTTATGTTTTTAAAGATCCCTGTTATTCATTTCATCTCAGCCCCACCCACTGTCTTCCTTTTCTCACCCCTTCTTCCACAACATTCTGAAGACTCTTTCAACCACAGCATGAGATTGGGTGGGGAGGTTGCTGGGCTCCCTGCTTCTACCTAACTCGCCCCACCTCATCTTTGGGAAATACCAGTGTGTTATTCCTGGAGGTTCCCGTTGCTATGTAGTCAAACACCAGCCTTCCGAAGCATAGAAAGTAGCCATGAAGAAAATTGAGGGATGTGTGCGTCATGTTCACATGTTCACATGTTTAAGAAAGCATGTATGCATATATGCTCTAGGTGAACTCACAGCAAACAGGAGAGAGAGAGAGAGAGAGAGAGAGAGAGAAAGGGAAGAAGGAAAAGAGGGAACCAAAAGGTGAAAGAGGAGCAGGAAGATGGGTGTGGTTAAGGGAGGTGAGGTGTGTATAGTGTATGACGGAGATCAGGGGTAAAGGGGAATGGAAGTGTGATAGGCAAATGGTTCAGTGCATGGAAAATAAGGAGGGCAGAAGATGATACAGGCTATGGGATAAAGGTTGGGCTAGGTGTGAAATGAGGGAAGGAGACTGTGATGGGATTGAGAAAAGGGTGAACTGTTAGAGCAGGGAAACGGGCAAGAGTGGGCTAACTGTTGGGAGAAGTGACGGTTAGAGTTTAGAGAACTCGAAGTGTAGGGGAAATGATTAGAATTGTATGGCATGTATGGATGGGTGCAGAGTGATCTATTAGAAGACGGGGTTGACTGGTTGGCCATGGGATGTAGTGCAAGGGAGAGTAGGAGTAAGGACCGGGTGAGGGAGACTGGATAGGTATGAGCAGTATAAGATCATTTTTCCATTCCAGCATTTAATCCACTATTCTTTTTCAAGTTATAAACGTTGCCTCTTCTCCGCCCCCCCCTTAAGGAGACACAGTTCCTGAACCTTTCTAGCAGACTAATGATCACAGTTCTGGGCAGTAACCCTCTGTGAATCTAAAGGTTCTGTCCCATAGGAAGCTTTGTTATAGTTTCCAGGAGGTTGCTTCTTGATTGCCTCCTGCTTCTTCTCCCTAAGCAGAGACCAAGACACCCTTTCTTTCTTTTTTCCTTTCATGTGTTTTTGTGTCACACCCAGCGATGCTCCTGGCTGTTCTCAGGGTTCATTCCTGCTTGTGTGTGAGGGACCATATTATATGCAGTTCTAGATAGAGAACGGGTATCTTCCTTAATCCCTGTACTATAATCTCTCAGGCCCAAAAGTACACTTTCTATTCACAGGAGGCTGACTGTAGGGTATGGTTCCTTGCATGAGAGACTGGATGACTGCAGGAACCAATTGCCAACTTGGAGCTCCTTCCCTTTGCCCAGTGCCCTGAGTGTTGTGTTCTCAACACCATTACTAAGCCAAAGAGTCCTAAAGGTGTAGCATGTGGGAGGAGAGAAGAGGACTGAGAAGAAGAAAGTGGAGAAAGAGCAGGACTTTAATGGGTATGGGCAAAAATCAAGGTGCAAGCTCTGACAGTCCTCCTGTGTGTGCGTGTACGTCTGTGTGTACATGCGTGCATGCGTCTGTTAGGCATTCCCAGCCCTTCCCAGTCAGTCAGCGATGCTTTTCAGGGAACAGGTCTGCTCATGGGCCTAAACTCAACACTGAAAATAGACCTTAGACTTGGTCTAACTCTTCTCTATTCTGAAGTTAAGAGTCACCTGCCCAGCACTCCCTCCAGAGGAATGTCAGAATCCGGCCACATATTTCCTGGAAACATGAGCTTACCTCCCCCTGAGGCAGTCTGTTCTTTCTTTGGAAGGAAGCAACTGTTACCAGCCTTGCTGACATGCCAGGATGAGATCCTGTGCAGACTTTTTCTCACCAATAATGACTACACAGGGCTGTTGATAAATTGGTTCTAATTTGCAGATAAAAAAGGGAAGCTCATACCATTTCAGTCCCTACATCAAGAGTACAGAAGCAGTAAAAATCCTGGGAGGTTTGAAGCCAGGGTTTTCGCACCATAACAACCTCTGGGAATAACTTAAATTTAAGATATTCCTCTTTACTTGCACCATAGTAACTTTTCTGAAGTCTGAAATCAGGAAACACATCCTCCTGAGCCTCTTCTTCTCTAGCAAAACTCGAGTTCCTGTCTCCTCACAGCCTGGTTAGTGTGCTGCCCCAGAGACAGAATATGCCAGGTGGTTTTGTACTAGTCCAGAATAGTGAACTATCACATCTACCTAGGCACAGTCCTATGGCTGTTGGAAGCTGAAAACTGTTTTCTTAGGCTTCCATTCCCCCTTGCATCAGATTAAAGAGGCCAGTGTTTTCTCCAATCTCTACCCTTCATCTCAGTAGGGATGCTTTGAATTTATAAATGGGAAGGACAAGGTTAGGGAAAGAAGAAATCAGATCCAGGAATGGGCACTGTCAAGATTTGGAAGGATAGCCTGTGTGGGGGAGAGGTGAGAGGGGCGAGGTGAGGTAGTTTTCCAAGCTAGGGCAAGAAGGCTCAGGGGAGGAATAGGTAAGGGCTTTGGGTGAGTACACACTGGGAGATAGTGGAAGGGTGGGGCATGGCCCCAGGGGTGGGAGAAACCACGTTGGAGAAGGGATCTGCCTGCCTAAGTTAACACTGCCCTGCTGTGCAGAGGAAGTCAGTAGCACATTAAGGAAATGTCGCAGCTAGACTAAATTGGGAGGTGTCATAGGCAGAGTGAGGACAGGTATGATTAGTGGGGCTCTATGTGGCCTGAAACAGGGGCAAACATTGCAAACGGTGAAAAAGGAGTTTATGGGCCACCCATTAAGAATCTAACATTCAGGACAGGGACCCAGTAATGGTGGCCACCTAGTTCTGGAACACAGATTCCGGGCTTGTTTCTACAAGCAGAGGGAACTTCCTTAGTCTGGCATGGGGCAGAGGACTCTACATGTAGGAGACTCTCTAAGAATGAGGCTTCACATCCTAGGATTAAGGCCAGTCTCCTCGGTGATAGATAGAAACAGTCTAGGATAGTGGGTGATGGGTTAAAAGGAGTCTGCAGGAAGGAGGCGAGAAGGGCTAGCTATTGCTGGTTTACCCATAATTCAGTAGGATGGAGAGCTCTGAGTCTAGGCATCAGTTGAGGAAGAGTCCACTGGAAGATAAGTAGGAAAGACAGAATGAAAGCAGTGGAGCTGGCACTCCCTTTCTCTGGGCATAGCAATAAAGGAGAACAGACAACATTGATTGGCAAACTGAGAGCCACAGTGACAAGAAGACAGAGAGGAGGGCCCTGACCCTGGCCATCAGGAAGTTGATGGGAAGCCATGGCAAAAGCAGGGGCTTAGCACCCCTACAGGTGGGTTGGAAGCCTGGCACACATCCTCATACTTGAGTGATGGTAGAGCAAAGTACTTCATTCCCTTACAACTCAGCATCCTTACCTGTAAAATGGGGGTAATGGTGCATTTCTGATCTCATAATATATATGAGAGAGGTTGAAAATCCTAAGCATTACATTAGGAGCAGGTAATATATCATTACGGGTTTCTTCTGCCATCTGAAAGCACAATGCTCCTATCTGTTATCATCTGGTAGGTTAAGATTGTGGTAAGGAATTGCCCAAAAAATTCCCACCCAAATCAATGGTAATTGTACTTTCAAGCCCCCAAACTCACCTACCTGGATAGTGGAGAAAAAGCTATATCATAAAATACAATCAGCTACCTCTTTCTATTTAAATCTCACAGAATACTCTGAATGTAGGCAAAGCAAGACTATCTTCTAAAACAAATAAAGAGATCTAAGCTTAGTCAGATAATTTGACATGCCCAAGGTCACACTGCTTAACAAGTGGTAAAAACTGTGGTAAAGCCTCTGGGATACGAGCCTTCCTTGTCTGTCTTACATCAAACTTCTTGGTAAAAACAATCAGCACGAGGGACTGTTACTTAGTGCAGGACCAGAGCTTGATGCCAATTCTAACATGGAGAAACGCCTATTCGAAAGTTGTGACATGGTTTCTCATTCATCCTGGTGACTGGGAGAGCAATAATCAGTTGGAGTCAAGGACCATATTCCTGAGCTCCCAATGAATGTGGCTAGCATGAATGATGTCTCTCTCTATTGCTGTGTAGCAAAATATGTCCTTTCATGTGATAGCACTTCTGCTGGTGCAGCCCTGATACAATGGGGAAATGTGTGTGTGTGCGTGTCTGCTTTTCTGGCACTGTGTGCAGGTGTGATGACTCTCTGTATCTCTGTGTGACTTTGTCCCGGGTGGTGGTGGTGTAAGGCTGTGTGTATGTGTGTGTATGTGTGTGTCTATCTGTCTGTACACCTTTAAGAAGTGGAATATCTCATTTGGTAGTGTGAGTGAGGCAGTGAGTCAGCTGAGGCTGAGGGAGGCGGGAGGGGGACTGCTAGGTTACGAGAACAGGAAAAAGGAGACTGAGAAAGTGAAGTCAGGAGCAAGAAGCTGCCCATTTCCTTCCCAACCCCCTACCCAAATCCCTAAGTAAACATCCAAGAACATGGAAACCTGCACAAGTTCCAGGGCTTGTGCAGGGCTGCAAGGGGCACTTTCTGCCCTTCCCCAAGCCTCGGAGGTAGACGAACTAGGCTAGGAAGCAACTGTTTCTAGCTTTCAGGCTGCAGCCCTCAGACGGGTGAGGCAACTACCCCACCTGTTCTCCTTGGCACTTGACCCTTTGACCTTGCTGTTCTCCCTCCCAAATACAAGCAGACCTAGCCAGGCCAGAGAATTGGGGCAGAAGCAGCACATCCCCAGTGTTTACAGTGCTAGGACACCTCCTGTCCAGAACGACCCTAGTAAGGGGCACCAAGTTTCTCAGCACTCGGCCCTTCCCTAGCTAGACAAGCCACTTCTGCAGCATCCTTCCCATGTCTCTGGATGCTTGTCTCCAGCAGCCAGCCCGAAATCTGGCTCTCGCTGCACTGCTATCTTGGGGCAGCAGTGAGAAGGCACTGGGACATGGGCAATGCACTGGCCTCCCACAAGCCACTCTCCCCAGCCCCAAGTGCGGCCAGAGAAGAGGCGCTGAATGGGCGGGTTTCCTTCTTGGGAGAACAGACACCCCTGGACTCCAGAGGCCTAGGCTCTGACTCGTCGCCTCAGGTCACGTAAGGTCAATATACTGGTGTTCCTCACCCCCTACTCTGCCCCTCTGCTCACCCACTGGCAGAGGCCAAAGGATGAGAGTTGGGCGGCCGGACATCCCACCTCCTCCCTCGGCCTTCCCCCCTGCACCAGCCGGTCCCAGAACTTTCAGTGGAGGCCCAGTCAAGAGAAAGGGCATGGATGGCTGAGAAGGAAGGCTGAGGAAGCTAAGTGCCTGTTTGCACAGAACTAGCAGCCCTGGGTCCTGCGACCACACCGGACTCAGGGGGGTGGGATATAGGGGGTACACAGGGTGCCCTGACCCCCGAGTAGAAGTTGACCAGGGTTTCCCGGACCGGAGTCCCTCCAGCCTCTTTCCCACAGGGGATTCTGAGCCAGGGCAGGGCTCGGCTGACAAGCCCCGGCCGGGGCTGGCTGCAAAGGGAACAAGGAAAGGGAACCTGCGTTAGATGCTCCGGCTCTTCTCCCACCGCCCCCAAGGCAGCCGGGGCGGCCAGTGGCTCGGGCTAGCAGCTGTCCCTACCTTACAGCCTTTCGTGCAGGACCGGATTGAGTACTCTTCTGCCTGCAGGTATTTATGGAGCACGAGGTCGAACTCGTCATATTTTTCCTGAGCATGTCGGTCGAGCCGCTGGTAAGCCTCGAGACAGTTGCTACACACCTCCCAGGCTCCGGAGCCCGGGTTGGCCACGACGGCCAGCAGGTCCCCCAGCATGGTGTCCAGGCTGCAGTCCAGGCTGTCGGGCCGGTCCATGCCCAGCAGCAAGTCCCAGACCGTGTAGGTGTCACAAAAGGAGAGCGTGAAGTTCCGAAAGTGACCTTTGAGCAAGTTTTTCTTGGCGGCGGGGAAGGTGGCCGGGATGCGGGGCGGGGAGTCCGGGGGCCGCAGAGGGGGGACGGGGGTGGTGGGCTCAAAAAGTCGCTGCAAGGATTGCAATTTGGTGCAAGCTGCGTCCAGCCCCGTGGGCTCGGGGGCGCCGCGGCAGTCGGGCGCGGGGCCGGCGGCGGGGGCGGCTTTGGTCAGGTTGCCGGCACGGGGGCCGCAAGCGCCGGGGCGCGCGCCGGGCTCGCTCGGCGACGGCGGCGGCGGCGGCGGCGGCAGCGGCAGCACCGCGCGGGGAGGCGCCGGCCGCCTCTCGCGCCCGCTCCCCCACGGCGGCCGCAGGGCGCTGCTCAGCTCCCTGGCCCGGGGCCGGGCCCCGGCGCACAGCCACAGATGGTCAGCGAGCAGCACGGTGAAGAAGAGCAGGGACGCCAGGGACAGTCGCCATCGCTGCGCCCGCTCGGAGTCGGCGCAAGGTTTGTCGCCCGGCCTGGGAGCCCAGCAGCAGCAGCAGCAGCAGAGAGTCAGCGCGGCCGCGTCTTTCCCGGGCCACATCCAAGCGCCCCTGAACATATTTCAGGGGGGGGTCCGGGCCGGGGCCAGGCGGCCGTTGTCCAGCGGGCGGGCGGGCAGGGCTGCGCGCCGCTCCGCGCTCCTCGGCGCCGTCCAGGCTCTACCTCGGCGGCCGCATGGCGAAGCCGGGCAGGGCGGCTCGGGCTGGCGCGGCGGGGCGCTCTCCGGGCGGCCCCGCACCCCCGGGCTTCCCGCTCCCTCGGCTCCCGGGCCGGGCGCGGCCGCGGGCCCGCTAGGCGCTGCCCGGCGTCCCGGCGGGGGGCGGTGCGGGGCGCTGGGGCGGTGGCGGCGGCGGCGGCGGCGCCGCGCTCCTCATAGTGTCGGGCCACTCGGCTGGGCTCCCGCGGCCGCCCGGCCCGCGCTCAGTCCCGGCCGTCTCGGCGGGGCGCAGCTCTGCGCCCCTCAGCGCCGCCGCTTTGGCTTTGCTCCGCGCCGCGCCGCTCGCTCGCTCGCCCCGCGCCGCCGCGCCGCTCCCGCCCGCCCGCCCGCTCCGCGCCGCTCCCCGCGCCGCTCGCACTGTCCCCGGCCCCCGGCGGACTCCGCGCCGGCTCCGCGCCCGCGCCGCCCAGAGTTCCGGCTCGCCCGGGCCACCTGGCTCCCGGCCGCGCCACAGGCGCCGGCCGCCGACGCGGGCCGTTAGTTACTGAGCCGCTCGCTTCCGCCTCGGGTCCGCCCCGCCGTGGCGGCGGCCGAGCGGCACGGCCCGGTGGCTCCCGCTGGCCATGCCCCCCTCAGTCTGTCGCCATCTTCCGCGGCGCGGAGAACACCTTGAGCGCCCGAGTGCGAGTGTGTTTGGGGGAGAGCGGGGCGGGGAAAGAGGCGCGGAGAGGCGGAGGGAGCGGGCGCGGGGCCCCGACTGCGCCTGCGCCTCGGAGCTGCTCTCCCCCCCCCCCACCCACCCCCAGCCCTGGCCGCAGCCGCCGGTGCTGTTTGGGGATGTTTCCAGTCCACCCCCAACTCCGTTCACTTGAGCGCCCCCGTGCAGGCGCCGGCCCCCCGCAACTGCACGGCCACACGCCGAGTCCCCCGGGCCCGGCGCTCGCCCTCCGCCGCCGCCCCGGCTGCTGCTCCTCCTCCTCCTCCCCGGGGCCACCGCTCACTTCTCCCCCGGGGCCGGGGGGGAGTTGGAGGGTGATCCTCGGGCACGGGGGGAGGCTTCGTTACCGTCTGGCTCACTCCCCGGGTCGCCTCCGCCGTCCCGGCCCCCGTGACTCGGCGACGCCGGAGCCGGCTGCGGAGGGGAACGGTCCCATGGCCCCCAACTCCTCCGTCGCGCTCGCGCTCCTGTCGGAGGCCACGGCGGCTGGGGTCCTGCAGGAGAGCCCCCACTGCCCCCGCGGGGGAAGCCCGAACTCGGCGCGAGACGTGGAGTGGGGCAAGGCGGCGATCTAGGCTGGGTGCAAGTGCTGGGGAGCCGGTGCTGCCCTTAGGAAGCTTTGCAGCGGCCTCGCCGCTCCCGCCCTCCTGGCGCCCTCTACAGGCGGCTGCAAAGCGCCCAGCAAGAGTTGGGGAAGCTGCGCCGCCTGGGTGCAACCATGTGCTGGGGCCCTCGCGGAGTCACATGGCATTAGGAACTCAGATGGACAAAATGTCCTGCCCTGCCGCTGGTTAGATCTTGGTATCTTATCGCTTCCTTTCCATGCTCCGTCCCGATCCCAGGAGTTCCCACATTCTACTTTGTAAGCAGTCTTGCCTTTAGTGAGCATACACTAGGCACTGGGTACTGCTCTAGGCTCCTTCCATGCATTACTGTGTTTAATTCTCACAAGTATCTCCGTGACTCCAATGTGATCTTTAGAGATGTAAAAGGAAGCAGACTTTGAGCGTGGTCAAATTGCCTACGGCCACACAGCTAGACACCAGTGAATCCGATAGAGAAACCCAGTCAAATTCTCAAGATCTTACTTAACATTCGAGTAAAGCCCTGCAAAGACGGAGGAGTGAAAGACACACTACTCTTTTTTTTTTCTTTTTCGGTCACACCCAGTGATGAACAGGGGTGACTCCTGGCTCTGTACTCAGGAATTACTCCTGGCGGTGCTCGGGACCATATGGGATGCTGGGAATAGAACCCTGGTCAGCCACATGCAAGGCAACCGCCCTACCCGCTGTGGTGCCGCTCCAGCCCGCAGAAGACACACTACTCTTAAAGGAAATTACAGTCTAGAGGATAAAACAGGCATATGTATTGGTTTGTTGGAGGAGGTATGACTGGAGACTTAGGCTCGTGTTCTACCACTGCCTGTGTCATGGGCACTTGAGAGAATCCTTTTTCTGAGGCTTGCTTTCCCACTGAGTGATTCCAAGCAACACCAGGGTCTAAATGAGATGGGGAGAAATAGTTAGCACTACCCTAAAGTGGTGTAGGGTAGCGGGCTGTCTGAAAGGCTTCTCGAAGAGGGATAATTTGAATTGGTTCCTAAAGAAACTCCAGCAGAGTTAGCCTGGTAGGAGGAATGTGAGTGAAAGGTTTCAGGGAGTAGGGGAACTTTATATGGCTGTGAAACCACTTTAAAATGGAATCTATTAGTGGCCAGTGCTTATGGGGAAGAGGGTCCAGAGAAAAGACAAAACTGCCAGGCATTGGGGAAAACTGTTCACTCATGGTTCAAGTACTATGTGAGGAATAGGTGAGGGCTGAGGATCATTAGATCTTAACCTCAGAATGCTTTCAGTTTAATTAGGGGTGTAGCGATGTTAAAGAACGAATTTAAACCCAGTGCAATAAGGGTGTATTAAGAAAGTTTTTCCTCCACAAAACAAGGGGGTAATCAACTCTTCCAGCTTCATTCAGAAATGATTTGGCACATAGCCACTTGAGTTGGGGACAGAAAACATTTATTGAAGACCTATTATATTACCGATGTTGTATTCTACATCAGAGATATAGGCACTAGGTTAATACGTATCTTGGACTAAAGGACTTTAGTTGATGTCTTAAGGGATGAATAAGAACCAGCAGGGCAGATATCTGGGAGGAAAGGTGGAATGTGAAAGAAGTCCTATGCAAAAGGGAATGCTGTGAGTAAAGCTAAGCCAGAAGGGCATATTCAGAAACCTGCAAAATAGTTCATTGTGACTAGGTGTGAAGTAGGAGTACTGCCAAAATTGAGAGTGAGTGTTTGGCAGGAGCCAAATCATTAAAGACCCTAGGCACCAAAATAATTTGGGATTTATTCCAAGGGCACTAAGAGCCATAGAATAGGTTGAAAGGTTTTCAGCAGGAGGTGACACAATCAAATTTGCAATTTTTAGAAGATTGATTCCTCTGCAGGATGGAGTCTGGGTTGGAGGGCAAGGAGGGAGGGCTAGACAAGAGCTAGGGAGACTGGTAAGAGTTCAGGTAAGAGGTATTCAGGCTGAACAGAAAGAGCAGCAGTAGAGGGCAGAAAAGAAATACACATGGGAAGAAATGCACTTGGCAGCGATTCACTTAAAAGAAGTCCAGGACTCATCTAGATGGAAGTAATAAAGTACACAAGGGGCTGGAGAAGAAAGTAACCAACGGGTTTGAATTAAGTATGCTGGTTCTTCTAGGAACTACTGCCCTTGCTCTGGGAGGACCATATTTCCAGAACAATTTTGTTTAGTCCTTGGAGGTTCAGTGTTACTTTAAAAAGAAGGGTAGCTACTTACAGATATATAGTTCAGAGCTGATTGGCAAGATCCCAGTGAATGACACCCTTGCATGTCAGTTATGCACATATCTGGAGCTTTCTGTAGGAATTAACTCAGGTGTGATCTCCTGTTCCTGTATACACATGAAGAGAAATATCTTACAAAGTTCCATTTTAATAGATCAAATATCCTTATGTTAATAAGGATAACTTACCTACATAGTACACATTACACAAAAAAAGAGAAATGAAAGCATGCCACCAATCAGAGAAATTTCTCATTCACTCCTGATGCCATAAAACATTAGGATGGCAAAAGGCAAGGTCCCATCTTGTTGGGACGTGGTGCAGAATAACTAAAGTAAAGGTGAAAGATGCTGCTCCACAGAGGTGGTGGGCCCTGGCCAGCCTTTTGCTCAGTCCTTCCTTTCTTCCTGCTCTTTGTTTAGAAGATGCTAAAGTCAGAGGACAATGGGTCATTTCTGAGGGGACCCAGGTGGTATAGGAAGAATAATTGGGTAACCTCTACTTGGATGGGGGAAAGATAACCTGGAATATAGGGAGGGGGGTGAAATTTTCCAAAGTGATATCATGATAATAATAATAAAGGAAAAGTCTGGAAGCTGTTCAAAGAGGCCAGTGTAGTTACACAAGAAGCTTTCTGTTAAAGTCTTCAGTTAAATGGTCATGGACAAAAGTGGAAAGAAGAGCATATAAATGGGGTGAATTCTAAGAACCTAGAAGAAAAGTGTCAGGATGCCTAAAGCACAACTTAAGCTAAAGTTTGTGATGTTCTATCTGATTCCCATCTTTATTCTCAATCGATACATCATCATCATCATCCTCATCCCTTTGATCGTCGACTTTCTCGAGCAGTCTCAGTAACGTCTCCATTTGTCCAAGCCCTGAGATTTTATTTTATTTTTATTTTTATTTTTTTAAGCCCTGAAATTTTAGAAGCCTCTCTCTACTCGTCCTTCCAACAATGCCATACTGGAGACTCTTTCAGGGTCAGGGGAATGAGACCCAGCTTGTTACTGGTTTTGGCATATTAGTTAGTACACCATGGGGACCTTGCGAGGCTCTCCCATGTGGGCAGGAAACTCCCAGTAGTTTTCCAGGTTCTCCCAGAGGGAGAAGGAGGCTATAAGATATAACACGGCCACTTTGCATCCGTGCGCTTCCGGGAGCTTGCTTTTAAGTCTTTGGATGCTGTCTATTGACAGGATTACACAGTGCCGGGGGCAGTCCCTGGGTGTGACCGCCTAGCTACTGGGAAATGGGAAATCGGCGGAGAGGCCCAGTCCCGATCTGAGCAGGCTTGGAGGTCTCAGCCCCGGGTCCCACACACCTGGGTTCCTCTGCCGGTTCCTTCGTGCGTTGCCTCTGCCGTTCCTCCAACACGTTGTCTGAACGTGTGGAGAGGATCCTTGAGCATGGCTGTGGCTAGGCTCGGGAGGTCTTTGGCCACCAGGAGCTCTGCTCAGGGTGGGGAGGGAAGCTGGAGCCCATCCCCTCTGAGGAAGCCCTGGGGAAGACAGCCAGGCACGCGTGCAAGAGACTCTCCATAGATACAAAATAATTTATTTAGGGCTTGCTATTGGGGCAGGCTTGGGTGGTGGTTGAGAAAATTCTAAATAGTAGTGGTGGGATTGGTGTTGGAATATTGAATGTAATAAACCATCGTGAACAATTTTAAAATTAATATAAAATTTTAAATGTTTATTAAAAAAATAGAAGTCAAGGTAAAATAAATCTCACTATTGTCCCCACCATCCTAATGATTGGCTTTCATCATTCACTTTTCTTTCTAATCTTGTGTTCTTTTTTTTTTTTTTTTGCTTTTTGGGTCACACCCAGCGATGCTCAGGGGTTACTCCTGGCTCTGCACTCAGGAATTACTCCTGGCGGTGCTTGGGGGACCATATGGGATGCCGGGGATCGAACCCGGGTCGGCCGCATGCAAGGCAAACGCCCTACCCGCTGTGCTATCGCTCCGGCCCTCTAATCTTGTGTTCTTAAGAGAGATATTATAGAGCAAGAGATATGGTTCCAGTGGTAGAGGACATGGTTAGCCCTTGTTGGATCACTAGCAACCTGTGGCCTTCACCCTGAGCACCATTGAATATAGTCCTTGTGGCCCCCAAACACTACTGTCCCAAGCATCATAGGGCCTGAACACTGTGGAATGGAGTGGACGTGGGTCTTGAACATCCCTGGTTGTGGTCTCATATCAATAAAAAGAGATAGCTTCTATACCTCTGGGTATCCTGTGTGTTGTATGTACAGGAATAAAGGTAATCAAATGCAAAAAAAGAAGGCCAAGTACAAAGGCCCATCTAGAAAGGTTTCTCCTTTTTATTTAGAAAATAATGCTCATTTTCGTGTCATCCACTTATATGTCTTTTACTAGAACTGTGTCATATGGAATTAAATGCAAAAAAAAATGTTAGGTAAGGAAATGTGGATCTTTTAGTTGGGTACACTGCTACTCCAAACAAAACTAGGCTTCTGTAAGAGACATAAAAGGCAAATCCTTATTGAGCAGGAAACTGGTAGCATTTTCCAAGAACCCTAACAAAAACGGCATGTTGGAACCACTTTTCCTTTATAACCTCAGATATTGGGACTTAATTACTGGACTTGACTTCCTCTTACCAACTACTGTGATCTTATTCCTCCAGCATAAGATAGAAGAGACATGCCTGGTTTAACATCAGCACATGTGGAAAAGACATTGATTTGATTGTAAAGTCAATACAAGCCAATAGAGCGATGATGCTGGCAAAAGAGGAAATTAGATTTTTGGCTACATCAATAGAAGTATAGAACCAGAACAAGAGAAAAAAGATGGTTTCCTCCTTTCTACCTGTCACATTTTACCATTGAACAGTGCTTAATTCAGAATGACCAGTATACAAGGTGATACAATGACATCATATGTGTCCAAGGTGAGTCAGTGGGCTGATACATCAGAAACCACATCATAAGAGAAATGGTTGGAAGACCCATGGACTTATTTGGTGTAAATGCAAACAGTAAGGGGGATCCCCTATAGGGAATTTCCCTATAGATTGATGCTCAGAGGTGGTTATTCAGGTTAGGGTTCAGAGAAACGAGATAGCAGTAATCAGAGTATTATCAGTAGATTAGGTGGGAGGATGGAAGAATCAATAACAATCAAAACAAATATGTGCTTAGTATGTACCATATACTACTATAATTAGTTAGATATAGTAAATTAATTTGTCTTCTATGCAACATATTTATGCATAGGAATTGCTATTATCTTCATTTGCCAGATGAAGACTTATAGGTTAAGTTACTTGTCTAAGGTCACACAGGAAGTGGTCAAAGTGGAATTTGAACGCAAGAGCTTATACTCAGAAGAGCGCAGCTATTCTTTTTTTTTATTTTTGGGTCACACCCAGCAATGCACAAGGGTCACTCCTGGTTCTGCGTTCAGGAATTACCCCTCACGGTGCTCAGGGGACCATATGGGATGCTGGGAATTGAACCTGGGTCAGCCGCGTGCAAGGCAAACGCCCTACCTGCTGTGCTATAGCTCCAGCCCCAAGGGCAGTGATTCTTGACTATAACCTTTATGTGAACACATGATGGCATTTCCAGCTTGCTTGGCTGTGTGGCAGTGGCAGTGATAGGTGAGTTGGTACAGAGTGGTAGGTGCAGAGTGGCAGTGGTAGGTAAGATAGTGCAAAGATGTGGAGGGTTCAAGGTAAACCTGCAACCTGAGAGGTACATCATATATTTTGTTACCTCCCAAGTCAAAGATAAAATAAGTCAATGTCCACCAGGTTATACTATGGTTCAACAGAACACCTTACAGTGCTCATGGGCCATGTGATGACAGGGTTTTATTGGGGATATGCACATGTGCTTCTGACCACAGAGCTCTCTCCCCAGCTCCTCACTTCTATTTCCTTGTGTGAGAAATTCAATTTCGTCCACAGGTAACTAACAGAGTGACCTCACCACAGACTGTACCACTTTAGAACATAAAATTCAAAAGGAACTTGAGTTCCCCAATAATCTAGAGCTTAAATGTGCAGCTTGCAGTTCCTGCAGCTGCTACCAACCCTAAACAGTGATACAGTTTTCTTCTCACAAGGCTCATAGTCTGATAACTCCTCAAAGATAACAGGTCCATATCTCCTGCCTCACATGTTCCAAAGTTAACAGTTCATTAACAGTCAATCTTACATTGATTCTCATACCCCAATTCAAGTTTGTCCTCATAATTATTCTCATACTTATGTGCTTTTTTTCTCCTTGATTAATCTGGCCCTTCAAATTTTCTGTTTGTGTATTTTTTTCAGTATTCCTGTAGAACTCTCGACCAGCTGCTCCCCAATCAGCATTCTATTTTCATCCTTTTAAATCTAATAAAACCCCAGTTGTATCAGGAGGACTCTTTTTTGTGTTTTTTTGCTTCTGCCTTCTTACAGAAAGATTGCTTATAATACTTAAAAAGAATGACTTTAGGATTGCTCACAAAGTGGGGCCTTGTTCTCTTTATTACTTCCAGACCATTTATTTCTCAGTCATAAAAACTACAGCTCTTTTGAGACTCATATTATTTCAACTAATCATTTACTCCTCATTGTTTTCATGTACAGACCTCTTGGTCATTATTTCTTCAGGGTTGAATTGTGTCCCTTACCAAAAAAATGTATTGCAGTTGTAATCCCTGGCATCTGTGAAAGTGACCTTATTTGGAATGATTTGACAAATTTAATCAAGCTAAATGGAGGTCATAGTTCATTAAAGTGTGTCCTAGTCCAATGACTTCTCTCTAAGAAGAGAGAAATTTTGATACAGGCACATAGAGAAAACATGATCATGTGAAAATAAGAGGCAGAGATTAGAGTGATAGGTCTGTAAGCCAAAGACCAACTAAGTGATATCAGCAAAAGCTAGAAAGTAGGAGGGGGCTTTAAGAGATAGTACAGCATTAAGGTGCCTTCTTTGCACGTAGCTGTCCCATGTTCAATCCCTGACACCACATTTGATCCCCTGAGCAACTCCAGGAGTGACCTCTGAGCACAAAGCCAGGAGTAATCCCTGAGCACAGGCAGGCATTGCCTGTAAATCAAAAAGCAATGCAAAGAGAACAAGACAAAACAAAACAAAATGTAAGTTGTTTTTGTAGAAGGAGGCAATCCTTCCTTCCAAAATCTGGATTTAGAATTGCTGGCCCCCAGAATGTGAGAAAATGCAGTTCTGTTGTGTTAAGCCAGTTTGTGCTAATTTGTTAAAACAGAGTTGGGAAATGATTATATCCTCTTATTTGGAGAACAAGGATGTTTAGGCCACCAATGGCTATTGTCATGGCTTATTCCTGATTTTGTGACAACTCCTCGTGGTGCTCCAAAGACAACGACAACGTACAGTGCTGGGAATCAAACCCAGGTCAGTCACATACAAGGCTATCAACTTAAATCTGTACTGTCTCTACAACCCTAATACTCTTAGTGAACACTTTAGTTTCTATCTCACTTGTTTTCTTTTCCAGCCACCATCAGAAGTTTTATAATCATCCCAGATGACTTAAATGTCCATGTCAATGGTTATGTCATTACCCAAACCCCCAGTTTTTAAACAGACTCATATCTTCCAGTCTACCTAAGCCACTTACCTCCATTGTCACATACTGACCTGTGCCACTATAAATCATAGCTCTTACTTCAGCTTTCAACACAGATTCAAAGACAAGTCTATGAGACACTAAATTTTCTTAGCATCCCTCACTCTCCAGGATCATTGTTTTACATCTTCTTCACTTTGGGGGACAAAGGGCTGTAAGGGGTGCTTATGGCCACACCTGGCTCTGCTCAGGTCTTACACCTGGTTTCATACTCAGAGATCACTCCTGGCAGTGCTCAGGGGACCATATGTAGATTTAACCCAGATCTGGCACATGCAACATAAGTACCTTACCTATTGCTCCAAGTCCTTCATTGATTTCTTAACTCTCCAACCTTATGTTCATCATCTCATTAATAAAAGCTTAATTATTCTACTTCATTGATAATATTGAAGCATAGTACAAAGCCTCTGCTCCCCACATTACCTCGCAAACATTCTCTGTATGACTTTTCTTCTATAACAATGGAGGTGATATCACTTCTCAGTGGACCATTACTTCCTTTGGTATTTTGTAGTTTCCCTTTTTTGCTGAATCACACTAGCATCTATCATTTTTCTCTCCTGTGTCCAACTTCTTTCTCTCAACTGGATTCTGTTTTACCTACTGGAGTAGCAGGTTAAACAGTCTCTATCTTTCCAATCTCCCTTTTGGTTATGACTCTCCCTTTTCAAATAGACTAAAAAGAATTGTCTGTATCTACTCTCAGTCACTCTCAATCATGTTTCTACCCATCACTATCCTGAAAATACTTTCACTAAAGTCACCAATGACCTTTATGCCATTAAACACAAAGGACACTTTCAATTCTTATATTACTTGACTTCTCAGTGGCATTTAACATTATTGACTAGCTCTTCTTTATTGAGACACTTTCTTCCGTTAGCCTCCTTTATTTGTTTTTCTCTTACCTTTCTGAGAACTCCTTATTGATTTCCTTTGTAGGCTCATTTTTCTCTGACGTTTTTTATTCTCCTTTCCTTCTCTTTGTTGTTATTGTTGCAGTGACTGGAGATTTTATAGTTTATTGTAGTGCTCTCACATTTACTTGTGGCACCCAAACAATAGTGCCATTGGGATTCTGCTTAACTGAAGGCATCATACTTGCAAGGTTTACTTGACCACTGAGCTATCTCTAAGTCCTTCTAACAAATTTTTTAATGCTTGAGTTCCTCAAAATTGCCTTGTATTCTTACTCTGTACTCTTTCACTGAGAAATTTCATTTATGTCTGTGGAATGCATCTTGAATTTGTATTCTCTACTTAGATGACTAAATTTGACTAAAATCAAGTACATCCGGGACTAGACCTATAATCTTCTCTTTGCGAGCTGGGTTTCTATCAGTTTCCCTCCTTTAAATGAAGAATACCCCCACAATTGAATTGTATAGTTCAGAAGCTTAGGGATCACTCTTTGCAGCTTATCTTCTTCATATACACCCTACAACTGGACATTTCCCTTTACATTTTGAAAATATTTTAGTCCATCTACAGTGACATTTCCAGTCACCACCATTGTACATGTGACAGTAATTTCATTTTATCTATTACAGTAGGATGGTCTCTATACATCTATGCTGTCATCCTTCTAACCCATTTTACGTAAGGAACCAGAGTGCTTTTTCCCTAAAGATAAATCTTACTGTGCTATTATCTTGTATGAAAACTCCCCAGTAGTGTCCTTTAACCCACAAAAGAAAGTATAATAATTTAAATGACCTACATGTTAGTGTAGGTCTTATTCAAACTCATTTCTCCAGTTTCAGCTCACATCTTTTTATGACTCAGAGTTGATGATTTTCCTATATTGACCTTCTTTCTATTTTAAATGTACCATTTTTATTGGACACAGGGCTTTTGCATATGGTTTCCTCTTCCTTCCACTTGTAGTTCCCTCCTGCATCCACTTTGCTTGAATAATCTTGTTGATAATCAAATTTCATTTCCAGCATCACTTCCTCAGAAAGTTTCCTTAGACCATTTCTCCAGGTTAGATCAGGTTACTTTGTCATATCTCTCACACAATTGTCTCTCTATAATTATAGCATTTGTCTTAGTTGCTGTTCACACTTATTTGTAATATTCCTTGGTTTATTACTGTCTTCACCACTACACTCCGCATTCCATCAAAGGAGACAGCATTCCTATTTATATTTCTCCCTGTTTCAGTAGTAGTACTATAGTGTCTAGGGCATAGATGCTTAGTGTTTGTTGGACAAATGAATCAATAAGTGGGTGGGTGAATGAATAGTTAACTAAATGGATATTCCATACCCTATTGCAAGGGTATGTATGACTAACAGATATGATACTATGAGTGTTTTAACATCAAATATGAACCAACTATGTAAAATGAGGGTGTCTTTCCCTCATAGTTACTTCTAGACATCATGAATTTCTCCCAGAAAAAGTGTCTTCAAGCAGACATTTAAGCAGAAATTGAACTATTGCTTGTGGTGAAATAGCCAGAAGAGGATCAGATAACTTAAAAAAATATTGCCACCGAAGGTTGTATGATTCTAGGACTTGGAACATAAAAATGGAATCTTGAGAAAAGTGGATTCTGACCTGAAAAAAGGAAAAGACACGGAAGAAACAAGTTTAGCACTATAACCACATTAAAATGGTCACATTTATTTTCTTTACTCCCATAAGAACTTATTTTCTACTCCAAATATGAGAGGACTAGCATTTTTCCTCTTTGAGTAGAAGTTCAACTTCCAAAGCACTTTCAGTTCCATCATTCACTTGTAATCTTGCTTCTAATTTTTATCTGCACTATTAAATTTAAAGCTTTCCCTGCATACTTCTATTTTTTGAGTTTTGGGGCAACACCTAGCAGTGTTCGGGGCTTTCTAATGCCTCTGTGCTCAGCGATCACTTGGGGGCGTAATATGGGGTGTGAAGAATCAAAGAAATCCAACCCCCCTATGTGCTGTACTGTCTCTCAAACTTTTCCCCGCGTATTTCTTATAGCAAGAATAGAAATACACTGTCTCCTCTGTATCTAAATGATTTTAATAATGATTCGTCTTGGGGAATGAGTATAAGTTCCCATATCTTATATTACAGAGAAATGTGGTGCTGTCTGTGACAGAATTAACACTTTGTATGTTGTTTGTGGATTATTAAGGCTGGAATTTTATCATTCTGTGAGGCCTTCACAGGTCAAAGCCATACCTTTACATGCAGAGAGTTGGCTATCATATGGACTGTGAGATAATAAGTGGTATCAATCACAACAGAGTCCTGAGATTACCTAAGAAAGAAATGTACTACTTAGAGAGGGAAACAGAACCGAATAGGAGGCTTTTAGCAAGTCCGTTATTCAGGTTTTTACAATATTAGTTGAGAGGGAACACAGACTTACTGAGGTTGGAAGTAAGAGAAAACATGACCAGGAAGGAACCAGAGAAGGAACTAGGCCTCTATTTCTTTGGAACTTACATTTAGTGGAGATAGAATGTGTTTTTCCAGATAGGAGTAGCCCTGTTGGCTTACAGATGTATGTTATTGAAGCTGGGGTATTAGGGCATATGGCATTGCTCTGTAATGCTTCAGGAAACTCTTTGTACAGATAGGTCCTACTTTTTCTGTGGCCAGAAAAAAATTAAAGATCAGGTCTGTGGCCCTCTCAAACCAGTGATGAAAAGAAAGTATCACACCCTGGAACTGGGTATGTGAATAGTAAGAAAGTAACATGAATAGTAAGAAAGAAGCAGAGCCCTGACATGGGGTCCTCTAAGGGGTATTGAGATTGAGGGTTGCTTTCTTGCTTTCCTTCCTTTTCAGGGTCTTCTTTGCTCCAGACTTAGAAAATCTTAGTTTTTTTCTGCTCTACTCAGAAAGTGACCTAGGGTTCTAAGTGGGAAAGTTCAGGTTCCATAAAGTAAAGCTCCAAGTTTCCGTGCACAGAAGGAAGTAGACTTCACATGGAAGCAAGCTGCAGGGGACCCACCAGCACTTCTCCTTTGATCCTTGCTGGAGCCATTCTCATAGCCTTGGGCAGGCCTTGCTGAAAGGTCTAAAGGCTCCTGGTCTGACATCTGGTATGGATTGCTTTTGAAGTCCAGAAAGTCCTTTTCTGAAGCTTACTTACTTATTGTTCCAGAGGGAACATCCCAATGTAGTTGGTGAAAACTCAATGCATTGGGAGTATCTCATCACCAGGACAAACATCCTCAGAGTTTCAGATTGTTTATGCAGAAAAGAGCGGGGGATGGGAAGCTACATGTTTTTCAGGTAAGGGTAGGGAGAAACGTGTATAGGATATAGGATTCAGAAATGCAGATGCAAAAGAAATAGAGCTAAAAAACTTTAATATCAAGACTTAGAAAATAAAATTTTTACCATTTTATGATCAATCTGCTGAAAAAAATCAAACATAGATTGTGCAATAATTTTACTATCTTTGTTCTAGTCTTCACTAATGGTAGTCAGTAGAGCTCTTTACCTTAGTATTGTCTATAGAATTATCTTTGGGGGAGTTTGAATATGATCTTTTATAATTCTATAGCTAGCCCAAAGGAGAACTGTGCCCTACCCACATAGATGAGTACCAACAGCAGCTTCGGAGGGTAAACAAAACCAGATCATTTAGATTTGGTCTAAACCTGACACATAGTTTGGAATCTTAGGATGAAAAGGCTTCCCTCAGCCAAATTCAGTACATTGTAAACTTGATTTAATCTCATTTCTCACTCCTGGCATCACCCTCAAAATAAATAAATAAACTGGCTAAACCCATATCTCAATCTATTTCTCCTATCTTGGTCTATGTCCTCCAGAGTTCCAGAGTGGATATTATCTGATATATTACTTTCCAGACTCTCTTTCTATTATGGCTCACTTCTGGACTTCTCAGTAGTGATCTTTCAGGAGTGCTGTTAGCATTTAGTTCATTTACAGAATGTGGATGGCCAGTGTCTTTCAATTTTAATAACAAACAAGTTACCACTGGTTATGAAATTCATTCTCTTATTCAAGGAGTCACTGATGATGTAGCCATTTTGTGTAGCCATAGAGAGGGTAAAACTTCCTAGAGTCCCTGAATTTCATTCTTACAATGTCAAATACCTTAAGTATGGACCATAAAAGTATGAAGGTATCTCTTCCAGAGCGAGCAAGGGGAACATGGGGGAAAAGTGATTGCCTGGGTGATCTGGGGGAAACAAAGTGGCAGCAGATCTGAGAAGGAGTTCTTCCAGGTTTGGAGAGCTTAGACTAGACTATCAAAAGTCGGGGGAGAACATTCTATTGTGAAAGTCAGTGAGGGAGAGATTTCTGTGTTTATAGTAAGGACAGAATTAAATTATACGCAAATAGATGTCTTTACCATCCCACCCATTCACTACATTATGTCAGATCTGTACTAATCTTTAGGGAGATGTGCTACCTGGGATTGAGATGGTACTAAATATGACTCTATGTGTAGTCCCAGATGTATTCTAACCCAGGAGTTCTAGGCTAAGGTTCTGTAAATTTGCCTCTGCTGCCCCCCTATGGTAACTAACGTTAATTTTCCTCACAAAGTGATATCTGGAAAAAAGGCTGCCTGACCTCTAAACTACTAGTCACTTGCGTTAGCCCCTTTAGCCACACACCCAACTCTCTTTACAGTGGTGCCAAAAACAGGACTCTCACTTAAGACACAGCTTGGATTAATCTTGAGACTGTCAAGGTTCGACTGCTGAATATTTGGACCTGTATCCAGACTCCCCAGTGGAGAATTCTAGGAATATGGGATGTACACAAAGAGGTAATCTTGGGAAATTGACTGATTCTTTTTTTTTTCTTTTTGGGTCACACCCAGCGATGCACAGGGCCTACTCCTTACTATGCACTCAGAAATTACTCCTGGCGGTGCCTGGGGAACCATATGGGATGCTGGGAATCGAACCCAGGTCTGCCACGTGCAAGGCAAATGCCCTACTCGCTGTTATCGATCCAGCCCCCAAGTTGACTGATTCTTTTGCAGAATGTTCAACCTCAAAATCAGTAGTTATGAGTCCCTTAAGATATCCACAAACCCAGATAAAAATATAAGAACATTAACACTCCCAAGTATGTCTTGAAATTAATAGAAACTACAGTTTCTTTTGCTCTTTGCCAGGGAAGTTTGTGAGGTCAGAAGCAGCCTAGAGCCCTGTTGGCCCACTTCCACCTTCTGGTATTTGCCTACCTTTGCATATTAATTAGGACATGATTGGGAGGGAAGGTAGAATCTTCATTTGATGCAAATGATGCAGGGTTCCTTACAGATCTTAAGGAAACCTCTCTTTGCTCTCAGAAGGAGTATTACTCTACCTACAGAGTCAGGGAAAATGCCATCCAAGGCTGTATCATGACCATACAGAGAAAATGTCAGGTATGAAGAGTTTATGCCTCCATGAGTCTGACATATAAACTCAAACATAACCTCAAGTGGCAGAATGAAGGTGCCATCAAAATCCTACACCCCAGCTAGATAATTGGGTTGAAAGAGGATTCCTAGGAGTAGATAGAGCAAATATTATCCAAAGCTTCATGGAAACTGATACACAGGATTAGTGTAGGCTCCTTTCATGTGTGTCACTTATACAATTTCCTCTTATATCCCAGATCTCTATCCCATTCCTGAGGCAGAGTTTACCATATTGGGGTCCAAATTATAAATAAAAAGTCATAATAAAAAACCTTCTGGGTACCCTACATATATTGTTTCACTAATCACCACATCAACTCTGTGAAATAATGCTTGTTTAATTTTTTTACAGATTAATAAACCAAGGTTTTGAGAAATGAGGTAATTATAACACAGTCCCACATATAGAACTTGGAGGAGACAGCTATGCATGTAACAGATGTCAAATTCAGGATTCTTACATTATATCACACTGTCACCTTTGGTGCCTTTAGGATACTTCCATTTCCTTATGTTTTCCATTTTTTCATGAAAAAAGCAATCCCATTCACAATCGTGCCCCAGAAAATCAAGTACCTCGGAATCAGCTTAACCAAGGAAGTAAAAGACCTTTACAATGTTTTCCATTTTACCAGATGACAAATTTATGAATTTTACTTTATAAATAGTTTCTACATCAGATTCTTTCCCTCTCTGTCTCTGTCTCTCCTTGTGTCCTCCTTTCTTCTGTTTCCTCTCTCCTGTTCATTTTTTTTTCTTTTTGGGCCACACCTGGTTCTTCACAGGGTTTACTCCTGGGTCTGCACTCAGGAATTATCCCTGGCGGTGCTCAGGGGACCATATGGGATGCTGGGAATCGAACCCGGGTCGGCCTCGTGCAAGGCAAATGCCCTACCCGCTGTGCTATCGCTCCAGCCCCTCTCCTGTTTATAAAAGTAAAAAAAAATTCATAGTGAAATGCACATATTCTCAATTATTCATAAATGTGTATGCCATATTTATATTACTTTATATCAAGATATGTCATTTCTACAATATTTTAAACTCTCTTATTTCTATTTTCAGCCAATTCTTGGTCTCCTATAGGCAACCATGGTTTTTTGGGTTTTTTTTTTTGGGGGGGGTCACACCTGGTGATGCACAGGGGTTACTCTTGGCTCATGCACTCAGGAATTACTCTTGGCGTTGCTTGGGGAACCATATGGAATGCTGGTAATCAAACTTGGGTTGGCCGCGTGCAAGTCAAACGCCCTATCCGCTGTGCTATTGCGCCAGGCCCTAGGAAACCATGTTTTCTGTTGCTATAGATTCACCTTCCTGTTCTCGAATTTTGTATAAATGCAACAGCAACGTAACAATCTACTTATTTTGGTCATTTTGGGGGGTCACACCCAGTGGTGTTCAGGGCATACTCCTAGCTTTGCACTCAGGGATCACTCCTAGTGGGCTCAGGGGACCATATGGGGTGCAAGTGATCAAACCCGAGTTGGCTGCATGCAAAGCAAGTACCCTATCTGCTGGACATCTCTCTGGCTCCTTGTCATATTTTATAAACATATTTTCTATCACTGTATCACGTCATCCTGTTGCTCATCGATTTGCTCGAATGGGCACCAGTAACATCTCCATTTTGAGACTTGTTGTTACTGTTTTTGGCGTATCAAATATGCCATGAGTGGCATGCCAAGCTCTGCCATGCGGACGAGATACTCTCGGTAGCTTGCCGGGCTCTCCGAGAGGGGCAGAGGGATCGAACCTGGGTCAGCCATGTGCGAGGCAAATGCCCTACCCGCTGTGCTATCACTCCACCCATATTCTCTATAAAAAGACAAAAGAACCCAATAACTGGGGTTATGAGCACCATAGTGAGGGCACAAAGAGAAAGTTGATGTGGGGAATATTGAGACAATAGTGGATGGAAGCAAGCACTCTGGTGTAGGGTGTGGTGCCGGATGACCACAAATATGAAAAATCATTAACAATATTGTAAATTACAGTGCTTAAAACATTTTTAAAGGTAAAAGCCAACTATGTTCATTGATTTGGCATTGCTTTACTATAACATTTTGTGAATACTGGTATCCAAGACTCACAGCACCTCTTACCTATGTTATAATGCCTTGACACTATCAAAATGTCCTCTTCTACCCTTTTCTCCCACTTCACTTCTCCTTGCCTGGGAGCAACCATGTTTTTCACACAGTCTAGGCATTATCTTTGCTCAGTTTTGTCAGTTCATTTGCTTTAGTTATTCGTAATATACCATAAGTTTTTCATATTCATATTGTGGTTTTGTTGGAAGTAACTAACAAAACTTTATTTAAATGATGTTCAGCAGCAAAGGCAGTTCCCATAAACATTCCTCCAATACTATGGAATGCAGCTAGAAAAAGACAGATCTTCCATCTTACTTAAGAAGTGGTGTTGTTTTGCTACCTCAGCAGGAGAAAGGAGATGCCTTGCCTAGCAACAACTTAGCCAAGAAGTGAATGCCATAATCTAACAAATAAGAAGCTACTTCGGAAAAAAAAGATGGGGTATTCCTCTTTCCCAAACTTCAAACTATATTGTAAAGCTGTAGTATCAAAACAGTACAGTCCTGGAATATGAACAGATTCTCTGATCAATGAAATGAAATGGATACTCCAGAGAGAAATCTTGGATTTACAGTAAATTCATGTTTTACAAAGAAACTCTTTTCATCTAATGGTGTTGAGTAAACTGGTCAGTCACATGCAAAAACAAACAAACAAACAAACAAACAGATAAATCCAGATCCCTTTCTAACACCATGTATAAAAGTCACCTAAAGATGGAATGAAGACCTCAATATCAGACCTGAACCCATAAATTATACTGATGAAAACATAGGTAGAGTGCTTCATGAATCTAGAAGTATCTCCGAAGTCTCAATGCCATTGGCTAATCAAATGGAAGCAAGAATAAATGGGAATACTTAAAACTGAGAAGCTTCTGCATCAAAGGAGAAACAATGGTAAGAATAAAACAACATCTCACAGACTGGTATAAAACATTTCCCCACCACTCATCGGACAAGGGGTTAATACCTAAGATATATAAAGCACTGGTAACAAGATAAAAAGCAGACAGCAGCATCAAAAAATTTGGGATGGGAAAGAGATGAATAGAAACTTCCTAAAAGAATATATACAGATGGGGCTGGAGCAATAGCACAGCGGGTAGGGCATTTGCCTTGCACGTGGCCAACTTGGGTTCGATTCCCAGCATCCCATATGGTCCCCGAGCACTGCTAGGAGTAATTGCTGAGTGCATGAGCCAGGAGTAACCTCTGTGCAAAGCTGGGTGTGACCCAAAAAGCAAAAAAAAAAGAATATATACAGATGGCCAAAAGGTGTATGAAAATGCTTTACATCACTTATCAGGGAAATTCAAATCAGAACAAGTTATCACCTCACACCAGGGAAAATAGTTCACATCACAAAGAACAAACCAATCAGTGTTAGTGTGAATGCAGGGAAACAGGGATCCTCATGCACTGCTGCTGAAAATGTTGACTGGTTCATTATTTTTAGAAAAAAATATTTCTTATAAAACTAGGAATCGGGCTTCCATATGACCCACAAATTCCAATTCTTGACATAGACCCCCAAGAGCCCAAGAATCTATTCATAAAAGACATTTGTACTTTTACATCCATTGCAGTACAATTCACAGTAACTAAAACCTGGAAACAACCCAAGCGTTCAAAAGCAGATGACTGTGCAAAAAAAAATACATATATACAATGGTATACTACTGCTTTGTGAGAAAAGATGAAATTTACTGCTATGTGGATGGATCTGGAGAGGATCATCATGAATGAAGTTTGTCAGAAGGAGAGGAATAGATACAGAATAATCTATATGGAATAAAAGAAACATAGAAAATGATGAATACCCAAAGACAACAGAAACTTAGAATTGGTCTTCAATGCAAGGCTTACTGCTGTGGCTGGATGGGAGGTAAGAATGGATGGCTATACTGGGAAATTGGTGGAGGGATATGGACACTCTGGTAGAGGGTATGGTGCTGTAATATTTTATGCATGAAATCCTATCATTAAATCAAGATGCCTAAAATAATATTTTTAATAAGAAAAACCTCTAACTCCATTTTTCAGTAGACTCATCCTCCTCCAAAACATATATAAGCTGGAGAGAGTGAGAGTGAGAGCAAAAGTAAGAGCGAGCGAGAGAGCGAGTGAGCGAGCGAGTGAGAGAGAGAGTACACTAGGTAGGAAGCTTGCTTTGCACACAGCCTTCCAAGGTTCCATCACTAGCACACCATATAGTACCCCAAGCCTTCCAGGAGTGACCTCTGAGCACAGAGGCAGGAGTAACCCCTGAGCATTGCTGGGTGTATTCCCCAAACAAAAAATAAAGTAATTGTCAAATGGAGTGCAATTAATTTTTCATTTATTTTTAAAGATTACTTTTATGTCCCATGCCAGAGCAAACTGTAGCCCAAACTTTTGCCTGCCCTTTGCTGGTGAGCTGTGAGCACTGGTCAGTTGTACAGCACAATTAAAATAAATTTCTTTTGATGTATAATCAGTTCCTTGGTTTATATTTGTCTTGCAGTACTTTCAATATATCACCCCACTGCCTTCTGGTATGCGTTGTTACTGATTAAAAGTCAGTTGTTGATCTTATTTGGTCTCTTAATGTGATATTTGTTTTGCTCTTATCTTTGTCACTGAGTATTTTGGTTATGCTGTGTCTAGGTGTGACCTCATGTCTTTATTCTACTTAAGACTCTTGTCTTAATTCTACTTGAAATTTATTTAACTTTTTTTTATTAATGAATCACCGTGAGGTACAGTTACAGACTTAAAAACTTCCGTGCTTACATTTCAGTCATATAATAGTCAAGTATCCATCCCTCCACCAGTGCCCATTTTCCACCACCAATGGTCCCAGCATCCCTCCCACCATCCCCACCCCGTTTCTCCTCCCCCAAGCCCGGCTCTGTGGCAGGGCATTCCCTTTTGCTCTCTCTCTCTCTCTCTCCTTTTGGGTTTTGTGGTTTGGAATAGAGGTACTAAGTGGCTATCATGTTCGGTCTATAGTCTGCTTTCAGGGTGTGTCTCCCATCCTGAGCGGATCCTCCTAGCACCATTTACTTGGTGATCCCTTCTCTAACTGAATTGCCTTTACCCCCAGTATGGAGGCCAGCATCTGAGCTGTGGAGTAATCCTCCCAGTACTTAACTTTAATAATCTTGGGTGTTAGTCTCCCACTCTGTTAATTTATATTCCATGAATGAGTGCAATTTTTCTATGTTGGTGCCTCTCTTTCTGACTCATTTCGCTTAACATGATACTTTCTATTTTGATCCACCTGTATGTGGATTTCAACTTTTTGAAATGTGCAGTTTAATGTATTTTGTTAAATTTATGAAGTTTTAAATCATCATCTTAGTATTTTTCTGCTCCTTTCTGTTCTCTAGTACACCCATTGTATGTGTGTTGCTATGTTTAAAGGTATCCCACAATTCTGTGATGCTCTATTAATTTATCTAGTCCATGTCTATTTCTGTTTCACAGATTGTATAATCTATAATTCTTTGTTTTCAAGTTCACATGTGTTTTGCTATCAGCTCCAATTATTCATGAATCTCCCTAGTTAATATTTTATTCCAACTGTATTTTTTAACTCCAGAATTTCCATTTGAGAACTGAAGCTATGTTCAGCATTAGAACTTCTCTTTTATGTGTAAGACTCTGGGTTCAATCCTTGGCACTGGAAAAAAGTGATTAGTCAAAAAAGAAATGTAGTGACTGGAGATATATTAGAGGGATTTAGACGCTTGCTGTGTACACACACGGATGAACACAATATAATCCTTGGTATTTCATACGGGCCCTAGAGCACAACCAGGAGTGATCCCTGAGCACAGAGTCAGGAGTAATCCCTGAATACCATGAGTGTAGTTCCAAAAACAAACACAAAAATTAAAAAGTCAAAATTTCTATTTGATTACTTAAAAGAATATTCTATGTCTATTGACAAATTATATTTGACAAATTATTGACATTATAGCTTACTTTACTTTTTGGAGCCTCCTGCTAGGGTTCAAGCATTGCTTAGAGGCCAGCATGCCTTTACCTGGCAATGATTGAGGGGATGCATGTGGTGCTGAGGATTGAACCAGGATCAGATACATGCAAAATATGTGTCCTAAATTCTTCTTAACCCATGCTTATGTTTTAAATCATATTTCCCTTTAGTTCTTTGAACATTATTATAATACTACTTTCTGGCGGCTCTCCCTCTTGCTGTCCGCATTCTGTGCTCTTGGGCAGCTACCCCACCCAGGGCGGCCCCTGTCATGGGGAAGATGGAGGAAATGAGGGCCAAGCCGGTTGATTGATCATGTGCCATTTATTCCATTCTCCCCACTTGCCTGTTCCAGTCCACTAAGCCCGCAATTCTAGTTTCACACTGCCCCTCATTCTCATCTTCTCCTGTCTCTCCTGCTCATCTCTCCATGCTCCATCTTACAGTCTGGGCTCTCTCTCACCACGTGCCTGCTCCTCATTCTTCTACATTCTTCTCACTCTGTCCCCCTTGCTAGTCTCTCTGCGCTCCATCATGCTGCCCTGCTCTTACTCTTGTCTCTCTACAACTCTCTCATTTGTCCAACTCCCCAGCACACTACACACCCAGTCTGGTAGCAAAATCAACATAAGAAAGCTCTTCCTGACAGCCCATCAGGCTCAAGGGGGGGGTTGGGGGAGTGGAGGGGTGGGGGGGGTGGGGGGTGGGAACCACCTAGCGGTGTTCGGTGCTCCTCTTTTCCTTAGTCTAATAACTTAATTAACATCTTAACTTAATAATTTTAGTTACTTTTTATGGACACAGTAAGAGATAGATTGAGTTTGTAGGGTGGCTCTACTAGGAACATCTCGCCACAGACTCAGACTGCAGTGCTCAGGCCAGATTAATTATTCTTAACACTAGCAGGGTCTGAATCTAGTTATTACTTTTTGGATCATGACAGAATTTCTCCATGACTATGCTCTTAACTTATAGTTAAGTATTATGATGCTTTGGCCAGGCCCCTTTCGATGCCAGGTTAGTATATAGCACACAGCTTGACCTGGGTCCAATAGTCCCTCGTTGGAACCCTGCTTTTGGGGTGCTAGGAAGTAAGGACAGCTGAGGCTTAAATCAGAGAGAACAGATGTCCAGAAGGTAAATATCATTCAAAGTCAATTAACTCCCAAGTTACAAAAGCATAGCATTAACTGCCCTCTTGTGTCCATACAAAAGGTACATTGCTCTGAATTAACTATGCAAAGGACTTAAGGAGAAAAGAAAAACAATATTTACAAGTCAACAAAGTACAAAAAAAGTTAAAAATAAACACAGAGGAATAGGAGCACTGTGATGGGAGTAACCCAATAAACCTAAGCTCCCCGGGCAAGGTGGAAAGGACAAACCAATGTTATCCTACATGCTTATGTATATATCCTACCCCTGTTTATGTTTTAAATCATAGTTCCCTTTAGTTCTTTGAACGTTATTATAATAGCTACTTTAAACTCTGTGTGTTCCATACCCCACATGCAAGACTCCTCCCCACACACTCAGGCCTAGTCTCACGCACAAGTAAAGTCCAACAAAACCCAGGTACGTGGAATTTTGAGACTTGGGACTCTGGGTTCAACAGGACTGGGAGTGGAGATCCTCTGCCCATTCCCTCCTGTCTCCGGCTACCCAAGAGGTCATGTCCATAAGTCATCTCTTGCCAGCACCAGATAATCTCGTCATAGGCCGCCATCCACATTGCATGTCTTTTTCTCCTGGAAGGAAGCAACATGACACCCGACATAGCGATGACACTGAACCCCGCACCAGGCTGTTTCACTCGGGGCGTCCCAGAGGGGGCATGGTGAGAGTCCTCCCCACCCCAAAGGACCCAGCCCCCGGCAGCTGAAAACCTCCACAACCCAACTGCCTCCATACTCAATGCCGGTCGCCACATGCTCGGGCTGAGCCTCATGCATGAGTGAATGTATTCCTGGACCGCATCGTAAGACACATCATAAGATACTCCCTACCCATTCTCCAAGAGTACCACACCACATCTGAAGGGGTTCAAATAGTAGCCAACCAATCATAGGGGGAAATATATAAATGCATATATATTTTTTCAGAGATTATATATATATACGTATATATGCATATACAAAAGCTCCCATCACTCAACATTTAACATGTTAGTGATATCCTAAAGAATGTCTTAATGGTCCTTGACAAAATAGAACAATCTTCACACTGTTTCCTCTGTGGATATATTTTTGTGGCATTTTCAGCAGTTTTTCATAACAAACAATACAAAAAATATTATTTCGATTGTGCTTTGGGACAGGATTTGGGGCTTGGGATGGAAACATTCCAATTATGGTGGTGGGAAGGGAATGGTGATGGTATTGGTGTTTGAATATTAAATGTAATCAAACATTGTCAACTACCTTATAAAATAAAAAAATAAAAAATAAAGAACTCTGTGTGTTAAAGTCTAGAAGCTGTGCTTCCCATCTGAGATAGTTTTTATTGCTTGTTTCTTTTCCTGTGCATGAGGCACACTTTCCTATTATTTGTATATCTCCTATTTATACCATACCTCCTATTAATAATCATATCTCTTATCTATATCATATCTCCTATCTTTTTGTTGTTGCACTTCTGGTGGTTAAACACAGAGCTCACATACGCAGGCAAGTACTCTAGAAATGAGTTACATATCTTGTTCCTCATATAGTTTATGAAAGCTGGATATATATTTAATTTTTAATTAAGGAAGCATTATGATTTACAGGTACAATGTTATCAATTTACACTTATGCCAAAAGGTCCAATATGCCTCTAAAATACTCTACTGTGCCCTTTCAACCTACCCTGTCTCTTGGCAACTTCAGTTTGGTGGTCAAAATCTAAGGGTTATTTTTTTTCTAAGCAATTAGTTTATTGTCTAAAAAAGATACATATTAAAACATCCAAGGACAATCATTTATAGCACAATGTACAGTAAAGTTACATATGTAGGGTGTTCAGTTCTTTCACAGTGGACTTGTGGACAATATTAATTTACTCAGCAACAATGTGTGACAAAATACACGAATTACTGCCTACCAGGTAAGTTTACTTTAGTGCTCATGTCTAGAGTCTTTATTTCAGGTTCCTTCAGAGAGACATGATTGACTTATCAAATGGCTCACCTCAATCTCCAACTCCTCTGGACGTCAATCTGATACCTCATGACCCAAAGCAACTAACATAATCACATTGTCTAAGGGTTACTTTTGTTGACTATTGTCTCTTTCCTTGCTTTGGAGCATTGAATATTCTAGATAATATGCCCAAACAACTCTGGATATTGCTCACCCTGCTTCCCCGAGTATCTTTTTGTTGCTATTTCCTTGTTTTGTATGGTTTGGTAACTAGGTTGGACTATTTTGATGATACCTGTTTCTTCCACAGTCTGTTGTTTCCTGTCATGTCATTCTTGAGGGGCAAAAGTATGGTCTAGTATGCTTTTAAAAGTAACCCACCTAGTAGTAAGCTTTATCTAATTATTAGCTCATTGCTCTGTTGTTTTTGTTGATATCCTGGGATATGAGTTGCTTCATGATCTGTTATAAACAGAGTTTCTTTGTTGAAACAGACGGTAGTAATCATTGTGGCTACTTAGGTCCTGGATAGGCTCTTTCTTTCCCTTTGTCTCTCCATTAAATGTCTCTGTTTTCTGTTTTACTTACTTCTTGGTGTATTCTAGAGCTTTCAGCTCCTTCCTAATTTTGGTTGCTCAATACCAAGATTCCCATTGTGTTCAGCAATACCTTCAGGCTTCAAGCTCCACACACTCTATTCCAAATTATGTCTGTTTCCTTGGACAGAATTATTGTATCACTTGTATCACTTGTTATCCCGTTGATCTTCGATTTGTTCAAGCAGGCACCAGTAATGTCTCCATTTGTCCCTGTCGTGTGCTAGTGTAGCCCAAAGATATCTGCTTGCTTCAGGAACAGGAAGGGCCTCAAACCATTCATTCAGAATTTTGACGAAGAAGTGTCACCATCTCTTTGCTGGGCGGCCACGCGGTCTTTTGACATCCCGTGGAATCCAGTCGGTAACAGCTCTAGTCCAGCGGTCATTTCTGAATCGCATTACATATCTGGCCCACCTGATTTTTGATGCCTTGGCAAATGAGACAGCGTCCCTGATTCTTGAGCGACAATGGAGGTCGGAACTCTGGATTCCTTCTCTCACTTGAGACGTGATACTCCTAGCATAGCTCTTTTGATTCCTCTTTGGGATACCTGAATAGCGTTCTCATCCTGTTTGCATAGGGCTCAGGTCTCTGAGGCGTACGCTAGTGCAGGAAGAAGGGTGGAGTCAAAAAGATGTGCCCAGAGTTGGACGTTCTTCGTCCTCTTAACCACTTGTTTGATGCTCCTGAAGGCGTTCCACACTGCTCTCTTCCTCCTGCGCAGTTCTGGTGCCAAGTCATTCCTCATGTTCAGTTCTGGACCCAGGTACACATAGCTGATGCATTTGGAGATGTTCGTTCCATTGAGAGCAAATGGAGCGTCAGGGACTTGTTCATTTCTCATGAGCATTGTCTTGTTGAGAGTCAGCTGCAGTCCGACCTTTCCACACTCGCGGTCAAAGTCGGCCAACATTTGTGCCTCTTGGCTAATGTTTGGTGTTATTAGAACGATGTCATCAGCGAAGCCAAGGTGGTGTAGTTGCCGACCATCTGTCTTCACTCCCATTACTTCCCATTCCAGTCATTGCATGACATTCTTGAGGGTGGCACTGAAGAGTTTTGGTGAAATGGTATCACCCTGCCGAACCACTCTCTCTTTACATCAATGATCACTTCCTTGTAGAATGGTGAAATCCTGGTGGTGAATCCATAATACAGCTCACAGAGGATCTTGATATACTGAGTTTGAACACCCTGTTTGGCTAGGGCTTGGATGACCATTTCAGTCTCAACAGAATCAAAGCCCTTCTTTAAGTCGATGAATGTTAGACAGAGTAGCATCTTGAACTCTCGCAAAACTTCAATGAGCTTCGTCACTGTGTGGATATGGTCAATTGTGCTGAATCTTTTTCGGAACCCAGCTTTCTCACATGGTTGTACTTCATCTAGTGTTCTGCCTATTCTATTCAGGATAACACAAGTGAACAACTTGTAGACTACAGACAGCAGGCAGTTTGGACGATATTTGCCGATGTTGTGGATGTCTCCCTTTTTGTACAACAGAATGGTCCTGCTGGTTTTCCACTGGGACAAAACCTTGCATTCAGACAGGTAGCGTGTGAAGGGCCAAGCCAGTGTATCGATGAGTACTGGTGGCAGGTTCTTCAGGTGTTTGGGTCTGACCTTGTCTGGACCGGGTGCTGTACGTGTCTTTACTAATGAAATAGCATGTCGGGTTTCAAAAGGGAGGATGTTGGGAATGACATATCCATTCTGTGTAATTTGGTATGTGGGCACGTGGACACGGCTTTCAGAGAGATCCGAGTTGAAGTCGTGAATAGTCCTCTCCATTGACTTTCTGGAAGATGTGATAGATCCATCAGGATGTTGGAGGGCAGTCATCTTACTCTTGTAGTTGGCAAAGGACAGGCAAGCGTTGTGAATACTTTTCCCGGCTTCTGCATCATCGGCCAACACTACTGCTCTTCTCTCTTTAAGATCTTCTTTATCATTTCTCTGCACAGCTTTGCAAGCTCAGACTTTAGCTTGTGGTTGCCTGAGGCTCACGCCAAACCACATTGACGAATGAGCTCGAGAGTTTCCAAAGACAGTTGTCTGTTTGTGGCTTTCTCACTCTCAGCATTCTTTGCGCAGTAATGGAGGTACTGAACTAGTTGATTCTTATCCCTTGTTGATGTTGTCAAGGACGGCATCTTCCCATGTTGCCACAAGAGTGCCAAAGAGCTCCCAGTTGGTGGTCATTGTGGGAATTCCCTTCTTAAATTTAAATTTTGAAGACCTTTCTTCCCGCTCTGTGAAGTAGAATTTTGCACGGAGGAGATGGTGGTCCGATCCCATTTGGAATTTTGGGACAACAGCGACATTGGTCAGGCAAAACTGTCGATTGAATATGATGTCGTCAATTTCATTGTGGAACTGTCCACTGGGAAACTCTCATGTTCAGCATTTAGATTCAGTCTTCTGGAACTGACAGAATTATTAAACTCCATTTTTACAGTCTTTTACCACCTGGGAAGAACCTCTGTGCCATTATACAGGAGTTGGGAGTGGTAGTAGTGGCCTAATTCTAAGGAAGTCACATCACTGCTGGATGAGCAGGAATCACAGCTCAAGCAGTTGTCCCTTCTCAATTTTCCCTAAATAAAACTGCAAAGTGAGCAGTGGGACTAATTTTTTTTCAATTTCTCATGCCTGGAATAAAGCCTCTGCCTTATCAGTGGAGGGTGGGTCGTGGAATTGAAAATAGTTCTATTGACAGTTATTTCTTAAAATAGAGCGTAAATAAAGAAAAGCTGTTAGGGATGAGAGATACTAGTGGCCCACTCACTTCTCGGTGATGAAACCCTACTGACAGACTTGGAGCTAGATGGAGCTCATTTCTGTGGCTTCACATAACTTGTGTAAGAACGGGAGTGTGTAGAGAACTGATCATGACAAACATCACAGACCCACTGTTACCCCCTGTTTTCAATAGATGTTCATCCATTGGCATACAGCCTGAGGGCAGTTTCTAAAGACTTTAAATTATTGTTTCAAAAATAATTTCCAACAATGAAATAGTTGTTTAACTAAGAGAGGACACTCACCACTCCTGGCACTCTCATTTAAGAAGTTGATCGCCTTTATTCTGTTTCATTGCTGAACAATATTCCATTCTACTGATATAATGTATTTATTAGTTATTTTAAAAGTAAGTTCGTTTTTAGATAATTATAGAACCATACATAATTGTAAGAAATATGGAGATATCATATATAGTTTAGTTAGGTAATGACAGATTACTAAACTACAGTACAATAGTATAACCAAAATATTAACATTGTTCTAACTCACCAATTTTATTTATTTTTTTCTATTTTATGTACTTAACAGCTTTGTGACTATGTATATTTATGTATGTACCTCTATAATTAAGTTGCAGAATGGTTCTATCAACATAAAGATCTTTGTTGCCTTTCATAACCATCCCATCACTTGCCTGCCTCTACTCTTTTTCATAATTCCTGGAAAACATTAATATGATTTCCATCTCTATTGGTTTGTAGTTTCAAAATATTATATTAATGTAGTCATATGGGGGATGAATAGTACAGTGTGAAAGGAAATTACTTTGTACATAGCCCACCTGGTTTCGATCCTTCAACTGTGCCAGGAGTGCTCCCTAAGTGCAGAGTAAGTAATAAGACCTGAGCATTGCTGGGTGTGTACCCAAAACAAAAAAAAATTGGAATCATATAGTATGTAACCTTGAAGATTTACCTTTTTTAAAACTCAACATAATTCTCTGGGGGTTAATTTAAATGGTTTTGCTAATCAACAGCTTGTTCCTTTTTATATTTTATTTTATTGTTTTTTTTCCCACACCTGGAGATGCTCCATGGTCACTACTGGCTCTGCTTTCAGGAATTCCTCCTAGAAGTCTTCAGGGGATCATATGGGACACTGGGTATCAAACCTGGGTTGGCCAAATGCAAGGCAAATGCCCTACCCATTGTACCATGACTCCAACCCCCATGTTTGTTTGTTGTTAATGCGGAGTGGAATTTGTGGTATGCATGTGCCGAGTTTTAGTTCACATTTCATTTGAATAAAATATGTAATTGGTTCCAGTGTTTGGTTACTATGAATAAAGATGTAATGTTTGAAAATTGTGTGGCTGAATACAACTATTAATAACTATAAATCAAGGTGCCTTAATTAAAAAAAGATGGTATGAGAGACTAAACAAAATATATAGGAGTTAAGTTACCATTCTTGTGCACAGAAAACTCATCACCTAATAGTCCCTTAAGCACAACCATGAGTAACCCCTTAACACAGAGCCAGTAACCCTGATTCCCCCCTCAAAGATACTATTAGTGTCTGTACACACAAATTTTGTTTAAACTTAAGTTTTCAATACTCTTGGATATTTCTGAAGAGTGTAATTGCTGAATCGTATGTTCATCATATGGTTAGTTTTTAAAAGATACTGCCAGTATATTTCCCATAGTGTTATTTTTCCCAGTTTTTCATTTCCACCATCAATGTATGAAAAATCCAGTTTCTCTGAATAAATGATAGCATTTAGTGTTGTCACTATTTTTTGACTTTAACATTATTATCATGTTAAGCTACCAAGCTACCAAGAGAATCTCGCATGCATGGCAGAGAAACTGGCAAGCTACCCATGACGTATTCGGTATGCCAAAAACGGTATCAACAAGTCTCACAGTGGAGATGTTACTGGTGCCCACTCGAGCAAATCAATGAACAATGGAAGGACAGTGCTACAGACAGTGCTACAGTGCTACTAAAATAATGGTTAAAGAGGTCAGGGCTCCCAGGCAGCCCATTTCGAGCTACACATAAAACACAAGTGACTAAGTTGGCAGGTGGAAAGCAGACGCGTGATTAGGATCTTTTTGTGTCATGAGTCGTGGTGAGAGGACCATATCTGACGATGCTCAGGGTTTACTCCTGGCTCTATACTCAGGAATCACTTCTAGTGGTGCTCAGGGGACCATATGGGTCACTGGGGATCCACTCCAAATTGGTCACTTGCAAGCTCTATGGTTACATTAGATTAGATCCAAGATGGTGCCGACACAACCCAACCCCCTTGTGCTTTCCCGAACCCGGCTCACCATATTACCTTAGGCAGCATGTGACTCAACATACAAGGCAGGGAACTCTGCACGTGACCCCTGCTGGATATCGCTGGTTGTCTTGTAAAATTCGGATGGAGTGGCGTCAGCGAGGCACAGACGGACTGTGGCTGGGCCGAGTCGTAGTACCATAGGGCATAGAGCCACGGTGGCGGTGAGCACTGTGGCTCATCCATTACAGGATGCTGACCTGGGTCTCAGTATGGGTGTTCAACCTGGCACAGACACTCCGAGATGGGGTCCTGCTCTGCCAGCTGCTCAATAACCTCCAGATGCATCCATCAATCTCAAGAGATAAACCTGACGCCGCAGATGTCCCAGGTACTGCCCAGAGTTGAAGGGCGTGCATGTTTGTCAGCTTGCGAATCGTTACAACAGGCCAGCTGACCAAAAGCTTGCTTTTGGTAGACTGGGAACACCTGTAAGGACGATTAGAGGCCACCCCAAAAGCCTCTATCCCTCTTGGAGAGCCTGGCAAGCTACCGAGAATATCCCACCGACATGGCAGAGCCTGGTGAGCTACCCATGACGTATTTGATATGCCAAAAACAGTAACAGTAACAACAATAACATGCTCTTTGTGTTCCTGGAGCAAGCAGACTCTGTTGGGCTGCACTGGCAAGAGACAGATAAATGAAGACATTACTGGTGCCCGCTTAAGCAATTGATGAACAACAGGATGATAGTGATAGTGATTATTATCATGATTGTATGTGTGTTTTAATGTGCCTTAAATATTTTAAATCAATTTTTATTAGGGCACTGTGATTTACAAGGTTGTTCATCGTTGATCATAGTTCTCTATTCCAATTCCACCACCAGTTGTCAACCCCCGCCTCTGCCAGTGGGAATTTCCCCCTTACAACTTCTGTCTTACACCCCATCCTGCTCCTTTAACAAACACATTTTTAACTTTGATTGTTGTAGTTTGAATATAATGATTTCAGTGTGTCCGGCTCTGTGATTTAGATGTTTAGAGACACATCTCTACACTACTGATGTGCCTGAGGCCCTGACCCTTACCCTGTTACTTCATGTCCACCTTTTTTTACTTACCCCTCACCTTGGTTTCTTCCCTTTTCTGTCCTTTTCATTTCTATATGTACTCTGGGATCAAGGGTAATATAGTATCCCCTCTTTGACACCCCACATTCCCTTGTCCTATTGTTCTATATAACATAGATAAGTGAAATCATGTGATGAAAATCCTTCTGATATTTCACTTAACATGTTATCATCTAGTTCCATGTAAGTTGCTGAAAACTACATTACTTCATTGTTCCTTGTAGCTGCATAGTATTTCATTGTATATATGTATATATATATATATATATATGCACACCACATTTTCATTACTCACTCATATGTCATTGGATACTTATGTTTATTCCATGTCCTACCTATTGTTCTAAACATTGTAATGAATAGTGGTGTGTGTATTCAAAAAATAAATTAGGAAACCCTTGGCAGCTCTCTCACCGCCTGCGTTTGGTGGTCTCACGCCACTTCCCCTAGCCTGGGGCGATAGATGGTGATGGGCAGACAAAGGAAGGAATGAGGGCCAGGCTTGTTGTTATCAATTGCAGTTTATTCCAAACTCATCTCCATTCTCCTCTGTTTCTCCTCCTCCAGATCTCCCCCCCGCCCCCGCTCATTCTTACAACCTTAGTTAAATCCCAAATCATGAGGGATTGGGGTAATAATTATACATAGGTGTGGTCATACAATCACCAGAGGTAAATTCTTTCCCCCAGGGGAACCTTCTTCTAGGACAAACTCGCATTCAGCAGGATGACCCACCCAAGAGCGGAATTCCGTCTTTGGGTGTGTTTCACCCTCCTAGTCCAAAAAATAAACATTCACAATATTAGTCATTTTATATGGACACAGTAAGAGATGCATTAAGCTTATAGGAATGCTCCCCTGGGGCCATCTTTCTATAGATCTCAGACTACAGTGCTCAGGCCAGATTAGTCTTTCCTAACCCTAGCAGGGTCTTAATTCAATTGTTATTTTTTCGGATCATGACACAATTTGTCCATGATCATGCTCTTCACTTATAGTTAAGTATTGTGGCACTTTGGCCTGGTCCATTTTGATGCCAGGATAGCTCACAGCTTGCCCTGGGTCCATCTAGTCCCTTCTCGGAACCCTGCTTTTGGGATGCTAGGAACTAAGGGCAACTGAGGTTTAAGTAGAGAAAGCAGATGCCCAGGAGTGAATATTATTCAGAGTCAATTAACTCCTAAGTTACAAAAGCATAATATTAACTGTCTTCCTATGTATATGAAAAAAGGACATTGCTTTAGAGTAAACTATGCAAAAGGACATAAGAGAAGGTGAAAAGCAATATTTCACTTATGAATGAATACAAGTGAAGTTAATGGAGTCTGATTAGGGGGAAAAGATGATAGACTAGTTAGGGAAGCAGAGCACAAAGAAAGAAGTTACAGATAAGCAAAGGAATGGGAGTGACTCAGGAGCACTGTGATGGGTGTAACCTGATAAACCTAAGCTCCCTCTCTGGCAAGGGAGAAAGGAAAAACTGATGCTAAGTCTAAAAGGTTTAGAGTTGTATTTCAACAGTGCTGTGCATATATACTTTTGTTTTCTTTTTCTTTTTGGGTCACACCTGGCGATACACAGGGGCTACTCCTGGCTCTGCACTCAGGAATCACCCCTGGCAGTGCTCAGGGGACCATATGGGACGCTGGGAATTGAACCTGGGTCTGCCGCGTGCAAGGCAAACTCCCTACCCACTGTGCTATTGCTCCAGCCCCGCATATATTCTTTTGAATGAATGGTTTTGCATCTTAGTGGTGTATCAAAATGTGTTTTTTATAGTTTTCTAATGACTAATAATATTTAACAATAATATGTACATATTTGCCTATTGTGCATAATCTCTAGTATTCTTGCTATTTCAACTTGTTTAAATGGACTGTTTCAAAACTATTGAATTTTGATATTTTTTTATATATTCTACATATGAATTATTTGTCAGTCGTGTAGTCTCCATCCCTCTCAGAGAGCCCAGCAAGCTACTGAAAGTATTCCGCCTGCGTGGCAGAGCCTGGCAAGCTATTCGTGGCATATTTGATATGCAAAAACAGTATCAACAAGTCTCACAATGGAGATGTTACTGGTGCCCGCTCAAGCAAATCAATGAACAAAGGGAAGACAGTGCTACAGTAGTTTGCAAGTTGTTTCTTGAGACTTCTCCCCTCTATGTCATACTGATGATCAATCCCAGGGCCTCACACATGCAAAGGATACACTCTAGCACCAAGATACTTCCCTGGTTCTCCAGTTTTTATTTTTCTATTCTCTTTAAATAATCTTATGCAAAGCAAAAAAATGTAATCGTTATGAAGTTCAATTTATTAATTTTTCTTGTACAGGCTATGTTCTTTTGGTATTGACTTATGCCGTTTTGTTTTTGTTTTCTTTTTTAAAAAATTGAATCACGGGGACTGGAGCGATAGCACAGCGGGTAGGGCGTTTGCCTTGCACGCGGCCGACCCGGGTTCAATTCCCAGCATCCCATATGGTCCCCTGAGCACCGCCAGGGGTAATTCCTGAGTGCAGAGCCAGGAGTAACCCCTGTGCATTGCTGGGTGTGACTCCCCCAAAAAAAATTGAATCACAATGAAATGCACAATTACAAAGTTTTTCATGATTGGATTTCAGTCACATGATGTTCCAACACCCACTGACCATAGAACGTTTTGATTTGGTCTTGGTTCAGATTTCTTTAGGACTATCTCTTCTAGGGTTCACTCAGTTTTTGTTTTTGCATCTATAGGTTTAGGTTTTCAATTTTAGGAAGATTTAGATCCTACTTTTTCAAATATTATTTCAGTCCCTTTCTCATCCTTGTTTCATTTTGGTATAATGGTGGAAAGAATATTAGACTTTGTTATAGTGTCACTGAGGAATCTGAGTCTCTTTATTTTTTAAAATACATTTTTTTAATTTAATTTTTTTGTAATATCAGGATGGAAACCAAGGTCTCACACATGTAAGACATGCTCTTCCAGTAAGCTATCCTTTTCAAATACTTATCTCAAATTTTCATCTATGGTGAATTCTTTTCAGTGGTCATCAAGTTCACAGATTTTTATCCTCTGTTTTTCACAGTGTTTCCAGTTCAGTATTTTGAACTATTTCATTTTTGTAGCTTCCATTTCTTTTCTTTATATTATAACTTTTCATTTATTTCTGGTGACTTTGTAACTGCTTTTGAAGTAGTTTTTATTAATGGCTGCTTTATGATCCTTGACAAATAGTCTCAGTATCTCATTCATCTCGATGTTCGTGTTATTTGATTTTTTTCTCATTCATACTGTGGTTTTGTTGGCTCTGGTTCTTCTTATAAAGAATCAGATGATGTTTTATTGCGTCCTAGACTCACTGGCTATTATTGTAAGAGATCTTGGGTCCTGTTTAAATCTTTTAGTTTGCCAGTTTAGGTATAACAAAAAAAAGTCTTAGTTCTACATGCTCTGGTTCTAATAATGATTTAATTTTCGTATATTTTGCTATTCTTTTTTCTCATGCCTGTTTTGTCTGGTGCTGTTGGGCTTTCATAGGTCTCTGAGTGGGCAGAGACCTTATTATGTTGCCTGGTGCATCCAGAGGGAAAAAGGAAGTTTCTGCCTACTGTAATTAAGATTCTTTTCTGATCTAAACCAGTTTTGGTGGGGGCCTCACCATGACCACCCCCCCCCCAGTGCTGTCTGCTAAATGTTGTGGAGGGAAGTCTCTTGTGGATGAAGACTCTACATAACACAGAATGCTTTCAGGTTCACTCAGCTTCTTTGTGATGCAACTTTCCTTGTTGGTGCCCCTGATGTGCCATGCTCTGTATCTATGGTCGGGGCCTAGAAGTCTCTGGCACACAGGAACACAATGTCTCCAGGCTTAGGTGACTTGCTAATTTGAGGCACCCTTACTTTTGCTGTTTGACAACACATAATCTCTCTGTAAAGGAGGAGAATCTTGGACCTGGTGTGGAAAGTGAGAATTGCTCTGGTGATTTGATCTCACTTGACAATACTACCAACTTCACTTGAGTATTATCATAAAACTCTAGTTTGGGGCAGAAATATGGACCACCTTGTGTTCATAAGTTTGGAAGTCAATTACTGATGTGTTTGAGTTAACTTGGGTTGGATAGTTGATTGTTAGATGTTCTGCTAATATGCCTTTCCTCATGGTCCAGGTCTCTAACAAATTCACTGTCCTCTCTCTACCTTTTGAGAATTCTCTTTGGACTGCTTCTTGTATTATTTCTAGAATGTATAATTGCAAGTAAATTAGTAACTAACAAATCTATGCCATCAATCCTGGTCTGGAAGTCTAAGTAATTAAGAAAAATAACTGAATAGGTATTACAGAATGAAAAGTGTAATTGTTAATTTTAAAATTCAATGAATAGCAAATAGCAAATTAGGCAGAAATAAATAGACTGTCAGTGCTCTGAAGAAATTGTTCAGAATGTAGCAGAGAAAGGGATAGGAATTACAAATGAGAAATTAGAATGTGGAAGATAGAACAAGAAAATCTAACAATCACATAGCATTCCTAGATAGAATGCAGGCAATGAGAAAAAAACAAATTTCAAAGAACAATGGACGATAACTACCCTTTATTCAGGAAAGACACGAATTATTAGTTGAAAATTGCAACAAATCCCCAGGCAGGGCAAATACCACCCAATGACATTTTTGTCAATGAGTGTCTGAAAAGGCAGAAACAATAAGGAACCTCAAAAGTAAACACTATTAACCTGAGAGAATATTTCTCAAAAACCACAAAGTCAAAATGCAGAGAACAATATTCTCAAAGTGCTAAGGAAGGAAGAAACCTGTCGATCTATTTAAAATATATTACATTTTTGAAAAGGCAATATAGGAAAATAAGAGCTAAAAAGGCAGCTTCAGACATTGAAACTCAGATTCTCATACAAGGATATTTTTTAAGTTAAGTTTAAAAAGAAAAATATGACATTAAGAAAACAACAAAATGGCGTGTCGGATTTCAGAAGGGAGAACATTGAGAACGACATATCCATCCTGCGGAATTTGCTATGTGGGCAGGTGGACATGGCTGTCAAAGAGATCCGAGTAGAAGTCATGAATAATCCTCTCCATTGCCTTTCTGGAAGATGTGATAGATCCATCGGGACGTCGGAAGGCAGTCATCTTGGTCTTGTAGTTGGTGAAGGACAGGCGAGCGTTGGGAATACTTTTCCCGACTTGTGCTGCACTGGTCAACACTGCTGCTCTTCTGTCTTTGAGGTCTTCCTTTATCGTATCTCTGCACAGCTTTGTGAGCTTGGACGTTAGCTTATGGTTGCCTGAGGCTCATGCCAAACCACTTGATGAATGAGCTCGAGAGTTTCTGAAGACAGGCGTCTTTTTGTGGCTTTCTCACTCTCGGCATTCTTCGTACAGTCATAGAGGTGCTGAACCAGTCGATCGTATTCCTTGTCGATGTTGTCAAGGATGGCATCTTCCCACATTGCTGCAATAGTGCCAAAGAGCTCCCAGTTGGTGGTCATTCTGGGAGTTGCCTTCTTAGACTTAAATTTTGCAGACTTTTCTCCCCGCTCTGTGAATTAGAATTTTGCACGAAGGAGACGGTGGTCCGATCCCATTTGGAATTTTGGAACAACAGCGACATCAGTCAGGCAAAACCTTTGATTGAATATGATGTGGTCAATTTCATTGTGGAACTGTCCACCGGGAGACTCCCATGTCCAGCGTTTAGATTCGGCCTTCTGGAACTGTGAGTTACCATGGATGGTCTTGGTCGATGTTGGTAAAGATGCGAACAGCACCTGGTCCGGACAAGGTCAGATCTGAACACCTGAAGAATCTGATGCCAGTACCCTCACGATGACTCTCTAATTAAAAATAAACTAATAAAAATAAAAAACAAACAAACAAACAAAAAGAATCTGATGTCAGTACTCATCAATACATTGGCTTGACTCTTCACCCACTACCTGTCTGAATGCAAGGTTCCGTCTCAGTGGAAAACCAGTAGGACCGTTCTGTTGTACAAGAAGGGAGACATCCACGACATCGGCATCTATCACCCAATCTGCCTGCTGTCTGTCATCTACAAGTTGTTCACTCGTGTCATCCTGAATAGAATAGGCAGAACACTAGATGAAGTACAACCATGTGAGCAAGCTGGGTTTCGAAGGGGATTCAGCACGATAGACCATATCCACACAGTGACCAAACTCATTGAAGTTTCGCGAGAGTTCAAGATGCCGCTCTGTCTAACGTTCATCAACTTAAAGAAGGTCTTTGATTCTGTTGAGACTGAGGCAGTCATCGAAGCCCCGGCCAAACAGGCGGTCAAACTCAGTATATCAAAATCCTCCTCGAGCTGTATTGTGGATTCACCACCAGGATCTCATCATTCTATAAGGAAGTGATCATTGATGTAAAGAGAGGGGTTTGGCAGGGTGATACCATTTCACTGAAACTCTTCAGTGCCACCCTCGAGAACATCATGAGATTTCTGGAATGGGAAGGAATGGGAGTGAAGATAGACGGTCTGCAATTACACCACCTCTGCTTCGCTGATGACATCGTTCTCATAACACCGAACATTAGCCAAGCAGCACAAATGCTGGCTGACTTCGGCCACGAGTGTGGAAAAGTCTAATTGCAGCTGAATCTCAACAGACGATGTTCATGAAAAATGAACTGGTCCTTGAAGCTCCATTTGCTCTCAATGGAACGAACATCTCCGAATGCAGCAGCTATCTGTACCTGGGTCGAGAAATCAACATGAGTAACAACTTGGTGCCAGAACTGCAAAGGAGGAAGAGAGCAGCGTGGAATGCCTTCAAGAGCGTCGAAGAAGTGTTTAAGAGAACGAAGAACGTCCAACTCCCAGGCACATCTTTTCGATTCCACCATTTTTTAATGTTATTGAATCACCATGTGGAAAGTTACAAAGTTCTCAGGCTTATGTCTCAGTTATACAATATTCAAACACCCATCCCTTCACCAGTGCCCATATTCCACCATCAAAAACCCCAGTATACCTCCCATCCCCGCCACCCCCCCACCCCCACCTGCGTAACTGATGAATTTCACTTCATTTTCTCTTCCTGCACTAACATATGTCTCAGAGACCCGGGCCCTACGCAAACAGAATGAGAACACTATTTGGGTATCCCAAAGAGGAATCGAAAGAGCTATGCTTGCAGTATCACGTCTCACTCAAGTGAGAGAAGGAATCCAGAGTTCTGACCTCCGTCGATGGTCAGGAATCAGGGACGCTGTCTCATTTGCCAAGGCATCAAAAATCAGATGGGCTGGTCATGTAATGCGATTCAGAGATGACCACTGGACTAAAGCTGTTACTAACTGGATTTCACGGGATGTCAGAAGACCTCGCTGCCGCCCAACAACTAGATGGTCAGATTTCTTTGTCAAATCCCTGAATGAACGATTTGAGGCTCTTCATTTTCCTGGAGCAAGCAGATATCATTGGGCTGCTCTAGCTCGAGACAGGGACAAATGGAGACGTTACTGGTGCCCGCTCGAGTAAATTGAAGATCAACGGGATGACAAGTGATACAAGTGAAGGAAACAACAATGAACAAAGAAATGTTGATAAATATAAACAACTGTTATCTATGTGAAAAATAATAACTAAGTTAACTTGTTTAAAGAGGTGGAATTAAATTACTGGACTGAAGGAATGTGATCAAGTGTAAGCAGATCCTTTTATCACTTAGGAGGAAGATTAGTGATAGTGATTAAATTGAGATTAAATTTAGTGTTCAGTTACATATGAATACTAAAATTTAAGACTAACTGCTAAAAGAATAGAAAGTATATACCATACAAAACAATAGAGTGAAAATTGAACAATAAAAACTTAATTACTGGGGCCAGAGCTATAGTAAAACAGGAAGTGCACTTGCCTTGCATGCTCCTGACTTAGGTTTGATCCCCAGAACCCCATATGGTTCCCTGAATCTCACCGGGAGTAATCCGTGAGCACAGAGCAAGGAGTAAAACTGAGCAATGCCAGGGGGCCTCAACAGCCCATAAGCATGTCAGTTGCTTTAAAAATAGTTATAAAAGGGGGTAGAGAGGCATAATAATTAAAGTAAATACAAAGTATTAAATTAGATCATATTGTAAAGTATGCAAAGTAAAAATATGTCAGTGACAGTTTTAAAGTCATTTGAGAATTTGTTAACTAAAATACTGAAGTTGAAAACTGACCTTTTCACAATTAAGTTATATGCATGATATGCATGTTACACATAAACCTTAAAGATCATAATTACTCTCTGATAAAAATGCAATTAAAATCCAAGTTAATAGCAAAATACTTATAAAATACAGAGAAATTTAAAGGTACATAAGTGATTAGCACAAGAAGAAGCTATAGGTTAGAAATACTTATAAATGATTATTCATCAAAATCTGTGAGTGCAACAAAGGAATATTGTAATTAGATTTAAATTTATAGCATTAGATACTCTTATTAGGGAAGTAGAAAGAATGAGTATGTGTTAAACTAAAAATATAGTAGGTGCTCAATTTAAATGGTTAGAAAGAAACAATGAGATAAGCCAGAAGAACATAGAAGGAATAAAATAAAGTACTCAAAGCAGGAATTAAGAAAATAAAAATGAAGCTATGATAAAGGATTTTAATTACTAAATTGTTATTTGAAAAGTTTTTTAATATATCTAAACATTTGACAAAATTATTCAATAAATAAAGGGAAAAGGTAAAATTCTTGAACATTCACAGCTAGAACTAGAGAAAAATTTTAAATTCTGTGATAAGTATAAGTGAACAGTTTTATGAAAATAATGTATAATCTTAAAATTAACGTCTATCCTGGGAAAATATAACACAAAAGAGAAAAATAGAAAACTTTAATATACCTATAAACTTTAAATCAATGAACCAATAAGTAAAACTGCACCATGGACCTCATTTAAACTTCCACAAGCTAGAAATTTTAAAGGTGAGTTTTATAAAACTAGATAAGAACTCGATAATTACAATTTCGCATAAAACTTGTCTAGGTAAAAGCAAAAGAGGAAAAATTCCAATTTATTTCATAAGGTGTAGGATAGCATTGGTTTGTCCTTCCTCCCTTGCCACAGAAAGCTTAGGTTTAAGTGCTCTGGAGACACTCCCGTTCCTCTGTTTATCTGTAAACTCTTCTTTGTGCTCTCCTCCCCAACCAGTTAATCACTTTTTACCCTAATCAGATTCTGTTAACTTGTAAGATCAGATCCTTCTAGGACATTAAACTTATATTCTAAGTTAAAGATTTGTTTTCTTCGTCTTTTGCATAGTTTACTTTTTTTTTCTTTTTGGGTCACACCTGGCAATGCACAGGGGTTACTCCTGGCTCTGCACTCAGGAATCACCCCTGGTGGTGCTCAGAGGACCATATGGGATGCTGGGAATTGAACCCAGATCGGCCACGTGCAAGGCAAATGCCCAACCCGCTGTACTATTGCCCCAGTCCTGCATAGTTTACTTTAAAGCAATGTCCTTTCTGTATGGACACAGGAAGACAGTTAATGTTATGCTCTTGTAACTTCGGAGTTGATTGACTCCGAATAATATTTACTCCTGGGCATCTGCTTTTTCAACGCAGTTGCCCTTAGTTCCTAGCATCCCCAAAGCAGGGTCCTGACGAGGGACTGAATGGACCCAGGGCAAGCTGTGAGCTACCCTTACATCGAAATGGGTCAGGCCAGAGCACCACAATACTGAACTATAAGTTGAGGGCACGATCATGAACAAATGATGTCATGATCCAAAAGTAATGAGATTAGGACCCTGCTGGGGTTATGATTAACCTGGCCTGAGGACTGTGGTCTGAAATATATAGTGAGATGTCCCTAGGAAGAACCAAACTTTAAGTTTATATCTCTTACTGTGCTCATACAGAATGTCATTGCTAGAAATATTAGAAGTAGATTTACTACAACTATTTAAGTGGATTACTAGCTGAGGAAAGAAGAAAGCGATGACACACCCTTGTTGGAGTCCCACCCTTGAGCAGATCTCCTAGTAATCTGAAGTAATCTCCTTAGATGAATTTAATTAATCTCCTGGAGGAGTGGTCTTACCCCTCTTCGTTGACTTTTTTAATGTTCAAAGACTATAGGAGAAGTAGGGGAGAAGACACAGAAGCAGAGCACAAGGCGAACGAGAATCAGGGAATCACTGGAGCCAGAAGCAGGGGAAAGAAAGAGCACAAAGCGAGTGAGAGTAAGAGTCAGAAATAAGAATCAGACTCACAAGTAAGGGTCAGAGTCAGAAGTAAGGGTCAGAGACAGAAGAAAGAGATAGAGTCAGAAGTGAGAGCAAGAAGGGCTCAGAGAAAGAAGCAGAAGGGGAATGGAAATTGGAATAAACTGCAATTGATACCAACCAACCTGGCCCTCGTTCCTTCCTTTGCCTACCTATCGCCATCGAGCTCCCCGGGGTGGGGGAAGCTGTGTGAGACTACTGAACTCAGGCAGCAGTAGAGATAGAGTGCTGCTGCCCTTTTGTGAACACACAATAAGGCTTTGTAACTTTAACAAGAAAAATGAAAAGAAAATAAAAGAAATAAATCTTTCATAGGAGCATAACAAAATACTGTGCATGTGTATGCGATTTTCTTAAATTAACCCCAAATGTAATACAATCCTAGCCAGATCCCAGTAAAGTGTTTTGGCAAAACTTAAAGTGTTATTAATAGGGGCCTGGAAGATGACCCCAAAGTGCAAAGCACTTGCTTGGCAAGCAGAAATTGATTAGTTCAAACTCTTGTGTCCACACAGGCTGAGGCAGTCCTTATTACTGTGTTAGGGATGATTTTTGAGAAAGGGCCAGGAAGACAGTTCAATGGCTTAGGATATTCTTAGGACAAATATGATATCTTGAACTTAATGAAATTAATACTGACTTTCCACATTATGGTTTCCTCAAACAAGGAAATATTTTTAAGGGTAACATTCTTTAAAGTTGATTTTATATCAACGAATAAAGGGCTAGATAATTATAGGACACTTTATGTGTTCTAGATTAAGCTTCTAGTCAAGTCTACACCCAGGTGTATTATGACTATATATTTATTTCATTTGTCACATAAATCTTGAAAGGTTGATACTATTCCATGTGTATTTCACATATGAGAAAACTGTGGTGAAGAACAATTAAGTAATTTGGCCAGGGTTTCAGCATAGCAGAAACAAAACTCAAACCCAGGAAATTTGGTTCTGTATTTCATATTCTTGCCCGAGAGCCTGGCTGTCTTCCCCAGGGCCCCTTGGAGGGGGTGGGCTCCAGCTTACCTCCCCTCCCTGAGCAGAACTCCCGGTGGCCAAAGACCTCTGGAGCCAAGCCACAGCCATGCTCAAGGACCCTCTCCACCTGTTCGGATGAGCCTCACTCATGAAGGTACTGGCAGAGGAACCCAGGTGTGTGGGACCCGGGGCTGATACCTCCAAGCATGCTCGGATCGGGACTGGGCCTCCTCCGCCCAGATTCCCATTTCCCAGTAGCTAGGCAGTCACACCCAGGGACTATGTCCTCCCCCTCCCCCCCTACTGTGTAATCCCATCAATGGCCAGGATCCATAGACTTAAAAGCAAGCTCCCAGAAGATATCACGCAAAGCAGCCAGTTGTTATCTTATAGCCTATTTCTCCCTCTGGGAGAACCTGGCAAACTACCGAGAGTTCCCTGCCCACATGGGAGAGCCTTGCAAAATCCTCATGGTGTATTAATATGCCAAAACCAGTAACAAGCTGGGTCTCATTCACCTGACCCTGAAAGAGCCTCCAATGTGGCATCGTTGGGAAGGATGAGTAGAGAGGCTTCTAAAATCTTAGGGCTAGGACTAATGGAGACGTTACTGAGACCGCTCGAGAAATTCGACAATCAACGGGATTATGGTGATGATGATGATTTCTGATAATTCAATTATCCATTTTGTTGTAACTTAAGTAAATTTGTGCCTTCTAAGGAGAAAGGATTGGGTGCTGGGTGGGAAATTGGAGGCATTGATGGAAGGAAGGTCAAATTGGTGGTGGGATTTGTGTTTGAGCATTGAATGTTCGAATGCCAGAAACAGCTATATTAAGAACTTTGTAAATCACAGGGCTGGAACAATAGCACAGCAGGTAGGGCATTAACCTTGCACATGGTCAACCTGGGTTTGATTCCTCCATCCCTCTCAGAGACCCTGGCAAGTTACTGAGAGTATCCCACCCGCACAGCAAAACCTGGCAAGATACCCATGGTGTATTCCATATGCCCAAAACAGTAATAACAAGACTCAGAATGGAAATGTTACTGGTGCCCGCTCGAGCAAATAGATGAACAACGGGACAACAGTGCAGTGCTACAGTGCTCAGTAAGTCATAGTGTTTAAATAAAAATATTTATGAAGTGTCAACTATGTGGTAACACTAGACATAAAGTAGTGAATAAAATGTCACTTCTCGAACGAGTTTACATTTAAGTCAGGGAAGACAAAAAACAAACAAGTAAAGCTGTAATATATAATATTTAACCTGTTTTCTTTTTGTGGTGAGTGGGTATTATTGTGCTAGCAGAGAGTAGAGAGAACAGAAGTCCAAAGAGCCTTCCATTAATGGCTTCACTGGTTTACATTAGTATTGGCTAGGCAGATGGGAAAGCAGGATAAGCAGATGAGGTTCTGTAAATGTTCAGTACACTGATGAACAGAGTGTTGTCATCAGAGGTGCTTCCTTTAGAGTGTTGTTGGTATCTCTCATTATTAAGGCCAGCCATTATTAAGGGATACAGTCAGAATTCTTTCTGACCACAGTAATCAACTTCTGGAATAGCACTGCAGCAAAAATCTCATTCACACTATATTTCTTTCAACATCCTATTCACATTCTTACATCAGGGCCTTTACACTGCATAATACAATATTCTATGTGCGTGCAATATTTAAAAATTGGAGTAACTCAAATATTACCTCTTTAAGGTAATTTTTATATGAACATCTTATGAAAAGTAAATCCTCTGTCACTATAACTTGCTTAGTGTTCTTCACACTTGCCAATATTTCAGGTTGTCTTTACTGTCTACCTTCCATTCAAATGCAATATCCATGAAGAGTGAGACCATTTCTTATATCTTTTTGTTTTGTTTTGTTTTGTTTTGTTTTTTGGGCTATACCCAAATGTCCTCAGAGATTACTGCTGATTCTGTGCTCAGGGATAAATCCTGGCAATACTTTGAGGACCATGTGAAATGCCAAGGACAAAAACCTGGATCAACCATATGAAAGGCACTTAAACACCTTACCTGCTGTATTATCTTTCAAGTCCCAAATTTCTGCTGTTTTTTTATCCAGAATTCTGGATCACTGCTTTATCCCCACTCCCTAATATAGTTAGCGTGTAACATGTACTATGTACTCAAAAATTATCTGTGAAGGAAGAAAGGAAGTAAATGCATAGAACTAGGGAATAAATGACCTGTCCCTAGTGGAAAAAGAATTTGAAGCATTTAGAGCTCATACTTGGTATCTGTCAAGCAAGATTGCATATAGACTTTGGCTGAATGTCTGTGCTAGATTATTACCATTAGCTGCAACCAGAATAACGCTGTTACAGAGTTTTTGTCTCTGAATTTCTCTGAGAGAACATGTAAGATTATATCCACATTGACCAAGAGCATTTCTTTGAACACAACCTCACTGTCCCACTCCTTGCTGCTTAAGACGACATACTACTTTGGGCATGATCTGAGTTTTTCATTCATGCTGTGGTTGTTTCAGATTGCCATGATTTTAAATATTATATAATTAATAATTTTATGAACTCATATTTAATAGATTTTGCAATCCACTAAATTGTGAGCACATGGAAATAAGAAGATATTTGACAGATATGATAACACCAGTGTCTCTGAACACAAGGTGTTCACAGAAATCATTATGCATTTGAGCTGTATGTGGAAATGCTCTATAGTTTGTAAGCTTGCCTCACTCGGTTTAAGGAAGAGCTAGGTCATTAGCAAATAAAAGTACATAGGAAATAATTATCAAGAGACTACAAATATGAAGAGTATATTTGTGGTTTGGGTTCACATGACATTTACATTAACAATACCTACAAGTGACTTAACAATAGAATACCATTACAAATAGCGTTTAACTTTTCAGAAGACGTACTCTGGACAAGAACATTCATTATCCTCTCCCCAGACATCTTAGAGTTTGGCAAAGGCAACTACATTAGACTATGTAGTTTCTTGTTGTTTGATAAAATATAAACAGGAGTTTCTAGGAGGCTATTTATAAATGTTATAATATGCCCTTCTAAACAAGGGTTTTCCTGACAACCTTACGTAATTCATCTTCTAATGCAGAGACTTTCAAGCTTCCTATTGGAATCACCTGAAGAGCTTTAAAATTGTAACGCCTTTCTAATATTTCAAATAATATGGTTAAGAACCAGACAAAAGCCACAACAGTTACATCAGGATAACCTCTGAGTGTGGGACCTACCTTCAGAATTTTTGAGTCTGTTCAGGTCATTTCAATGTATAATCAATGTTGAGAAGCACTATTTTAGAGCATGACAACTTTTCCCATTTCCAACCCCCTTTCACCTGAATTTTTCATATTTACTTATATTCTTAGTGATTCAATCTTTTTACTTTTTCTCCCCTGCACAACTTCATTTAAACACATGATTTATACAGATATTCAAAATACAGTTGTTCTAGGCATTCAATATTGCAGCACCAAACTTACCACCAGTATGACTTTCCCTCCACCAGTGTTCTCAGTTTCCCACTAATTCCCAATAACACCACTTTATCAGACAAAAGATATTTATTTCATATTGCATGTTACAGAAAAATGGTAAATGGAATTATTGAAAAAAAGTTGAGTAAAAGAAAATATTTGAAAATTGTTATATCCCACAAACTTGTTATTAGAGTAATTGCCTGAAGATTTACTGATCTGTCTGTTGCTAGTTTGACCTTATTTGTTATTGATATTACTTATTGAGCTTAGTGGATTTCTATGCTTCTTTCCCAACTAATTTGCTGTGCTCCTACTGAACTGTCAGTATTGTGGATTTGGGGGGTGTAGCATGGATTCATATGTGGCCATGGACTCCAAGAACTCAAAGTTCTATAAAACTGGAATGATTCACACACACCCTTCCAAGGGGGCACGAGACTTTACAGCCTGAACACTGGTGTGCCTTTGAATTTCATTGCTAGATATCCTTTCAGAGATTAATTGTAAAGCTGTGAAGCTGTGCCATTTACACGAATCTGTGGGATGTGAGTATGGCTGTCTGGGCTTCTAGCAGTATGGAAAGTGGGGAGAGGCTGTCTGCCCCCACTCAGATTATTTCCATTACCATGTAGTGCTATTGGACTATGACAAGGAGATTTTGAACTAGTCTCTCAATTTAGTAGACTGAATTATATGACTGTATGAGGTCAGTGAAGTACGGTTGTTGCATCCATTGGCTTCAATATGAAGAGTGTGTTTAGTAATAATCTCATGTACACAAAGTTTTGACTTAGAAGTAGAGCAAATGTTAGGTGATGTGACTTTCTGATCTAGCAACTGGGGTCAAAAAAGAGCCTCAGGATCAGAGATTTTCTGTCTGGAGATTGGCTGTGGAGAGAAGAGGGATTGGAAATTTTTTAGCATATTTTAAAAACTTCTTTATTGAATCACTGTGAGATAGACCCTTAAAAAGCTGTTCATGATTGGATTTCAGTCATACAGCATTCCAACACCCATCCCTACACCAGTGTACATTTCCCAGTACCAGTGTTCCCAGGTTTTAGCAGATTTTTAAAATACTGTTTCAACTTCTTTACTTTATATTGTTCTATTCTGGTTTTCTATTTCCTCTTGGTTCAACCTTGGAGTTTGTACAGTTCTCAAGAATTTGTCTGTTTCTTCTAGGTCCTGAGTTTTATAATATAAAGATGTTGCCACTAAACTCTTATGTTTTTTGTATTTATAAGTTTTTGTAATTTCTCCCCTTGTTTCACATTGCAAGGAACAATTGGGGAGTAATTGAGGTTCATTGTGGAGCCCCCAGACTTAGCTTGACAGGACTAGCTGTAGGCCGCCCCTCCCCCATAACTTCCCATTTTGATTCCCTGGTAAAAGCCCCTCTCCTCTCCCTTCCCCATTTCCCCTTTGGCAGCCAGCCATAGCATCAAGTCACCTCGGTAGTGCCAGGGGATGATAGGGCAAACAGGATACCCAACCAAAGAGGAATGAGAAACCACAACATCTAAAGCCTTTTTGCATGCATGTGCTGAATACCCATACAAAAATTGTGTTCCCTGTTTCCCATGAAAAGTTTGTTCCATGATTGCAAGAAATCCAGTCTTCTTCCAGCAGAAGCTCCTGGAGTGCCTGTCTTTTCTTTTCATATGGCTCTGCATACTCAGTCTCCCTCAAGGTGCCAATCCCTTCCCCCACTATGGTGCACAATAGGCAGAGTGAGGTGGGCTTCCAGGGCCGGCTGCCTAGCCGGTCCTGTGACCCCAGCGTGTCAGAGCAGCATCCTCTGTCATCTCCAATCCTATTTATTTGGGTTTTTGAATGATTTTTCTTGGTGAATCTACCTAAGAATTTGTCAATCTTGTTGATTTTTTGAAGTAACTGACTCCTGGTTTTGTTAACACTTCATGCTATTTTCTTGTTTTCTATTCCCTCCTGACTTTTCCTTGCTTTAGAACGTGCTTGATCTTTTTCTAGTTTATTTATCTGAGAAGTTAGATAGTTAATTTGAGCCATTTTTCTTGTTCTTTTCATTTATTTTCCTTTTTTAAAAAAAAAACTATTGAATCACCGTGAGATAGTCACAAGCTTTCACGTTTGGGTTACAATCACACAATGATCAAACAACCATCCCTTCACCAGTGCACATTCCTCACCACCAATATCCCCGGTATACTCCCCCTTTCTCACCCTCCCACTACCTCCATAGCAGACAATATTCCCCATACTCTCTACTTTGGGTCATTATGGCTTGCAACACAGACACTGAGAGGTCATCACGTTTGGTTCATTATCTACTTTTGGCATGTATCTCCCATCCCAACTGGTTCCTCCAGCCATCATTTTCTTAGTGTTCCCTTCTCTATTCCATCTGCCTTCTCCCCTTGGCTCATTAAGCAGTCTTCCAGCTATGGGGCAATCCCCGTGGCCCTTGTATGTACTGTCCTTGGGTGTCAGCCTCATGTGATGTTATTCTATATGCCACAAATGAGTGCATTCCTTCTAAGTCTGTCCCTCTCTTTCTGACTCATTTCACTTAGCACGATACTCTCCATGTCTATCCATTTATAAGCAAATTTCATGACTTCATCTTTCTTAACAGCTGCATAGTATTCTATTGTGTAGATGTACCAAAGTTTCTTTAACCAGTCATCTGTTTTAGGGCACTCGGGTTGCTTCCAACATGTGATCTACCCAGAACAGTGCTGTAATGAATATGTAGGTACAGATGTCGTTTCTACTGTGCTTTTTTGCATCCTCGGGATATATTCCCAGAAGTGGTATTGTGGGGTCATATGGAAGCTCAATTTCTAGTTTTTGACGGACTGTCCATATTGTTTTCCAGAAAGGCTGGACCAGTCGGCATTCCCTCCAACAGTGATGGAGTGTTTCTTTTTCCTCATATCCATGCCAGCACTGGTTGCTTTTGTTCTTTTGAATATGTGCCAGTTTCTGTGGTGTGAGATGATATCACATTGTTGTTTTGATTAGCATCTCCCTGCTGACTAGTGATGTGGAGCATTTTTTCATGTGCTTTTTGTCCATTTGTATTTCTTTATTGAGGAAACTTCTGTTCATTTCTTCTGCCATTTTTTGATGGGGTTGGAGGTTTTTTTTATAAATTCTACTAGAGTCTTGTATATCCTTGATATTAATCCCTTATCAGATGGGTATTGTGTAAATATTCTTTCCCATTCTCTGGGCTCTTTCTGCATTTTGGTTCAACAAGTGGTGCTGGGAAAACTGGATAGCTACCTGCAAAAAAAATGAACTCTGACCTCTGTCTAATGCCAGGCACAAAAGTCAGATCAAAGTGGATTAAAGATCTCAATATCAGACATGAATCTATAAGGTTCATAGAAGAAAACGTATGCAGAACTCTCCATGACATTGAAGCTAAAAGCATCTTTAAGGGTGAAACAGCATTGACCATGCAAGTGGAAGCAAACATAAACAAATAGGACTACATTAAACTAAGAAGCTTCTGCACTTTAATTTGAGCCTTTTCTTTCTTTCCTGTGTGCTCTTAGACAGCTATAAATTTTCCACTCAGTAGAACTTTTACTGTGCCCATAGGTTCCTGTAGTTGGTGTTTTCGTACTTGTTTGTTTTGTGAAATACTTTGATTTCCTCTTTGATCCAATTGTTACTTAGCAGTATCTTGTTTTGTTTCCAGGTATTTGATATTTTTTCCACTTTTTTTCATCATTTATTTCTATTTTTGTGATTTTCTGGTCTGAGAATATACTTGGTATGGTTTCTTTTCTTGTGATTCTGTGAATGTTTAAGTTGTGTCCAGACATGTGATCTAACCAGAATAATATTCCATGTTCTATGGAAAAGAATGTGGATTCAGGTGTGTTTTTTTTTTGGAAGGGGAGGAGCTCGGGTCATACTCTGTTGTGCACAGACCTTCCTCCTGCTCTGTGCTCAGGAATCACTCCTGGCTGGATCAACAGAATATATGTGGTGTTGGGGATCGTATATGGGTCAGTCATGTGCGAGACAAACACTCTATCTGCTGTAATATCACTCCAACTCATATGTTCCTGTTTTTAGGGAGTCGTGGGTCTTGAATTTGTCTATTAGACCCAGTTACTTCAGTTCCTCATTCATAGCTATTATTTATTTATTGTTGTTTTGTCAAGGTTATCTTTCCAATGATTAGAGTGGTTTATTGAGTCTCGGGCTGGGGCCAATACCGGCTCGCGCTCCGCCAAGATTGACCAGTGGCCATGCTTTTGCATGGCCGCTTTGCTGCTGAACAACCAAGATCCAGAGGCCAGCTACACTACTTCTGGTCCCAGCAAGTGCTTGCAGCCATGTCTCTAGACTGTGAACTAAGCCTCAGCCCCATGCTGCCCCAGGAAGGGAAATGATGTAATTTCCAACATAAATCTCCCTGGACTTAATTAGTAAAGTACAGAAATCCTAAATCATATGTCTTCATTCTTATCAATGGAAAACTAATTATCAAATGCTTCCTTGTCAGTAGGGCCGTATTTTTGGGGGGTAAACTCCAACAACAATAGTGAGTTGTGTGTTGAAACTCCAACAACAATAGTGAATTTGTGTTGAAATATGGAATTTAATCAAGGTAAAGAGAAAATGAAGTGAAATTTATCAGTTATGCAGGCGGGAATGGGGGGTGGGGGTGGGAGGTATACTGGGGTATTTTGGTGGTGGAATATGGGCACTGGTTAAAGGACGGGTGTTTTAGCATTATATAACTGAGATATAAGCCTGAGAACTTTGTAACTTTCCACATGGTGATTCAATAAAATAAATTAAAAAAATAGAGTGGTTTATTGAAATCCACCATGATTGCACTGCGGTAGTCTATTAGCAGTTGGTTTGTAAACTGCTTCCCCTACATTAAGTGCATGTATGTTGGTGATAGTAAAGTCCTATTGATCCTTAAAATCCTTAAAATTATTTATTTATTGTTGTTTTGCCCTTCCCTATTTTTTATTGTCTTCTGTAAGTTGAATGCCATTGGATCTGAAGCCATTATGGCTATCTCTGCTTTATTCTGTCTTCCATAATTGGTTTACCTCCAGCAACTCCGAGCCTGTGTTTATCATGGGAGTTTAAGTGTTTCTTGTAAGCAACAGAATGTTTTTTTCCTGGTCCATCCTTCTACTCCATGGAATTTTATGGGGGAGTTAAATCCATTGATATTTAGAGAAATATTGATATGACGATATTTGTAGCTGTGTCCATAAGTAGGGTTTCGTTGCTTGTGGTATGTCATATTTCTTTATTATATGTTACTTTAAGCATCTTTTCCAGAGGAGGATTAGATTCCAAATATGTGCAAAACATTTTTGAGAGTGTTTTTATCCCTTCTTCTATCCTGAGTGACAGTATTGCTATGTAAAGGAGTCTTGTTTGGAAGTTCTATTCATTAATTATTTTTTTGTGTATATATATATGTATATATATGTATGCATGTCTGTAGTTCCATTCTTTTCTTATTTGCAGAGTTTTAATAGAGAAATATAATGCAAATTCTATGATTTTTCCCTTTTATGTGGTTTTCATTTTGTTTACAACTGTAACAAGTTGATCCTTGTCGACCCTTGTCTTTGATACTTGACATTTTGAATACAAAATGTCTTGGTGTAGATTTATTTGTGTTCGTTATTGTTGGTACTCTATGGGCCTCTTATGTAGTGCTTTCAAGTTGGTGAAATTCTCCCCAATGATTACTTTAACTAGTTTTTTTCTGTTCTCCCTCTTGGCTGTTCTGAAATTTTTATGATTCTAAAATTGTTTCTCTTTGGCATTGTCAATGATTTCCTTATAGTCTCTTTTTTTCTCATTGTTTTTCTGATTGTGCTTCTTTCTTATTGTTTTTTTTTCTACATCTTCAAGTGTATGTATTTGTGTTTTCGCTTCACCCATACAGCTTCTGAGACTTACCACTGAATTCCTATATTTCGTACTTCTATTTAGACAATTTCTTTTATTTTTTCCATCAAGGTCTATTATTGACCTTTTACAAATATATCATTTTCAGATCAAATAATTGTTGCCTAAAGTTTTCTTCAAGCAGATTATAGATGTCTTATGTCAATAGCAATCCCCTTGAGTTTTTGTTGATTTCTATTGGCATCTGTGTGTACTTTTGTTTTAAAATTGGCATAGATGTTAAGCTCACCGCTGATGAGGGTTAGGGAGGCTCAGTGCTCTTCATGTCCAGACAGTACTGTTGGGTCAGTGTTGGGAGTGGGCAGGTCTCTGGGAAATGCTTGGACCTTTGCATGCACAACAAATGTGCTTAGCTCCCACCTTTTTCAGGAAAAACTAGAATTTTATTTGTTTACATTCTTTTTTACTCCCCAACGAACTTTTAAGTTTGCACATAAAGTTTCAAAACACTAGAGAGTGTTTTAATAACAGGAAACTCTTTTTAAAAGATGTATTTCACTTGTATCACTTGTCATTCCATTGCTCATCGATTTGATCAAGCGGGTATCAGTAACATTTCCATTCACCCCTGTCTCATGCTAGCATAGCCCAATGGCATCTGCTCACTCCAGGAACACGAAGAGCCTCAAACCATTCATTCAGGGTCTTGACGACCATCTCGTAGGTGGGCGGCGACACATTCCTTTGACGTCCAATGGAATCCAGTTGGTAACAGCTCTAGTCCAGCGGTCATCTCCAAATAGCATTAAGTGTCCAGCCAATCTGATTTTTGATGTCTTGGCAAATGAGACACCATCCCTGATTCTCGATCGAAGATGGAGGTCAGAACTCCAGATTCCTTGTCTCGCTTGAGTGAAATGTAATATTCCCAGCATAGCTCTTTCTATTGCTCTTTGGGAGACCCAGATAGCGTTCTCAGCCTGTTTTTGTAGGGCCCAGATCTCTGAGGCATATGTTAGTACAGGAAGAACAGTGGAGTTGAAAACATGTGCCCACAGCCAGAGGTTTTTTGTCCTCTTAACCACTTATTTGATGCTCTTGAAGGTGTTCCACGCCACTCTCTTCCTCCTGCATAGCTCAGGTGCCAGGTCATTTGTCATGTTGAGTTCTCAACCTAGGTACACATAGCTGCTGCATTTGGAGATGTTCGTTCCATTGAGAGCAAATGGAAAGTCAGGAACTAGTCCATTTCTCATGAACACTGTCTTCGTGAGATTCAACTGCAGTCCGACTTTTCCACACTCACGGTCAAAGTCAGCCAGCATTTGTGTGCTGCTTGGCTAATGTTGGGTGTTATTAGAATGATGTCATCAGCAAAGCAGAGGTGGTGTAATTTCCAACCGGTTTTCTTCACTCCCATTTCTTCCCATTCCAGTTGACGCATGACGTTCTCAAGGGTGGCACTTAAGAGTTTTGGTGAAATGGCCAAAATGTCCTGCTGAAATGTCCTGCCAAGCCCCTCTCTTTTACGTCGATGATCACTTCCTTGTAGAATGGTGATGTCCTGGTGGTGAATCCATAATATATCTCACAGAGGATCCTAGGGCTTCGATGACTGCTTGAGTCTCAACAGAGTTGAAGGCCTTCTTTAAATCAATGAACGTTAGACAGAGTAACATCTTGAACTCTTGTGAAACCTCAATGAGCTTGGTCACTGTGTGGATATGGTCGATCGTACTGAATCCTTTTCGGAACCAGCTTGCTCGCATGGTTGTCCTTCCTCTAGTATTCTGCCAATCTTATTCAGTATGACTCTAGTGAACAACTTGTAGATGACGGACAACTGGCAGATGAGTCGACAGTTGCCAATGTCGTGGATGTCTCTCTTCTTGTACAACAGAACAGTCCTACTGGTTTTCCATTGGGATGAGACCTTGCATTCAGACAGGCAGTGTTTGAAGAGCCAAGCCAGTGTATTGAAGATTACTGGCGACAGATTCTTTAGGTGTTCAGGTCTGACTTTGTCTGGACCTGGTGTTGTACGCGTCTTTACCAATGAAATGGTGTGTCAGATTTCGGAAGGGAGAACACAGGGAAAGGCATATCTATCCTGAGAAATTTGGTGTGTGGTCAGGTGGACGTGGCTATCAAAAATATCCGAGTATAAGTCGTGGATAACCTTTTCCATTGCCCTTCTGGAAAATGTGATAGATCCATCAAGACGTCGGAGGGCAGTCATCTTGTTCTTGCAGTTGGCGGAGGACAGGCGGGTGTTGCAAATACTTCTGCCACATCAGCCAACACTGCTGCTCTTCTCTCTTTGAGGTCTTCCTTTATTGCTTCTCTTCACAGCTTCCCAAGCTCAGACTTTAGCTTGTGATTGCCTGAGGCTTGCGCCAAACCACATTGGTGAATGAACTCGGGAGTTTCCAAAGACAGGCGTCTCGTCTTTGGAAAGACATGCCAGGCTTTCTCTCTCTCAGCGTTCCTCGCAGAATCATGTAGGTGCTGAGCCAGTTGGTTTTTAAAGAAAGATTAATTTAAAATTATAACACTATGATTTACTAATTTGTTAATAAAACAGTTGTTTCAGGCATTGAATATTCCAACAACAATCCTACCACTAGTGGGACCTTCTATCCACTAATGTATGTAGTTTCCCACCCACTACCCCAGGTTGTCCCCTTGCAGGAACACATTTACTTCACATTGCTTGGTAAAACACAAAGGTAAATGGAATTATCGGAATTTGGACCAATAAAAGCCAATTTGTGTTAATTGTGTTTATATCTCACCATGTTGTTATTAAATTCATTGTCTAAGAATTTACTGGGCTGGTTGGTACTAGTTGAGCCTTATGTGTTTTTGTTTCTGTTTAGGCTAACTGAGCTTGATGATTTTCTATGTAACTTTCCCATCAGATTTGTTGTGACCCTACTAGTCTGAAAGTACTAAATTTGGTGGGTTAGGATTTCAGTGAGGTTCAGTGATGGAGTTACACCATTTCTATATTTGATGGTGTCCAGTGTGATTGCGGGCTGTTATGGCTTCAGGAAGAAAAGGTGAATCTACTTGTCCACATTTGAAGAAGTTTCCAGAGTTGCCAGAACTGACCAGTCTACCTGGGAAGATTCAGCAGCATCATGTTCATTTAGCAATAAGTTGTGGGTCTGGGGCATTTCTCTAATGACAGAATGATAGATATGGGTGGGGATTGCTGTATTTTCTGGTGATTGGGTGGTATGGAGGGAATCATCCAGCCCCTATTCTGAGAACACTTCATTTTTTAGCTCATAGGCTGGCCCCACCTGGGAAGATTCAACTACTCATACTAGGCCCCACGAACTTATTAGAACAAATATTAATTAGAAGTAATGGTTTTTTGTGTTATTAGGATATAGTCTGAGGATTATAAACAGGATTTTGAGTTTATGGAGTTTGAGGTTTTTAGAATTGTCATACACAAAGTCTTTGGATCAATACTTGAATTTCTGAAAACTCTGTCTCAGCCATGCCAGGCAATTTCTTGGAGGCTTGGGTCAGAGCAGGTGGATGGAACTAGTTTGCCCAATGCAGCTACTTGAAAAAAAAAAGTTTTGTCCCCAGGGGACTGGACAGATAGTACACAGAATAGGACATTTGTCTTGCATGCAGCCAACCTGAGTTCATTCCTTGACACCGCATATGGTTCCCCAAGCTACACTAGGACTAATCTCTGAGTGCAGAGCCAAGAGTAAGCCCTGAACACCACTGGGTATGGTACAAAATAATTTTTACAAAAGTTTCCCCCCAGGGGGGCCGGAGCGATAGCACAGCGGGTAGGGCGTTTGCCTTGCACGCAGCCGACCCGGGTTCGATCCCCGGCATCCCATATGGTCCCCCGAGCACTGCCAGGAGTAATTCCTGAGTGCAGAACCAGGAGTAACCCCTGAGCATCGCTGGGTGTGACCCAAAAAGCAAAAAAAAAGTTTCCCCCCAGGATCCACAATCAAGCTTCTGAAAACTCTGTTACTCCTGGCTCTGTGCTCAAGGACAACTCTTGGCAGAGTTGGAACACATTTCTTACAGATAAAGTGAACTACTGAATGTCCCATAAGCCAAGTATAGTTTTAGATAAAATTGAGTCAATATAAACTGTTAATAATCCACATTGGGCATAAAAATTTTGTATATGAGCAATTAAGAAAAATTATATTTTATGGCATGAATGCATGAATATTAGGGGAATGAGAAATCTGAATCTCAAAATAATTCTAGAAATATGTAGTATTTTTAAATCTACAAACTATTTTAACACTTTAATAGCAATTTATCTTCTACTGAATAATTCTCTAAAGTACATGGAATTATTGTCAATAGTATTTTACCTCTGAATAAACTGTAGTCTTGAGATATTAAGTTTATTTTCTAGTACTATGCAAGAAGTATGTGGAGCCTTGGATTTGATTGTTGGAAATATGACCCTAGAGACCTTTTTAATTCTCTGCACTGATACTCTTTAATTTTTTTATTTGAATATCCGTGAGATAGACCATTACAAAGTGGTTCATAATTGGGTTTCAGTCATACAATGATCCAGTAGCCATCCCTCCACCACTACCAATATCCTGTTTCCCTCCCGCCATCCCCCAACATCCCACACCCCACTCGCAGCCTCCTTTTATGGGACGAAATTTCCTTCTTACTCTCTCCTTTTCCTTTTGTACATTATGTTTTGCAATACAGGTACTAAGAGGTCAAAGTGTTTGTTCAGGGAATTCAGTATTTTTATCAGGATGGTAAGACTGGAGTAGCTTTTAACTGGGTAGCAGCTTTGGGGTGTGGATATGAATGCTGAGGCTTCCAAAAGTACAGTGAGATGGGGGGAGGTAGCCCATCCCAACCCCAAGAAAGCTTGGAGATTTCAGTCACAAAACCTGCATACCAGAATTTTCAGCAGATTATGTCTTAGTGAGGTCCATCTTGAGACATGGAGTCAGGCAAGGGGTATGGCGGTAATTTGGGATTGTGGAAGCAAGCGGCTGTTGGGGGCTCTGCTTGGGAAGGTACCAGGCTGACCCACCCTCCTTTGATTTATCCCGTTCTGCTCAGCTATGTGCCAGTCTAGAATAAACTGTGGCTTGTAGGATATCATTGGCCATTGGCTTGTCCTTTCTCCCTTGCAACAAAGAGTTTAAGTTTATCTGGTAAAAATCTCTAAACATTTTAAGACAACTTTGGTATGTCCTGTTCCCTTGCCATAGGAAGTTTAGGTTTATCACATGGTCCTGAGGCACTTCTATTCCACTGTGTTTATCTGTAAACTCCTCTCCATGCTTTCTTCCCCAGCTGGTCTATTACCTTTCACCCCTAATCAGACTCTGTTAACTTGTAAGGTCAGATTCCTCAGAAATCTATGATTTTATATGTATGAGTGAAATATGTCTTTCTCCTCTCTTTATGTCTTTTGAATAGTTTACTTTAAAACAATGTCCTTTTTGTATGGACAAAGGAAGACAGTTAATATTATGCTTTTGTAACTTGGGATTTAATTGGCTTCAAATATTATTCATTCCCGGGCATCTGCTTTCTCTACTTAAACCTCAGTTGCCCTTAGTTCTTAGCACCCCAAAAGCAGGGTCCCGACAGGGACTGAAGGGACCCAGGGCAAGCTGTGAGCTACCCTGACATCGATATGGGCCAGGCCAAAGCGCCATGATTCTTAACTATAAGTTAAGAGCAGATCATGAACAAATGCTGTCATGATCCAAAAACAACGACGAGACTAGGACCCTGCTAGAGATAGGAAAGACTAATCTGGCCTGAATACTGTAGTCTGAGATTGAGATGACCCCAGGAGAGCAATTCTATAAGCTTAATGTATCTCTTACTGTGTCCATACAAAATGATTAATATTATGAATGCTTATATGTTTGTTGTACAAGAAAAGGAGAAACTCACCCATGGGATTCTGCTCTTGGGTGTGTTGTCCTGCTGAAAGAGAATCTGTCCTAGAAGAAGCATCCCCTGAGGGAAAGAACTTTACCCCTATTGATTGTGACCACACCTTTGTAAGCCCAACCCCTCATGCTTTGGGATTTAAGTAGGCTGTAAGAGTGGGCTGGGGGTGCCAGATCTGGGAGATCCAGATCCAGATCCAGAGCGAGAAGGAGAATGAAGTAGCATGGGGGAGGAAGAAGCAGGAGGAGAATCAGAGGAGAATGGAGATGGGAATGGAATAAACTGCAACTGAGACCAACCAGCCTGCCTCCTGTTCCTTCCTTCGCCTGCCTATTACCATAGACATTCCCCCAGGAAGCGGCAAGAGACTACCGAACGCAGATGGAGAGAGAGAGAGAGAGAGAGAGAGAGAGAGAGAGAGAGAGAGAGAGAGAGAGAGAGAGAGAGAGAGAGAGAGCGAGCTGTTGCCCCCCTTTGTGATTACACAGTGGTTAATGATTTCTTTTGAGATTTATTTATGGGTCTCTAAAATAAGACCGATAAATGAGCTTGTATAGCTGAACTGGAGGTGGTTTGTGGCTATGACACCCTCATACTTAACTTTTGGCCATTAAATTTTTTGAGAAACTTGGTCCCAAGTTGTGGGGGTCTGGCCAAAGGCACAGTGGAAATTTTGAGCTATCAGAAAGTTTGAAGGCACCATAAGACTGCTGATGCTGTAGCCCTTCAGGTTAACCTGCTGGCCACACCATACCCCCATGCACTGATACTCTTGATTGTTTATAGTTTCTCAATATTTAGTAAAATTGCCCTAAGCTGTAGAAATATACCCAAAAAGTAACAGGGACATGAATACTCTAGTAATAAAGAGTCCAAAACTCTTAGAGATTTCTGTTTGAATAGTGTGTATGAGTATTTGTTTTAATTAATATGTAAATATTATTACAGATTTATTTATTGTTCCTGCCTCAATACCTTATTTTACTAATAAATATGTTAAAAATATAATGGTACACACTGAATTACTAATATAAATAGCAAATTAATACCTAGGAATATTCATTTTACAGGTCTTCAAGACTCTTGAACAAATACCAAATACAAATACCAAAAATAGTATGATTTATAATGTGAATAACCATATAAAGCCCTACAAGAAACATAAAAAAACTTTCATATATATAGAGATTCTGTGTTCTTAGATAGGAAAACTTTACTGTAAAAGTTGCCAGTTGAGGGACTGGGGCAATAGCACAGAGGGTAGGGCGTTTGCCTTGCACGCGGCCAACCCGGGTTTGGTTTCCAGCATCCCATATGGTCCTCTGAGCACCGCCAGGTGCAATTCCTGAGTGCATGAGCCAGGAGTAACCCCTGTGCATCTCCGGGTATGACCCAAAAAAGCAAAAAAATAAAAAATAAAAAAATAATAAGTTGCCAGTTGACTCATAATTAACTTACAAGTACCGTTTCAATGAAAATCCCAAGAGTTTTCACTTGATTTAGATTTTTACATTTTATAAAATTACTCTGAAGTTTATGTGCATGAATTAATATCGGGAACAGCAAAGGACTTTTGAAAATTAAAACTAATAAGATTTCTCCCTATAAATTCTTAAATTTTATTTCACATCTATCATGAATCACGAATCATGAAATCCCATTAATCGTCAAGTTGCTTGAGAGGTTTCAGTAACCTCTACATTCGTCCTATCCCTGAGGTTTTAGAAGCCTCTGTCTTCTCAGCCTTCCCAACGTTGCCGCATTGGAGGCTCTTTCAGGGTCAGGGGAATGAGATTCAGCTGGTTACTGGCTTTCGCATATGGATACACCATGGGAAGCTTGTGAGACTGTCCCATGTGGGCAGGAAGCTCCCAGTAGCTTGCTATTTCCTCCCAGAGGGAAAAGTAGGTTATAATATATCATGCGGCTGCGAAGCAGTCTCCCTATTCTGGGAGCTTGCTTTAAAGTCTCTGGATGTTGGCCCTTGATGGGATTCACACACCTGGGGTCCTCTGCCGGTACCTTCATGCATGAGGCCTGTTCAAACGTGTGGAGAGGGGCCCCAAGCATGGCTGTGGCTAGGTTCTGGTGGTCTTCGGCCGCCAGGAGATCTGCTCAGGGTGGGGAGGGAAGCTGGAGCCCATCCCTCCAGAGGGGCCCCAGGGAAGACAGCCAGGCGTGCAGGCAAGAGACTCTCACATCTATAACAATTGAAATAGAGCAATTTAATTTTCTTGTACGTGATAGCACAGTGGCAGGGCGCTCGCCTTTCATGAGGCCGACCCGTGTTTGATTCCTCCGCCCCTCTCAAAGAACCCGACAAGCTGCCGAGAGTATCACGGCCGCAGCACGGCAGAGCCTGGCAAGCTACCCATGGCGTATTTGATATGCCAAAAATGGTAACAAATAAGTCTCACAATGAGAGACACTACTGGTGCCTGCTCGAACAAATTGATGAGCAACGGGATGATAGTGACAGTGACAGAAACAATTTTCTATTTACATGCAAAGAATTAAAAATTAATGTAGGTCCTTCTATATTATGCACTGCTCATAGTAGCATCTTTCCAAAGAGTAAACTGTTTCTTCTCATACTAATTTATTAATTTATATCAGTATGTATTTTTGGACATTTATTTTATACTTTGGATTATAATCCAATAAAATAATAATTTTGATGCTATACTTGTTCTAACTTTGGCCATTGGGAGTTCTTTCAGTGGGATACTGAGCTCCTTTGACAGACCCTCATTTTCTTATCTTTTGGTCCTTAGCACAAGATGTTAGGCTCATCTTGTTTTAATACTGTCTCAGTCACGAAGTCATATATTAAATAGATCTTATTCCTTTCATTGTAGAATGGTTTTAGAACCCAATGCATGAATGCTGTGGGGACTCTGTCCCTGTGATCTTGTTCCTTATAAGCTGCTTCTGCTGACAGAAAAAGGAATAATGTGTATGTTTGGCCATGTTTATGCATGTATCTATAAGTGCTTCTACATGTAGTCATATGCATCTATATTAACTTAAAATGAGTTTATACTGATATCTCTAACTTCACTTCATCACAACTTAGGTCATTTTAGTTTTCTCACCTCTCTTCTTTATAAAGTAGTATATTACTCTGGTTCATATAATATGCTATTAATTTATTTAATTGCCCAATTACCAAGTGCATGCATAGCCACATCATAATTGTTAACCACTATTCCATGGGAAACAAATTTTATTAACTAGATTAAAATGATTATGTGCTGTTTCTTGTGCCTTTAGTCATACAGACTACTCATTTACAAAGTCATTTTGTCCAAGACCTATCCTCCGACTCCCTTCAATTATATTATCATTTATTTGTACTAGCTTTTTCTTGTTATGGTCTGCATTCCTCCCTGGAATGATGCCTCCTGAAAGGTATTTCCCCCCACCTCTTCCATTCTCTTTGTTGTTGTTGTTGTTGTTGTTTTTGGTTTTGGTATGCCAGAAAGAACTGGCAGAACTTGGTATCACGGTGGTGATATAGGATGGTGCTGGGATAAAACTCAAAGTCTCATATATTCATATATATGCCTCCTAAATGAATGGGGAAAACTACTTTTAAACTTCACTCTTTCACTGAGTACTGAAAGTAGGCTACCTGTCAGTAGCTATATTGCAAACCATTATGCACAGAAGAGGAAATAGAGAGACAGAGACACAGAGAGACAGAGACAGAGACAGTGAGACACAGAGAGGCAGGGACAGAGAGACAGAGGGAAAGAAGGGCCTGCCATATAGAGCAGGATGGGGTGAGGTCTGGGGTAGTGGCCAGAGAGAAATAGGGGACATCGGTGGCAGCAAATGTACGCTGGTGAAGGGGTGGGTATTGAGACAGTCTATGATTGAAACCCAATCATGAACAACTTTGTGCATCTCACGGTGTTTGAATAAAAATTATTTCAAATTTAAGAAGTTCACACCATGTGATGATGCTCTAAGTATTTTGACAAATATATAATGCCACGTATGTGCCAATATTACCCAGAAAATTTTTCTACAAAAATTATTCTGAGCGATAGCACAGCACGTAGGGCATTTACCTTGCATGCGGCCGACCCGGGTTCAATCCCCAGCATCCCATATGGTCCCCTGAGCACCGCCAGGAGTAATTCCTGAGCGTGTGAGCCAGGAGTAACCCCTGAGCATTGCCGGGTGTGACCCAAAAAGGCAAAAAATATTATTCTGTACTTCATTCTCCCATTATCCAATCTCTTGATACTTACTGATTTTTGTATCTATACTTTTACCTTTTCCATTGTAACATATAATTAGAACTATGTAATATGTAGCACTGCAAGATTGGCTTCTTTCACTAAGCAATATATATTTGTGACTCCCCATATTGTTGTTACTGGATAGCTCATTAAAATTTATTTATATTGATTTATCATTGATTTAAATGTTATGGAACTTCAGAGGTTTAGATTCACACCTTACCTTTATCTGTGTAGAGACTCACTGTCCACACCTCTAAAGTTCCAGGGCCATTTTCCCACTAGAAAAGCCATGTCACTCATTTCTCACACCTCTCCTCCCAGTTCGCTCTAATAACCACCATGGTTTTCAATGGATGTAGAAGCTCATTTTGTATTTTTGCCAGTTCATTTGCTTTAGCTATTCATATTTCACATATGAGTAAACCCATAAGGTAATTGTTTTTATTTCTTTACTTATTTCATTTAGTATAACGATCTCAAATCTATTTTTCCGGGGCTGGAGTGATAGCACAGCAGGTACAGCATTTGCTTTGCACACGGCCTACCCAGGTTCGATTTCCAGCATCCCATGTGGTCCCTGAGCACTGCCAGGAGTAATTCCTGAGTGCATGAGCCAAGAGTAACCCCTGTGTATGGCTGTGTGTGACCAAACATGAGCAAAAACAAATCTATCTTTCCTCAAAGGCACAATTACATCTTTCCTGTCTTTGTTGTTGTGATGACTGGTAAAGCGTATGCTTGGTATGGTGCTAAAACACTTAGAGGTGGTACTCTCTGGGGGTTTACATCTGCTTGTGATCCTCACAGACATGACCATGGTGTTCAGTGGGATCAACACACTTTTTTGAGAGCACTGAATCACACTAGACTATGCTTAGGGTTTACTCTGGGCTCTGTGCTCAGGAATCACCTGGCAGGAAGATAATCAGAGGACCATATGTGGGGACAGGGATCATATAGGGTCTGCTCATGTAAGGCAAGCCTTAACCCTTATACTCTCTCTCTGGCCCCAACACACATTTTAGGTTTGATGATTGCACACACATGACTATGGAGCAATCTTGGAGTATTCTGCCTATATTTTCCTTAATTTATTTTATGGATTCTGGTCTGATCTTGAGGTCTTTGTTCCACTTCGAATTGACTTTTGTGTAAGCTGTAAGATGTGGATCCAACTTCACTTTTTACCTGTTGTAATCCAGCAGAGAGTCTCTTTCCCACACGCCTAGCTGTCTTCCCCGGGGCTCCTCGGAGGGGATGGGCTCCAGCTTCCCCCCCTACCCCAAGCAGAGCTCCCGGCAGCCGAAGACCACCGGAACATAGCTGCAGCCATGCTGGAGGCCCCTGTCCACATTTTTGGACAGGCCTCATGCATGAAGGTACCGGCAGAGGAACCCATGTGTGTATAATCCCATCAATGGCCAACATCCAGAGAGACTTAAAAGCAAGCTCTCAGAAGATATCCTACAATATCTTTAGCCTACTTCTCCCTCTGAGAGAAATTGGCAATCCTCTGAAAGTTTCCTGCCCACATGGGACAGACTTGCAAGCTTCCCATGGTGTATTCATATGCAAAATCCAGTAACAAGCTGGATCTCATTCCCCTGACCCTGAAGAGCCCCCAGTGCAACATTGTTAAGAGGGCCGAGTCGAGATAGACTTCTAAGAGCTCAGGGAAAGGACGAAATGAGATGTTACTGAGCCTGCCCGAGAAATCGGTGATTAATGGGATATCGTGATCGTGATCAATCCAGTTTTATTAAAACCAGTTGTAGATAAGGCTACCTTTACTCCACTTTATATACCCAGCTCCTTTGTAAAAAATTAGTTACAGGAATACAGTGCTCCTACATAAATCCCGTAACCCATATAAATGTCCCTCCACCAATGTCCCCAGTTTACCTCCCACATCTAGTCTGCCTACTGGGAATTCCCATTCTTAAGTTTGATATTGTAGTTTGCATATCACACTTTCAGTATTATTGGTCCTGTGACTCTGATATATAGAAATACCACACCTCTACACCACTTGAGTAGAGTCTGAGGCTCCTGTACCCTGCCCTTGTTGCATCCTGTCTGCCTCTTATTTCTTTCCCTGTCAATTTCTTTTCTTACCTATCCTTATTTCTATGATCTAGGATCAGAGTAATCTGGGCATCTCTCCTTTGATAACCTTACATACCCTTGTCTTGTTCTATATACCACAGATATGTGAGATCATCTGGTACTTCTATTACTTCTGACTTACTTCACTTAACATATCCTCCAGTTCCTTCAATTCCAAACATATATATGGATTCTTCCTTCCTCTGAATCAGTTCTACATTGATTTTATTATATTTCTTTTCCAGTGTTTGCATAATTTATATTGCCATTGCATAGAATGTTGATTTGAGATCCTCATTAACCGTGCTCAAGAATTTTAATAATCTCAAGTGCTTGTCTGGACTTCTGTAACTGAACTTCTTCTTTTACCTGTTCTTTGAACTTTGTTGGTACTGAGAGTGGAGCTATAGAGTCCTGATTATATCATATAATACTGATATGATTCAACATTTTACACTACCAGATACTGCTTTTACCCCTGTTTTTCTGTTTCCATTACCATGTATTGGTATTTCATATTTCAGCAAGTTAGGAATGGCCACTAGGCAGATCTCCCAAGGTAGGGTAAAGGGGGGCTGATTGCATTTTAAAATGCATATTTTTAAAGGCTAAAACTAAAATACAGCTAACCGAATGGAAAAAATTGCATTCAACACATCAGATCAAGTTTGATATCAAGGATAAATAAAATATGCACAAATATCGACAAAATAAAATTCAAAATCCCTATTAAAAATGGGGAGAGGAAATGAACAGAAACTCTCAGAGAAAGACAGGCAGATTGCTAATAGGCCTATAAAAATGCTAAGCATCTCTTATCGTCCAAGAAATCCAAAGCAAGAAGACACCAGTGAGAATGGCACATATCAATAATAATAGGAGCAATCTGTGTTGGCAGGGGTCTGGTAAAATGGTGCTCTTATCTAGTGCTCCTGGAAATGTTGTCTGGTACAACCCCCGTGGAAAACAGTATGGGGAATTCTCAGTAACCTTAAAATTGAACTGACATATGACCCAGCAATTCTACTTTTGGGAATCTACCCCCAGAACATAAAAGCACTCTCTTAAAAGGACTCTGCCCACCATTATTCATTGTTGCAATCAATACAATAGCTAAGATAAAGAATAGCACCATTTTTTCAGTACATTAAGTTCAATTCCATATCTTGGATATTGTGAATAAAGCTAGATAGGCCTTAAAATCATGTACTCACATCACACTGTATAAATGTTTGTTTATCCATTCACCTATCTTGCTTTGAATAATTATCAAAAGTGTTGCTATACAACAATAGTGAGTTATGTGTTGAAACATGGACTGTAACCAAGATAAAGCGTAAATGAAGTGAAACTTATCACTTACAAGGGCGGGGACTGGGGGGCCGGGAGGGGGCGGGAGGTATAATGGGGTGGTTGGTGATGGAATATGGGCACGGGTGAAGGGAAGGGTGTTTGAGTATTATATAACTGACATAATCCTGAGAACTATGTAACCCTCCACATGGTGATTCAATAAAATTTAAATTTTAAAAAAAAGTGTTGCTATAAAATCTTTTATGTAGAATTTTGAATGGGAGTAGATTTTTATTTGTATTTTATTTCATATACTATTTAATTTTTCCAACATGTCAGTAGCTCTTCATCTTGGGGTATTGCTGTGGATATAGGTACTGTCCAGCAGGAGATTTGCTCTGCTGCTCCCCCCATATTTTAAAAATGAGAACAAGAATTTACTAGATGCTACTAGAATTGTCATTAGGCATAGGGTTTTAAAATAAATTTCACATGTGATTCACTTGGAATATCTTCAGGGTCCACTAGGGGCCACATAGCCCCCAGTTTGAAACTCCTGCCTTAAAAGCACAATCACTATATGTGCTAGATCATCTAAGATTATATTTAGTTTTGTAAAAAATTGGTAAATCGCCTTCTTTTATTATTGAATCACCTTGGGATACAGTTACAAAGCTTTCATGTTTGAGTTTCAGTCATACAGTGATGGAACTCCCATCCCTCCACCAGTGCACATTTTCCACCACCAATATTCCCAGTATCCCCCCCATTACACCTCTCCCCCTGCCTCCATGGCATAAAATTTCCCCCATATTCCCTCTCTACATTTGGGCGTCATAGTTTGCAATACAGATACTGAGAGGCTATCACATTTGGTCCTTTATCTACTTTCAGCACACATCTCCCATCCTGAAGATCCCTCTCACCATCATTGACTAGTGATCCCTTCTCTATTCCATGTGCTTTAAAAAAAATTAACTTTTATTGAATCACCATGAAATAGTTGCAAGCTTTCATGTTTGGTTTACAATCTCACAATATTCCATGTACTTTTTCCCCCAGCTCGTAATGCAGTCTTTCAACCATGGCCCTTGTCTCTACTGCCCTTGGGTATCAATATCGTATTTTGTTTTGTTATATTCCACAAATAAGTGCAGTCCTTCTATGTATGTCCCTCTCTTTCTGAGTCATTTCACTTAGCATGATATTCTCCATGACCATCCACTTACAAGCAAATGTCATGACTTCATCTTTCCTAACAGGTGCATAGTATTCCATTGTGTAGATGTACCAAAGTTTCTTTAGCCAGTAGTCTATTCTCAGGTACTCAGGTTCTTTCCTATTCTGGTTATTGTGAACAATGCTGCAATGAACATACATGTGAAAACGTCATTTCTACTGTCCTTGGTAAATTGTATTCTAAAGTTCATTTTGCAATCCCATTAACAATGAACAAGAGTTCTTGTTGCTCTGCATACTCATCAATACTGGGCATATTCATTTGAAATATTTTAGCCATTTTAATAGGTGTGCACAGAGGTAGTGGGTGGGATGGGATGGAGGTTGAGGGATGGATGCTGGGGACATTAATGTTCGAAAATGCGCCCTGGTGGAGGGATGAGTGTATGACTGAAATCAATCATGAAAACTTTGTAACTATCTCACGGTGATTCAATATTTTTTAAAAAATATTGAATTATTTAAATTTTTTAAAAATTACATAGGTGTGTAGTGTATCTCCTTATAATTTTATTTTGCAATTTCTTAAGGCCTATGATGTTAAGTATCTTTTTATCTGGTTACTTGACATTTCTATATCTTAATAGGGAAAATTTTGATTTCCTTAAAAAGTAAATATTTTTTAAAAATCTTTTAAATTTTATTGAATCACCGTGAGATAGTTGCAAGTTTTCATGTTTGGGTTACAATGTCACAATGATCAAACACCCATCCTTCCACCTGTGCACATTCCCCACCACCAATATCCCGGTATACCCCCCCCCTTTCCCACCCTCCCTCTGCCTCTATGGCAGACAATCTTCCCCATACTCTCTCTCTACTTTTGGGCATCATGGCTTGCAACACAGACACTGAGAGGTCATCATTCTTGGTCCATCATCTACTTTCGGCATGCATCTCCCATCCCAACTGGTTCCTCGAGCCATCATTTTCTTAGTGATTCCTTCTCTATTCCATCTGCCTTCTCCCCTCTGCTCATGAAGCAGTCTTCCAGTTATGGGACAATCCCTCTGGTAAACATTTTGGAGGAATGTCCATGAAAACGAGGAACAATGACTATTTTTAATGGAATTATTATTGGGTTTCACAAGATTTTGCATATTTCACAACACAGAGTACTAACCACTATATGATCACAGTGCACCTATAGGAAAATCCTAGTTTTTGCTTATTTCAGATACAAATCCTTTATCACGTATGTGATATGCATTCATTTAATCCCAGTATGATAGCTATCTTGTTTGTTTGTTTGTTTGTTTGGGGGCCATACCCTGCTGAACTCAGGGATTACTCCTGGCTCTGTGCTTGGGGAGCACTCCTGGTGGACTCGGGGGATAATAGTGATGCTGGGGATCAAACCTGTATTCGTCATAAGCAAGGCAAATGTTCTAGCCTCTGTAGATATAATAGCTCCAGCCCTGAGAATAATCTTTTGACGCTAACGTAATAGATAATTTTGAACTTTGGACTTTAATGAACTCTAACTTATTAATATATTTATTTCATAGGTCACACTTTTAATGTTCTAGCTTAATTGGGAACCACGACTCAACTTACTTTTATTATGATTGGGATTGCACTGAATATATGAAGTTGGAAAGAATTGAAATCTTAATTACATGGAAACTCATCATCTATGAACACAGAATATGTCTTCATTTATTTAAATATTCTTTTATTTCTTTAATCCAAACTTTAATCTAAACTTGTTTTTGGGGCTGGAGTGATAGCACAGCGGGTAGGGCGTTTGCCTTGCACCCGCTGACCCGGGTTCGATTCCCAGCATCCTGTATGGTCCCCTGAGCACCGCCAGGAGTAATTCCTGGGTGCATGAGCCAGGAGTAACCCCTGTGCATCGCCAGGTGTGACCCCCCCCAAGAAAACTTTACAGTTTTCAATATGTAACACTGTATGCATTTTCTCAGACTGTATATAATTGTTTCATTTTTATACTATTGCACGTGTTATTTTATTTATTTTGGGGGATCATTAGGTCACACCTGGTAGTGCTCAGTTGTTACTCCTGACTCTGTGCTCAGGAATCACTTCTAGCATGCTCAGGGGACCAAATGGGATTTCAAGGATCAAATCTTGGTCAGTTGCATGCAAGACAAGTGCCCTTCCTCTTATAATATCACTCTGATGCCTTACTTATTTGTAACTTTTTTTAAACACCTAGTACAAAGTTGTTTATAATACAGTTAGTTTCACTGCATTCAATGTTCCAATGTCAATATCCCACAACTACTGTGACCTTCCTTCCACCATTGTCCTCTGGTTCCCACCCACTTCCCAAACCTGCTCCCTTGACAGGCACAAAACAATTCATTTTATATTGCTAATTACAACAAAATGGTAAGTGTGATTATCAAGAAATAGTTCAAGAAAAGAAAGTCTGTTAAAATTATGTAACAAAATGGGATTATTAAAGTAATTAGGATATACTGAACTGTCTGTGTTATTATTTTTGCTTATTGAGCTTAGTTGGTTTCTGTGTTATTTTCTCATCTAAGTTGCTGTGCTCCAAATGTGCTGTCAGTATCGTGAAATTTAGAAGTGTGGCTGGCTGCATATGTGGCCACACTCCAGGAGCTCCAGGATCCATAGAACTGGGAAGATTCTTGGACCTAGTGGGCCCCAGGCTTTTCAGTCCAAAGGCTAGTTTTATTGACATGACTTGGCATCTCTTCAGAGATTAGTCAGAAACTGTGAAGCTGAAGCATTTACATGGCTGCAGTTGTGGGACTTAGGTTTGCTGGTGTTTTATTTTTAATTTGAAATTTTATTAGTTCATTTATGATGTACAGGAAAAACAATTGACTTTGTGTTAACTCCAGGGGAATTTTTTTTCTATTCCTTTGGAGTTCCTATACACAATAATGCCATCTTTATAACAAGACTTAATTTTTCATCCCAATTTGTATACTTTAATTTTCTTTGTGGTATACTACTTTAACTTATTTTTAAAATTGAGTAGCTACAGTGATTTATAAAGTTATTCATGATTGAATTTCAGTCATACAATGTCTCAACACCAATCCCTTAAAATATGTTTGGGGTAATACTCACTGGTGCCCAGGTCTTACTTCCTGACTCTGAGTACTAGTGTGACTCCTAGAGGGCTTGGGGAATTATATGTGGTGCTGGGGATCTAACTGAAGTTGGCTGTGTGCAAAGTAAGTGCCTTAACCACTACACTATCTCTTCAGTCCCATCCTTTCACCAGTGTTTGGTTTCCTTCACCAATGCCTCCAGTTTCCCTCCTAAAATCCCACCCCCAGCCTACCTCTTTGGCAGGCATCTGCTTTTCTTTACAATACTCTTATTAATTGGGTTTCATGCATAATACTTTACCACCTTTCAGCACCTTCTTCCCCAGAAGTGACCACTTCCTTCAACCATTGTTTTAGTTTTCACTTCTCTATCCTACCCCCACATTCCACCCTCAGTGACAAGCTTTTTACTGAAGTCCAGTTCTCATGTTCTTCATTTTGTTGCCTTTGGGTATTTTTTTTATCTCCCACGATGTTTCTTTACATCCACAACATGAGAAATATCAGTCTGTGTCTATCTTCCCTCTGACTAACTTCACTGATCTCGATACTCTCCAGATCCATCCATGTAGCAGTGAATTGCATGGTTTCATCTTTTGTTAAGTCCGAGTAATATTCCATTGTGTATGTATATTATAACATAGTTTCTTTATGCATTCATCTGTTCTTGGGCTATTGGATTGTTTTCAGATTTTGGCTATTGGGTATATAGTGCTATGATGAATACAGAAGTGCAGACCTCTTTTCTGCATTGTATTTTGGGCCTTCAAAGTATATTGGAAGAAGTGGAATTGCTAGGTCATATGGAAGGTCAATTTCTAGTTTTTTTGAGGAGTGTCCACATTGTTTTCCATAAGAACAGGACTAGCAGACATTCCCTCTGACCATGCATGAGGGTCTCTTTTTCACTGAGTCCATACCAAACACTTGTTTTTGTTCTTTTTGTCTGCTCTGTAAGGTGATGTCTCACTATTGTTTTGGTTTGACTTTTCCTGATTGGGAGAGATAAAAAGCATTTTAATTATGACTTTTGGGCATTTCTACGATATTTTTGGGAAATTTCTGTTCATCTCTTCTTCCCAGGTTTCAGGGGTTGGAGAAATTTGTTCCTGTAAAGGTCTAACAGTGCTTATTTCACTTAGATATTAGTCCATTATGAGATGAGTGGCAGGGAAATATTTTCTCCCAGTCTGTGGTGTGTCTTTATATTTTGGTAATCATTTCATTTAAGGTATAGAGGCTTCTTAATTTAATGTAGTCCCATTTGATTTTTATTGATTTCACTTTCTTGGTTTATTAGAAGGTTTCAAAGTTCAGTTTTTATGTGACAGGTCAGTTTTTCCATCACCACTTATTGCTGCAAGTCAGGTTTTTGCTCCTTTGTCAATGATTAACTATCTATAAACCTTGAGTATCTGTCTCTGGATTCTCATTTATATCACACTCACCTAATAGGCTGTCCTTATCACACTCAAATTTGCAATACAGCTTGAGGTTAAGTGATGCTCCACATCTTTTTTTTCCCCTAGAATTTTTTGACTATGTAGAAGGTTTATTATTTCATGGAAATTTTAGGAGTGCCAATGGGTGAAAACTGAAAGCTATTCTCCTAAGAGTAGTCACAATACAAGATTGCCAGCTCTCACCAATGCTTTTCAATATAGAACTGGAAGTACATGCCATAACAGTTATGCAAGAAAAAGATACCAAGACCATCCAGATAGGACAGGAAGAAGTCAAGATCTCACTATTTGCAGATAATATGATAATATACTTAGAGAATCCTATTTTACCAAAAAGCACCTAGAAACAATAGACATATACAGTAGAGTATCAGATTACAAAATCAATGTCCAAAAGTCCATGACTTTCCTATATAGAAATAAAGAAAGAGAGAAAGCGATATTAAAAAACAAGCCCATTAACAATTGTTACTCAGAAAATGATGTACCTCAGAATCAGCTTAAACAAAGAGGTAAAGGACCTGTAAAAATAAAACTATAAAATGCTACTCCAAAAAATAAAAGAGGACACTAGAAAATGGAGAACAACCCTTGCTCATAGATTGGGAGAATTAAGATTGTCCAAATGCCAATACTCCCAAAACAATTTCATAGATTCAATGATATTCATAGGAGGGTACCCATAACATTTTTCAAAGAAATATATCAAACACTCCTGAAAGATATGTGTAAAAATAAGCTCCCAGGAATAGCTAAAGCAATCTTTGGGGAAAAAGAAGGTGGGTGGCATCACTTTCCCCAACTTCAAACTGTACTACAAAGTGGTAGTATTTAAAACAGCTTGATATTGAAATAAAGACAGTCCCACAGGCCAATGGAGCATAGTTGAATATCCTGAAACCAATCATAAAATATATGATCACCTAATCTTTGACAAATGAACAAGAAATATGAGGTAGAACAAAGAAAGCCTCTTTAACAAATGATACTGAGAAACTGGACAGCTACATGCAAAAAAAAAAAAATGAACTCAGACCTCTTTCTAAAGCCAGGCACCAAAATCAGGTCAAAATGGATTAAATGCCTCAATATTATATCTGAGTCTTTAAGGTACATGGAGAAAAACATCGATGGAACCCTTCATGACATGGAAGCTATTGACATCTTCTAAGATGAAACACCACTGAATAAGCAAGTAGAAGCAAAGATAAACAAATGGGACTACATGAAACTAAGAAGCTTCTGCACCTCAAAAGAACCAGTGTCTAAGATACAAAGACAGCCCATGGAATGGAAAATTATTTGCCTAATATCCATCAGATAAAGGGTTGATATCAAATTATATAATTGACTTGCAGAACTTTACAAGAAAAAAACCCAACCGAATCAATACATGGGAGAAAAAAATGAACAGGAACCTTCCCAAAGAAGAAATTCAAATGGCCAAAAGACACATGAAAAAATGTTTTACATCATTAGTCATCAGGGAAATGAAAATCAAAACAACAGTGAGATATTATCTTACACCACAGACTCTGGCAGACATCCAAAATAACAAGAGGAACCAGTGCTTGTTGCAGATGCGGAGAGAAAGGGACTCTCCTTCATTTTTGGTGGGAATGCCACCTTATCCAGTTTTTTTGGAGAACAGTCTGGATATTTCTAAACAACTAAAACTTGAGCTCCCATTTGACCCAACAATACTACTTCAGGGAATATATGCTAGGGGTTCAAAAACACACAGCAGAAATGTCACCCGCACCTCTATGTTCATCGCAGCTCTTTTCACAATAGCCAGAATCTGGAAACAACTCAAGTTCTCGAGAACAGATGACTGGATAAAGAAACTATGGTACGTCTACACAAAGGACTACTATGCAGCCATTAGCATGAGTTAAGTAGTAAAATTTGCTTTTAAATGGATGGACATGGTGGGAATCAGGCTGACTGAAATGAGTCAGAAAAAGAGGGATAGATATAGGATGACTGCATTTATTTTTGGGATATATATGCATATATGATCTCTATATATGTATATATATGTATGTAAAATGAGCCTAACATCCAAGACCACAGTAAACAGACACCAGGAGGATGGTCAATGATTGGAAGCTTACCACAAGATTGGGGACAAAGGACAGTTAGGGTAGAAAAAGGACCAACATGACAATAATAGTTGGAAATGACTATTTTGAACAGGTTCTGTGTGTCCCAAAATCCCCAAAGAAAAGAGAAAGAGAGAGAGAAGAAAAGTGCCTGCTATAGAGGCACACGGGTGGGTGGTGGGTGGGAGGGAAACTGGACCATTGGTGGTGGGAAAATTACACTGATGAAGGGACGGGTGTTGGACCATTATATGACTGAAACCGAATCACAAACAACTTTGTAACATGTATATTTCACTGTCACTCAATTTTTTTCCAGCTGATTGTGATGATTTTTTATTTATTTTTTAAATTTAATAGTTTATTTTTAATTAGTGAGTCAACGTGAGGGTACAGTTACAGATTTATACATTTTTGTGCTCATGTTTCTCCCTTACAAAGTTTGATAACCCATCCCTTCACCAGTGCCCATTCTCCCCCACCAGTAAACCCAACATCCCTCCCCCCCTCCCCAGTCCTGTCTCCCCCCACCCCACACTGCCACTATGGCAGGGTATTCCCTTTTGTTCACTCTTTCTGATTAGGTGTTGTGGTTTGCAATAAAGGTGTTGAGTGGCCATTGTGTTCAGTCTCTAGTCTATATTGGGCCTGCATCATCTTTCCCCCACATGACCTCCAATCACATTTTACTTGGTGTTCCCTTCTCTGAGTTGCCCAGAATGAGATACCAGCCTCCAAGCCATGGAGACAACCTCCTGGTACTTATTTCTACTATTCTTGGGTGTTAGTCTTATAGTCTGTTATTCTATACTCCACAGATGAGTGCAATCTTCCTATGTCTGTCTCTCTCTTTCTGACTCATTTCACTTAGCATAATACTTTCCATGCTGATCTACTTATATGCAAACGTCATGACCTCATTCTTTCTAACAGCTGCATAGTATTCCATTGTATAGATGTACCAGAGTTTCTTCAACCAGTCATCTGTTCTGGGGCTCTCAGGTTTTTTCCAGTTTCTGGCTATTGTAAACAGTGCTGCGATGAACATATAAGTGCAGATGTCATTTCGACTATACTTTTTGGCTTTTCTGGGATATATTCCCAGCAGTGGTATTGCTGGGTCAAATGGGAGTTCAACCTCTAGTTTTTTGAGAATCGTCCATATTGTTTTCCAGAAGGGCTGAACCAGTCGGCATTCCCACCAGCAGTGTAGAAGGGTCCCTTTCTCCCCACATCCTCTCCAACAGCGGTTGCTTTTGTTCTTTTGGATGACTGTCACTCAATTTTTAAAAATTAGAAAAATATTTTTTTTTTAAATTTAAGAGTGCTTTATGTATTTCTTTGAAAACTACCATGGTTATCACCAGAGGGACTGTACTGAATCTGTATAATGCTTTGGGGTATTGCCATCTTGACAATCCTTCTGATCCATGAACAGGGAGTGAGTTTCCATTTCCTCATGTTTGCTTTTATCACTTTTTATGTAGATTTTATGTAGATTAATGTTTTATGTTTATGTAGATTTCTTTGTATAGATGTTTCAGCTCTTTTGTTAAGCTGATTCCTATGCATTTGATTTTCTGAGGAACAATTGTGGGTGGTATTGTTTCTCAAATTTCTTTCTTCTGTTTCATTATTTGCACATAGAAAAACCAGGGATTTCTGCATGTTGATTTTGTAACCCGCCTCTTTACTATACAAGCATATTGTTTCTAGGAGATTTTTATGTAATTTTTAAGGTTTTCTAAGTCACTGCCACTGTCATCCCATTGCTCATCAATTTGTTCGAGCGGGCACCAGTAATGTCTCTCATTGAGAGATTTATTGTTACTGTTTTTGGCATACCCAATACGCACGGATAGCTTGCCAGGCTTTGCCGTGCAGGCTCAATACTATTGGTAACTTGCAGGGCTCTCCAAGAGGGGCAGAGGAATCAAACTCGGGTCGGCCTCATGAAAGACGAAAGCCCAACAGCTGTGCTTTCTCTCCAGCATTCTAAGTAGGACAAATACTGAGAGCTTAATTTCTTTTCCTGTCTGGATGCCCTTAATATTTCTTTCTTGACTAGTTGTTATGGTAAGGACTTTCATTTCTTTTTGTTGTCAAATATCAAAAATATTTTTTCAATGCAAAATAGAATAGACAATTTGTTTAGAAAAGTGTGTGCAAATTAGGTTACATTAAAGTGTGTATTTATTATGGTGCATTAAAAACTTTATCCCATAACTTAGATAAACCTTTCTTAAAGAACTTGAAAAATTTTTATGAAAGTATTGGTTTATTCATTCTGTTTCCTTGTGATATTAGATCAATAGAATTGACACAATCATATTTTATATGTATAAAGCACAAAGCAGAGCCTGGCAAGCTACCCGTGGCATATTCCATATGCCAAAAACAGTAACGATAGGTCTAATTCCCCTGACCCTGAAAGAGCCTCCAGTCTTTGGGAAAGATGAGTAAGGAGAGGCTGCTAAAATTTCAGGGCTGAGTGTAATAGAGACGTTACTGGTGTCCGCTTGAGTAAATCGACGAGCAAGGGGATGACAGTGATACAGTGATACAAAGCATAAAAGTAAAATAAATATTCATGTTCCTAGCATGCAAATTAGGACTTTTCCAATAACATCAAATCTTCTTAATATAATACAAAACTCGCACTTTCATTCCACCTTGACCTTCTCATAATTATTTTTTAATTTAATTTAATTTTTATATAATTGTTTACAATAATTTATTACATCCTATATTCCAACACTAATCCCACCACCATCACACCTTCCCACCAACATTGTTTCAAATTTTACCAACCACAAATCAAGTATGTCCAATAGCAGGCCCTAAATAAATTATTATTTTTTAATTTTATTTTTTAATGAATCACCGTGTGGTACAGTTACAGATTTGCTAACTTTTGTGTTCACATTTCAGTCATACAATATTCGAGTTCCCTTCCCTCCACAGTGCCCATTCTCAACTATTATTTTATATTGCTTGTTATGAATAATTAGCTAAAAATGATCAAAAACATTTCCTTAGATGAAAGTTTGTCAAGATTGTTCTATCTCACCCTGGAGCAATTAAGCCCTTGTATAAGAGCTTACTAACATGTTGTTAGCTTAATAACAGGTTGAGACTTGTGTGCTATTTTTTTTATTCAGATAGGTTGCATTCTATTCTATACCCCAACCAATGTGGTGTGTTATTCCTACTACATCAGTGATGTAGAGGATGAGATGATGCTCTAGAATTCTGTCACTGTCACTGTCATCCCGTTGCTCATCGATTTGTTCGAGCGGGCACCAGTAATATCTCTCATTGAGAGACTTATTGTTACTGGTTTTGGCATATCCAATACGCACAGGTAGTTTGCCAGGCTCTGTCGAGCAGGTGAGATACTCTCGGTAGCTTGCCAGGCTCTCCAAGAGGGGTGGAGGAATCGAACTTGGGTCAGCCACGTGAAAGACGAACGCCCAAAAATTTTAAATATAGTGATACAGCTGGAGTTAAATTTTCAACTGGATGGTGACTTTGGGGATCTGGAGGCATCTCTGTGGCTTATTGATCTCTTCAGAGATTTATTTGTGAGTCTCTGATTCATGGCCCATTAATGAGCTTATATGGCACTAGGCAGTTCATGGGCATGACTGCCAGACTTCTGGAAGAAAAGGGAGATAAAGGAAGGTCACACAACTCTGACTCCATTAGAGCATGGAGACTTCGGTCACAAAACCCACAAACCTGAGTTTTCCACAGAATCACTCGTGGATGAGGCTGTCCCAAGCCTGTGGAGTCAGGCTTTCATCATGGTGGTGACTCGGTTCTGGAGGTTTTCAGCTGACAGGTTTTAGTTTGGCTGGCTCACCTGCTCCACCACTTTGGTGCCCTGGATGAGACTCAGGCTGACATGGGGTCTGGAGGCATCTCTAGGGCTTTCATTTCTTTTTTTATTTAGTGAATCACTGTGAGGTACAGTTACAGACTTCCAACTTTTCGTGCTTGTGTTTCAGTCAAACAATGCTCGAGTATGCATCCCTCCACCAGTGTTTATTCTCCACCACTGATGATCCCAGTATGCCTCCCACCCCCCCATCCTATCCCCCCACCCCACCCCACCTCTGTGGCAGGGCATTCCCTTTTGTTCTCTCTCTCCTTTTGGGTGTTGTGGATTGCAATAAAGGTATTGAGTGGCCATCATGTTTGATCTATACTTTCAGTGCATATCTCCTATCCGCAGCGAGTCCTCAAACCACAAATTATCTGCTGTTCCCTTCTCTATCTGAGCTGCCTTTTCCTCTAGCATGTGATGCCAGCTTCCAAGCCATGGAGTAAACCTCCTGGTACTTATCTCTACTGTTTTTTGGTGCTAGTCTCCCATTCTATTACTTTATGTTCCACAGATAAGTGCAATATTTATATGTCTGTCCCCCTTTTTGACTCATTTCACTTAGTATGATACTTTCCATGTTTATCCACTTATATGCTAAGATCATGACTTCATCTATTCTAACAGCTGCATAGTATTTCATTGTGTAGATGTACCAAAGTTTCTTTAACCAGTCATCTGTTCTCGGGCACTCGGGTTTTTTCCAGATTTTGGCTATTGTAAACAGTGCTGCAATGAACATTCGAGTGCAGATATCATTTCAACTATACTTTTTTGCCTCTCCGGAATTCATTCCCAGGAATGGTATTGCTAGGTGAAATGGAAGCTCAATTTCTAATTTTTTGAGAAGCATCCATACTTCTCAACAGGTTCAGCCCTGTTTTCCAAAAGGGCTGAACCAGTCGGAATTCCCACCGGCAGTGTAGGAGAGTCCCTTTCTCCCCACATCCACACCAACAGTGGTTGCTTTTGTTCTTTTAGATGTGTGCCAGTCTCTGTGGTGTGAGGTGGTATCTCATAGTTGTATTGATCTGCGTCTCCCTGATGATTAGTGATGAAGAGCATTTTTATGTGCCTTTCTGCCATTTGTATTTCTTCTTTGAGAAAGTTTCTGTTTATTTCATTGCCCCATTTTTGATGGGCTTGGATATTTTCTTCTTGCAGATTCCAACTAGTGCCTTGTATATCCTGATATCAACCCATTATTAGATGTGTATTGGGTGAATATTCTTTCCCATTCCATAGATTGTCTTTGTATTTTGGTCAATGTATCTTTTTTCATTTAGAAGCTTCTTAGTTTAAGATAGTCCCATATGTTTATCTCTGTTTCCACTTGGTTGGTCAGTGGTGTGTCCTCTTTGAAGATACCGTTAGCTTCAATATCTTGGAGGGTTTTGCCAACCTTTGTCTTCAAACTTCACATTTCTTGCTCCCTTATCAAAGATTAGATGGTCATATATTTGGGGTTGTGTGTAGGGATATTCCACCCTGTTCCAGTGGTCTGCAGCTCTGCCTTTGTTCCAGTACCATGCTGTTTTAATTATCACTGCTTTGTAGTAGAGTTTGGCGTTGAGAAGGGTGATTCCTCCCATTGTCTTTTCCCCAAGAATTGCTTTAGCTCTTCAGTACTTGTGTCTGATCTTAAAGGGAAGGTTTTAAGTTTTTCACCATTCAGTATAATGTTTGCTGTGGGACTGTGGTAAATGTATTTTAATATGTTGAGAAAAGTTCCTTAAATTCCCATTTTATTGAGATCTTTTACACCACTAATGGGTGCTGGATCTTGTCAAATGCTTTATTTGCATGTATTTATTTGGGCATGCATTTTTTATTTTGTCCTTGTATCATTTATTGCATTTGTTTTTATTGCCAATGAAGTTGTATCATTGACAACTCTTCTGAGTTCAAGATCCTGTAGAGTTTTGTCTGTTTCCTCAATGTATTTTATAGAAACAGTGTAATATCCAGGTCTTTAATCCATTTTGAATTAACCCTTGTGAAATGTGTGAGGTAGGGTTCTAATATCATTTCCTTTTTGTATGTGGCTATCCAGCTTTCTCAGCACCATTTGTTGAAGAAGCTCTGGAATCTCAAATTTGTTATAGTGATGTGAAAGTCTTTGTCCCTATAGTATAAAGTTTTAATTACTCTACTTTAGTAGAAAAGATTAAGGTTTGGGAATGTAATACCTCCAATTTTCTTTTCTCTAAGTGTTAGTTGCTATGGATTTTTTTTAGTCAACACAAAATTTAAATAATTTTTATGTCATTAAAGTGTCCGGACTTTGAAACACTGTATGCATGAAACCCTATCATTAAAAATATTGGAAATCATGGTATCTAAAATTAAAAAAATTTAAAGAACCCCTACATAGAACAGTAGTGGAAGATTATTTTTTGATGATTGTGGTGGTGGTGGTGAAATAACATTGCTAGTGTAAAAAATATGGAAGCTGTTGTAAACCACATTATCTCAATATTGGAAAAGTATCTCTACTGCTGAAATTTATAGTCTAAAATAAAAAAATAATTATTGTTACTATATACATGTTAATTTGTAATTATGCTTACATGATACTGACATAATATGGTAATTCAATGATATTTATTAAAGTATTTAAAAGAACAAAAATAAAAATGGCCTGGGAATTATGGTGGGAATTGCATTGTTTTGCATCTGTAAGTTACTTTCTTTAAAATGATCATTTAACCATTGCTTATTTTAAAATCCATTAACACAGAATATATTTACATTTCTGGGTATCCTCTTAAGTATATTTCAGAAGTGATATATAACTTTCACTAAAATATCTTTTATCTATGATTAAATTGATTTCCAAATGTTTTAGGTGTTTTGACACAATTATATGGGATATTAATTTTGTAGCTTGCTGCTTTACTGTACAAAATGCTTTTCAGTTGATATTTTCTAGAAGTTTTTTAATTGAATCTTTGTGGTTTTCTATGTACAATATTACTTTACCTGCAAATACTGATAGTTATACTTCTTTACCAATCTGAGAACTGTTTCAAGGATTGTTATTTCTTTCAATTACTGCAAAACCTTGAGAAGAATGAGTAGATGGTCCTCTTTGAACCTATAAATCCCAGGAATTTTGATCTTGAAATTATTTTTGAGAAATATTTTGACTTCTTTGCTAGCAAGCAGTAGGTTATTTAAATTTAAAACTTCTATGTCCTTCTGACTAGAATTCATAGGACTCTAGAAATGTATCCAATTCTTCTAGGATCTCCCTCCAATATATCGACAAGAGGTTGTTCATAGTAATCTCAAGTTATCCTTTGTGCTTTTGGGGTGATAGTTGTAATTTCTGTCCTTTCATTTTTTATCTTATTTATCATAATTTCTCTTTATTTTTCTTTGTAAGTCTAGCCAGCAGTTAGTCTATCTTAATGACTCTTTCAAAGACATCCTGTTTCATTGTGGTTTTTTTTTTTGCATTGTGTTTTATTTCCATATCATTGACTTTTGCTCTGATTTTTATTTTTTCCTTCCTTCCATTTACTTTGGGCTCCCTTTGTTGCTCTATTCATTTTTTTCTTTGCATCACACCCAAGGATTCTGAGGAGTTACTCCTGGCTCTACACTCAGGAATCACTCCTGGTGGTGCTCTGGGGACTATATGGGATACTGGAAATCGAACCTGGGTTGGTCGCGTGCAAGGCAAATGCCCTACCCGCTGTACTATCGCTCCAGCCCCTCAATTCAATTTCTTTTTTTTATTCTACAAAGACGAAATAGGTCACTTTACTTATTTATTTATTTATTTATTTATTTATTGAATCACGATGTGGAAAGTTACAAAGCTTTCAGGCTTAAGTCTCAGTTACCCAATGCTCAAACACCCATCCCTTCACCAGTGCACATATTCCACCACCAAGAACCACAGTAAACCTCCTCCACACCACCCCAAACCCCCAGACCCCCACCCCGCCTGTGTAGTTGATAAATATCACTTTACTTTCTCTTTACTTTGATTATATACAAACAAAAATCTCACTATTATTGTTTGGAGTTTCCTCCCCCAGAGTCGGATCTGCTGGAAATGAAGCATTTGATAATTTGTTTTTTTAATTAATAGTTTATTTTTAATTAGTGAATCAACGTGAGGGTACAGTTACAGATTTATACATTTTTGTGCTCATGTTTCTCCCTTACAAAGTTCGATAACTCATCCCTTCACCAGTGCCCATTCTCCCCCACCAGTAAACCCAACATCCCTCCCCCCTCCCCAGTCCCGTCTCCCCCCACCCCACACTGCCACTATGGCAGGGTATTCCCTTTTGTTCTCTCTCTCTGATTAGGTGTTGTGGTTTGCAATAAAGGTGTTGAGTGCCCATTGTGTTCAGTCTCTAGTCTATATTCGGCCCGCATCATCTTTCCCCCACATGACCTCTAACCACATTTTACTTGGTGTTCCCTTCTCTGAGTTGCCCAGAATGAGAGACCAGCCTCCAAGCAATGGAGACAACCTCCTGGTACTTATTTCTACTATTCTTGGGTGTTAGTCTTATAGTCTATTACTCTATATTCCACAGATCAGTGCAATCTTTCTATGTCTGTCTCTCTCTTTCTGACTCATTTCACTTAGCATAATACTTTCCATGCTGATCCACTTATATGCAAACGTCATGACCTCATTCTTTCTAACAACTGCATAGTATTCCATTTTATAGATGTACCAAAGTTTCTTCAACCAGTCATCTGTTCTAGGGCACTCGGGTTTTTTCCAGATTCTGGCTATTGTAAACAGTGCTGCGATGAACATATAAGTGCAGATGTCATTTCGACTATACTTTTTGGCTTTTCTGGGATATATTCCCAGCAGTGGTATTGCTGGATCAAATGGGAGTTCAACCTCTAGTTTTTTGAGAATCGTCCATATTGTTTTCCAAAAGGGCTGAACTAGCCGACATTCCCACCAGCAGTGTAGAAGGGTCCCTTTCTCCCCACATCCTCTCCAACAGCGGTTGCTTTTGTTCTTTTGGATGTGTGCTAGGCTCTGTGGTGTGAGGTGGTATCTCGTGGTTGTTTTGATCTGCATCTCTCTGATGATTAGTGATGTAGAGCACTTTTTCATGTGCCTTTTGGCCATTCGTATCTCTTCCTTGGTAAAGTTTCTGTTCATTTCTTCGCCCCATTTTTGATGGGGTTGGATGTTTTCTTCTTGTAGAGTTCAACCAGTGCTTTATATACCATTGATATCAACCCCTTATCTGATGGTTATTGTGTAAATATCCTTTCCCATTCTGCAGATAGTCTTTGTATTCTGGTCACTGTATCTTTTGCGGTGAAGAAGCTTTTTAGTTTAATGTAGTCCCATTTGTTGATCTCTGTTTTTACTAGATTGCTTAGTTCCGTGTCATCTTTGAAGATACCTTTATCTTCAATATCGTGGAGGGTTTTGCCGACCTTGTCTTCAATGTACCTTATGGTTTGTGGTCTGATGTTGAGGTCTTTAATCCATTTTGATCTGACTTTTGTGCATGGTGTCAGGTCGAGTTCTAAGCCCATCTTTTTGCATGTGGTTTTCCAGTTGTGCAAGCACTATTAGTTAAAGAGACTTTCCTTGCTCCACTTCACATCTCTTGCACCTTTATCAAAGATTAGATGATCATACATTTGAGGTTGTGTGTGGGGGTATTCCACCCTGTTCCATTGGTCTGCAGTTCTGCTTTTGTTCCAGTACCATGCTGTTTTAATTGTTACCGCTTTGTAGTAGAGTTTAAGGTTGGGGAGGGTGATGCCTCCCATCATCTTTTTCCCAAGAATTGTTTTAGCTATCCGTGGGCGTTTATTGTTCCATATGAATTTTAGGATTGCTTGCTCCATTTCTTTGAAGAATGCCATGGGTATCCCTATAGGGATCGCGTTAAATCTGTATAATGCTTTGGGTAGTATTGCCATTTTGACAATGTTTATTCTCCCTATCCATGAGCAGGAGATATGTTTCCATTTCCTCATGTCCTCTTTTATTTCATGGAGTAGCGTTTTATAGTTTTCTTTGTAGAGGTCCTTTACTTCTTTAGTTAAGCTGATTCCAAGGTATTTGATTTTCTGGGGCACAATTGTGAACGGGATTGCTTTTTTCATGTCCCTTTCCTCTGTCTCATTGTTTGCATATAGGAAGGCCATGGATTTTTGGGTATTGATTTTATAGCCTGCGACTTTACTGTATAGGTCAATTGTTTCTAAGAGTTTCTTACTAGAGCTTTTAGGTTTCTCTAGGTATAGTATCATATCGTCTGAGAATAGTGAGAGCTTGATTTCTTCCTTTCAAATCTGAATCCCCTTAATATCTTTTTCTTGCCTGATGGCTATTGCTAATACTTCCAGTACTATATTAAAGAGAAGTGGTGAGAGTGGACATCCTTGTCTTGTCCCTGATCTTAGAGGAAAAGCCCTTAGTTTTTCTCCATTGGGGATAATGCTTGCCATAGGTTCATGGTAGATGGCATTTGATAATTTGTTTTCCATTGCTGAGAACTAAGAGATATGTCATGTGGCCACAATAACGGCCGCGAGGTTCTGCATTTCTGTATTTTAGTATTTTTGTAACTATGTCCAGAGGGATTTCTGCCAGAAGTTGCATCATTGCCAACTTGTACTTCTCAGTTACATTATATTCCACATATGAGTGCAATCTTTTTATGTCTGTCTCTTTCTTTCTGACTCATTTCAGTCAACATGATACTTTCCATGTTGATCCACTTATAAGCAAATTTCATGACTTCCTGTTTTCTAACAGCTGCATAGTATTCCATTATGTAGATGCACCAAAGTTTTTTAACCAGTCATCTGTTTTTGGGCACACCAGTTTTTTCCAGATTTTGGCTATTGTAGACAGTGCTGCAATGAACATAAAAATGCAAATGTCATTTCTACTATACCTTTTTGCCTCTCCGGCATATATTCCCAGGAGTGGTATTGCTGGGTCAAATGGGAGCTCAATTTCTAATTTTTTGAGAATCATCCGTATAGTTTTCCAAAAAGGCTGAACCAGTCGGCATTCCCACCAGCAGTGAAGAAGAGTCCCTCTCTCCCCACATCCACGCCAACACCGGTTGCTTTTGTTTTTTCAGATGTGGGCCAGTCTCTGTGGTGTGAGATGGTACCTCATTGTTGTTTTGATCTGCATCTCCCTGATGATTAGTGATGTCGAGCATTTTCTCATGTGCCTCTCAACCATTCGGATTTTTTCTTTGGGGAATTTTCTGTTCATTTCCTCACCTCATTTTTGATTGGGTCGGGAGTTTTCTTCTTGTGGATTTCAACCAGTGCCTTGTATATACTTGATATCAACCCCTTATCGGATGGGTATTGGGTAAATATCTTTTCCATTCTGTAGGCTGTCTTTGTACTTTGGTCCCTGTATCTTTTGAGGTGCAGATACTTCTTAGTTTGAGGTAGTCCCATTTATTTATCTCTGTTTTCACTTGCTTGGCCAGTGGCATGTCAGCTTTGAAGATACCGTTAACTACAATGTCATGGAGGGTTTTGCCGACCTTGTCTTCAATGGACCTTATGGATTCTGGTCTGATGTTGAGGTCTTTAATCCATTTTGATCTGACTTTTGTACATGGTGATAGGTGGAGATCTGAGTCTATTTTTTGAACATATCTGTCCAGTTTTGCCAGAACAATTTGTAAAACACGCTGTCCTTGCTTACTTCATATTTCTTGCTCCCTTATCAAAGATTAGATGATCATATACATTTGGGTGGTGTGTCAGAATATTCAACCCTGTTCCATTGGTCTGCAGCTCTGCCTTTGTTCCAGTACCATGCTGTTTTAATTACTACTGCTTTGTAGAAGATTTTGAAACTGGGGAGATTGATTCCTCCCATTTTCTTTTTCCCAAGAATTGATTTAGCTATTCGTGGGGGCTTATTGTTCCATATGAATTTCAGGAGCACTTGCTCCATTTCTTTGAAGAATGTCAAGGGTATCTTTATAGGGATCTCATTGAATTTGTACAATGCTTTGGGGAATATTCCCATTTTGATAATATTACTTCTTCCAATCCATGAGCAGGGAATATCTTTCCATTTCCTCATGTCCTCTTTTATTTTTTGAAGTAGCATTTTGTAATTTTCATTATACAAGTACTTTACCTCCTTCATTAAATTGATTCCAAGGTATTTGATCGTTTGAGGCACAATTGTGAACGGGATTGCTTTTATCATGTCGCTTTCTTCTCTCTCATTTGTGTATAGGAAAGCCATGGACTTATGGGTGTTGATTTTATAGCCTGAAACTTTATCATACAAGCTTATTGTTTCTAAGAGTCTCTTGGTAGAGGTTTTAGGGTTCTCTAAGTATATTATCATATCGTCTGAAAATAGTGAGAGTTTGATTTCTTTCTTTATTACCTGTATGCCCTTAATACCTTTTTCTTTCCTAACCGCAATTGCAAATACTTCCAGTACTATATTGAACAGGAGTGGAGAGAGTGGACATCTTTGTCTCGTCCCTGATCTCAGAGGGAAGGATCTTAGTTTTTCCCCATTGAGCATAATGCTTGCTGTAGGCTTGTAGTTGATGGCTTTGACTATATTGAGGAAAGTCCTTTCTATACCCATTTTGGCCAGAGTTTTCATAATAAATGGGTGCTGTATCTTGTCAAATGCTTTCTCTGCACCTATTTATATGATCATATAGTTCTTATCTTTTCTTTTGTTGATATGATGGATTATGTTGATTGATTTCCGAATGTTAAACCATCCTTGCATCCCGGGAAGGGCAGTGTTGAAGTCTCCAATTACTATTGTGTTGCTCGAGATGTCCTTCTTAAGGTCTGTTAGCAATTGTATGAATTTGGCTCGTCCCTCATTGGGTGCATACATGTTTAGGAGTGTGATTTCTTCCTGCTGTACATGTCCCTTGATTAATAAAAAATGGCCTTCCATATCCTTTCTAATCTTTTTCAACCTGAAATCTATGTTGTCCGATACTAGTAAGGCCAGCCCAGCTTTTTTGAGAGAGTTGTTTGCTTGCAAGGATTGTTTTCCATCCTTTGACTTTGAGTCTGTGTTTGTTCTGGCTATTCAGATGCGTTTCTTGCAGGCAGCAAAATGTTTATTTCAGTCTCTGAATCCATTTTGCCACTCTGTGTCTCTTAAGTGGTGAATTTAGACCATTGTCATTAAGAGAGATTATTGTTATGGGTTTTTGCGCCATCTTTCTGTAAGGTTTTTTTTGTGCTTGTAGGGGTTCTTCTTGTCTTACAATAGCCCCTTTAGTGCTTCTTTTAGGTTTGGTTTTGAGTCTATGAAATTCCTGAGCTGTTTTTTATGCCCAAAATAGTGTATCATTCCTTCGAGTTTGAATAAGAGTTTAACCAGATAAAGTATTCTTGGTGAAGCGTTCATTTCATTCAGTTTTTTCAGTATATCCCACCATTGCCTTCGGGCTTGGAGGGTTTCCTCTGATAGATCTGCTGTGAATCTAAGTGGTGCTCCTTTGTATGTGATTTCCTTTTTCGACCTTGCTGCTTGCAGTATTTTGTCTCTATCCATGACGTCCATCATTGTAACTATGATATGTCTTGGGTTTTTCCTGTTAGGGTCTCTTTTAGCTGGTATCCTTGAATCTGGATGCCTGCATTCTCCAGCTCTGGGAACTTTTCAGCAATGATTTGTTTGACTGTGGCTTTTTCGATGGGGTTGGTTCCCTGTCCTTCTAGTATTCCAATCATTCTAATGTTGTTCCTCTTGAAATCATCCCCTAGGACTCTGAATCGCCCTAGAGCTATTTTGAGTTACCTTTCCATTGTTTGTTGTTGCCTGTAGGCTTCTTGCAGCTCATCTTCAGGCACACCGATTCTGTCTTCCGCTGCAGTCATTCTAATGTTGAGGGAAGCCAGAGAGTTTTTGATTTCATCTACCATATCCTTCATTTCTTTTTGTAGGTTTTTTATTTCTGCTCTCATTTCTTCCCGTATTTTGTCGGCTGTCTGTTGTACTGTTCTGTCATGTCTTCCTTTAAGTTGTCAGTCTTTCCATTGAGGTCATTGAACATCTTGAGATTTAAACTCTGAATTCTTTATTAGAGAGCTCAAGTTTGCAAGAAATGCCTATCGAGGTTTCTGTACTCCTTTCATCGTCCTCTGCTTGTGGTGGGGATTTGCCCTGTTTCTTCATGTTGTTGTGGTGGTATGGAAGAAGGACCTTGAAGATCAGTATCCCTGTTCCCTCTTGTTGCGAAAAAGGATTCTGGATGGCTCAGTCAATGGTGGTTGCCTTTTAATTTTCCCCTTCTAGAACATGGCCTCCCACTCAGATGTCCCTTTAATCCTTATGTGAAGTCTTGTGTTTTATTGTCCTACTACTTACGGATAGCTAGGATGTTACTCTTGGACATGACATAGGTGATGAAGTTTGAGATGAAACAACATATTGATGGGTCTGAGGAGAATATCTGCGTTAGCGGGTGCTGGCCAGAAAAGAGGCCATGCCCGCTTTTGCCTAGGCCACGCCCCTGGACAATTAGGCCACGCCCCTTTCCCACAACCCGAGGCGGCAGGTTGGGGTGCTGAGGGTCTGAGGAGCAGACTGGGACGCAGAAGGGCGGGTCGAGGGGATGTCATGTACCTGTGCCTGAAGCCAGAACAGCTGCATTGCTTGGGGGTGGCGTGCCAGCCACTCGGCATGCATTCCAGAGTGGGGGGAGGGCTGGGGTGCTCAGAGTCTTAGGAGCAGGCTGGGTCGCAGAAGCCAATTCAATTTCTTGAGGTGTGAAGTTAGGTTATTTATTTGTACCTGTTCTTATTTAATGATTAATGCTTGAAGTGCCTTTTAGTACAAGTCCTGCTATGTCTCTTAAGTTCTGGAAATTTTTGTCTTCATTCTCATTTGTATTGAGGAATATTTTCATTTCCTTTCTTTATTTGTTTTTAACCCTATGGTTGTTCCGCAGTATGCTGTTCCTCTTTCAAGCTTTTTTGAGCTTTGCCCAGATTTCTCTTTATAGTTTATTTCCATCTTCTGAGCGTTATAGTTTGAGTGATTAGTTGGCATGATTTTATTATCTTGATTTATAAGAGATTTAAGTTTTTGAATAACCACGAATTACAAAGTTATAAAATTAGTTATGATTACTAAGACGTATTTTGTGTCACAGAATGCTGTCAATCATAGAAAATAGTCAATGAGCATCGTGGAAGATTGTATACTAAACCTTTGGGAGATGGAGAACAAAGAGATATCTATTAAGCCTATTATATCTATTATGTCTTTTGTTTCTTCCTTTTAAACTTCTATTTTCTTATTGATTCTCTGGTTGATCTATCCAGTAATTAGAGTGTGATATTAAAATATACTACCATTGTGTTACTGTTGGTATTTTACTTCAGACCTGCAGTTATTTTACATATTTGATGATCCTTCAGCTGATGCATATTGGTTTAAGTCTTGGAGTGCAGATACTTTAATAATTATATAATAACCATTTTTATATTTTATTAACTTTTTGTGTATGGAAGTCTATTCTGTCTGATATAAATATGGCCATACCCACCTTTTCCTTTTTCTTGTATTTGTTAAAAATATTATTGTATATCCATGAGATAGACCATTACAAAGCTGTTCATGATTGGATTTCATTCATGATTCAACACCCACCCCCCTCTACCAGTGTACATTTGCCACCACCAATGTCCCCCAATTCCTTCCCATCATTCCCCAACTAATCCCAGACCTGCCTCTCTGTCAGACACTTTTCTTCTTTCTCTCTCTCCTTTTGTGCATTATGGTTTTCAATACAGGTTCTAAGTGGTCTTTGTGTTTGTTCAGGGTGATAGTATTTTTCCCCGGAAGATAAGGATGGAGTAGCATTTTTAACTGGGTGGCAGCTTTGGGTGTGGACCTGACAGCAGAGGTTTCCAGAAGGAATGGGATGGGTGGAGGTAGCCCTTCCAAACCCCGAGAAAGCCTGAAGATTTCAGTAACAGAAGCCCCATACCCAAATTTTATATCTTGGGTTATATCTTGACAGATTATATCTTGGTACGGTCCGTCCCAAGATTGCACAGTCCAGCAGAGCCCACCTTTTTTTTTAAATTTATTTATTTTTAATTAGAGAATCACCGTGAGGGTACAGTTACAGATTTATACACTTTTGTGCTTATACTTCCCTCATACAAAGTTTGGGAACCCATCCCTTCACCAGTGCCCATTCTCCACCACCCGTAAACCCAGTGTCCCTCCCACCCTCCCCAATCCCATCTCCCCCCCACCCCACCCTGCCACTGTGGCAAGGCATTCCCTTCTGTTTTCTCTCTCTAATTAGCTGTTGTGGTTTGCAATAAAGGTGTTGAGTGGCCGCTGTGCTCAGTCTCTAGCCCTCATTCAGCCCGCAACTCCCTTCCCCCACATGGCCTTCGACTACAATGTAGTTGGTGATCTCTTCTCTGAGTTGCCCTTTCCCCGGAACGTGAGGCCAGCCTCGAAGCCATGGAGTCAACCTCCTGGTACTTATTTCTACAGTTCTTGGGTGTTAGTCTCCCACTCTGTTATTCTATATACCATAGATGAGTGCAATCTTTCTATGTCTGTCTCTCTCTTTCTGACTCATTTCACTCAGCATGAAACTTTTCATGCCCATCCACTTGACTACAAAATTCTTGACCTCCTTTTTTCTAACAGCTGCATAGTATTCCATTGTATAGATGTACCAAAGTTTCCTCAACCAGTCATCCGTTCTGGGGCATTCGGGTTTTTTCCAGATTCTGGCTATTGTAAACAGTGCTGCGATGAACATACATGTGCAGATGTTGTTTCGATTGTACTTTTTTGCCTCTCTGGGATATATTCCCAGCAGTGGTATTGCTGGGTCAAATGCAGAGCCCACCTTTTTAAACCTACTTTTTTTATAGCTTTCTACTTTCAGCCTGTGTTTAAACAGCATGAATGGTTAAGGGAGTAGATTGTAAATAGCTAAATGGTGAATTTGGTTTGCTCATCTACCCAATCACCTTGCACATTTTGTTTGGTAATTAAGACCATAGATATTTAATGAAATCATTGAAATTAAAAAAAAATAATGCAAACTTTTTGTGTGGGTTCTGAGTATTTCAGCAGCTTTCATTTATTTCTTTATACTTTTGAATGAGACCACTTAGTACCACTTGCAGTGTTGGTTTAGTGACAAATAACTACTTTGGTTATTTGTCACTAAACTAGTGACATAATAACTATGTCAGTGAAGTTTTCTATAGATTTAAACGATAACCTAGCAGGATGACTTAGAAGGTGATTATTTCATTCAATGTGTTTGATATACCATATTATTCCCTTATATCCTGTAGGATTTCATTAGAAAGATTTTGCTGTGATTTTTATGGTGTCTCCCTTATATATATACTTTTTTGGGTTGTCTTTTGCTGCTCTCAGGATAGTATTGATTCTTGCCAATTTAACTGCTGCCTTGATGTTTTTATGTTCCAGCATGTTATGATTGTTATTCCTTGAGCTTCCTGGATTGGGGAGTCTAACTTTATCTTAAAATTTGGCACATTTTCTGCTATAGCTGCTTTCACCAAAACTTGTCCCATCTTTCTTTCCTTTCTTACTGGTACACGTAAAATTCAAATGCTATTTCCTTTCAAACTGTCTATAGTTTTCTGATGTTTTCTTCATTTTTATTTAATGTTTTCCTTTTGTTCTTTTTAGTGCTTTCAGGCTGTCCATCTTCTCCATATCTGATTAGTTCTTCTGTTTCTCTCATTCTGATACTTATTTAATCTATTGTATTTTTTGATTCTCCTAATATTTTCTTAAGACTGTGATTTCTGTTTTGAATTGTCTCATATTTTTCCCTTTGCTTGAATACTCCTCTATTGTTTTCTTCAGTTCAGTAAGCAGCTAACCATGATAACATTGAAATCCACATTTGGGGAATCAGAGAAATTTTCCATGCTTGGTGTTGTTCCAGAACTTTAGTCATTAGCCTTTAATTAAGGTGGGTTTCCTTACTTTTCCATTATTTCTACGATTACAACTGCCTTCAAGGTGTGGAACAGGGGTCTGGGAATAAGTCCTTGTGGAACATTGGATGGGAATTAGACTTTTATTGAGCTCAAGCTAGGGTCCTTACCTGGGCAGGTGTGAGGAGTAGCACACAGGACTAGATAGTGTGTAAGTATGACATCTCTAGACATTCTGGCAGATATTGGACACCCAGAGAGTCCAGGTGCATTGGAATTTGGGACCTCTGATACCAGGGTTTATCTGGAAGTGAACACAGGGACTCTGACTTCTCCCCCAGTTATGCAGTGTCCAGAGACTGGGTTGAGTTGTCTTTATTCAATGTTTAATTTAGGTATCAAAGTTTACAATAGTACTGACATATTCATTTTGTACTTGCAATGCTGCTACAACAATTCTTCCATCAGTGTGTCAAAATACCTCTACCTCTATTGTATATTAATTTCTTATAAGGTATATGAAATATAGATATTTCTCTCATTGTGTGGACTGCAGAAAACTTGCCATCTGTTTTCTTCTAAGAGTTTTAATGTTTCAGATTCATTTTGAGTTATATTTTGCACACAGTATAGGAATATAGATCAAACTTCATTCTTTTTCATATGTATTTGTAGCTTTCTCAACAACACTCAAAAGATCATACTTTATCCATTGGTAGTCTTGGTATCTAAGCAAACAATGAAACAACCATATATGTGAATCTATTCTATTTGTCTCTATTTTTGTTCTTATGCAAATACCATGCTGTTTTAATACTGTTGATTCATAGTAAGTTTTGAGATAAAGAAATGTGATTCTTCCATTTCTTCTTTTCTTAGTGTGTCTTGGTATCCAGAGACTCTTAAGGTACCACGTAAGTTTGTAAAAGCACTTGTTTGGATCTTCAAAAAGATTGGAAATCTTTTAGAATAAAATAAATTACAAATAAAATAATAATAAAATTATTATTACAATTTTAACAATATTGTCTTCCAATCAGTAAAAAAAAGGTATTTATGCCTTCTCTGAAGTTATTTTATAATTTTATTGTTCTTGTTGCCCTCCATAATGGACTGAGGAGATGAAAGCACTTACCCAAAGAAGACATATGGATGGCCATAAGGCATATGAAAAAGTCTCATCGTTACTCATGAATAGGTAAGTACAAATCAAAGCAGCAACAATAAGATATCTTCTCATGCTGGTGAGAATAGCACATATCCAAAAGTCTGGAAACAGATAGTGTTTATGGGGCTGTGGTGAGAGGGAACCCTCATCCACTCTTTGTGATTCCAGAATGCCACCTGGTTCAGCCTTTATGAAGACCCATCTCCCAAATAGGAATGTAATCCAGGAATACTACTTTTTGGCATCAATCCCCAAAATTTAAAGAAAATAATGTTAAAGGGTATACACACTCCTATATTTATAGCTACACTTACTACAATAGCCGAGGTATGGAAATAACTCAAACAGCTACAGATAAATGAATCAAGAAGTTGTGATACACACACACATATACATGCACAATGGAATACTATGCAACTCAAAGAAAAGAAAAAACCTTCTATTTCATTTAAAGTGTCATAGTTGTCTATGTATAAATCTTTCACATCCTTTGTTGGTTCCTTGGTACTTGATGGTTTTGAACACTTTTTGAATGTGTATGTAGGGGACTTTTGGGCTATACTCTGCGGTTCTCAAGACTCCTGGTTCTGCACTCCTGGAAAGCTCGCGGGACTGTATGGTCTATCAGGGATTGAACCTGTGTCAGTCGCTTGCAAGGCAAGCACCCTACCCATTCTACTAATGCTCAAATGGTGTATACTGTATTAAATGGAGTTATTGGCAGAATTGGTGAACTTTATGTATTATTTTGTAGACTGCTACTTAGTTTATTGCTTCTAAGAGGATAAAATTGTATTTTAATTTTTATCTGTGAGCAATGGACAATTGGGAGTAAAAATAGCAGGAATATCAATGAAGATTTTAAAGGTACCTCAAACATATGTATTGACATTTAATTTAGTCCTTCTTCAAAGATAATACTGAAGGGTTCACTCCTCATTCTATGTTATATACAGTGAGGCTGAGAGGTCTGAAGCAGTTTTTTTAGGACTATCAAACTAAGAAATAGCAGAGATAAAACTGGAAAATAGGTCTTTGTGATCTACAAACCTATGTTCTCTATGTATGCTTTACTGCACTATTTCCTTAGAAGTAAAGATATGTACTCAGTACTCTGGACAGGATTTTCTTAGACTATAGATATTTCATCTTCACTCAACCCTTCCACATTCTTTATGACACTAGACCTTAACAGTATCATATGTGATTTTTGATCCCAAACCCTGGTCTACTTTAAGGGAAGAACGAATCTTCATCAAGGAAATCTCTGGGGAATTCATGATTAAAAAGAGGAGAATGTATTCCAAAGTTTTAAAGGCAACTAAAAAGATTTGGTGTGTGTAATTTATCCATGATCTTCAAAAGATCTATATATATGTATATATAATATGTGCACATATGTATCTTATATACTTTTTGAAACTCTTTTGGCAACAGTACTATAGACTATAGTGTAAAAAGTTATTTTTAAAAAGTGTCTCTCATCGAGGGAAGTACTGGGGTGACAGGAATCAGAAGCTTCAGGCATGCCAGTGATGTGTCAGAAATATAGCTATAAAGCACAGACTCAACAACACTGAGAACATGAAATCTAAACTACAATCACTGTTCTTTGAAATATGCCTGTCAAGAGGGCAGATGGCAGGGTGGAGGTGGGGTGGGGTTGAGTGTAAGTGAGCACGTAAACACTGGTGGAGGGAAGTGGACACTGGTGTTAGGATTGGTGTTCTAATACTGCATACCTAAAACTCAATTATCAATAGCTTTGTAAGTCAGGGTGCTTTATAAACTAATTTTAAAAAGTGTTTCTCACAGAGGCAGGTCAGTAGTTTGGAGGGAAATGGGTGAGGAGGTATTGGTGGGGGAAAGTTGACACTGGTGAAGAGATGGGTGTTGAAACATTGTATTCCTGAAACCCAATTATGAATAACTTCATAATTCACGGTGAATTTAATAGAATGAATAAATATCAGTCCTGTAATTAGAGTCTAAGCTTGTTTTCATTAGATAGCATCTGATGTCATTGTTTCTTTACATTTCACATATGAATGATATCATCTGTTATTTGTCTTTCCCCTTCTAACTTACTTCACCTAACATGATACCCTCTGGTTCTATCTACATTGAAGCAAAAGCTAAGGTTTCATTTTGGCTATAAAGTTGAAGGGTGTTTCCTTGTATATATTCTTTATTCATTCCTCTTCTGTCATTGGTCATTTCGGTTGTTTTCAGATATTAGCTACAGTAAATATTATTCTAGTGAGCATATCTCTTAGGATTAATGTTTTTGTGCTCTTGAGATCGACATGAAGAAGTGGAAGCTCTGGATCATATGATACTTCTAAATTTTTTGAAGTATCTTTGGTCTGTTTTCTGTAAAGGCTGAACCAATTTACATTCCCACCAACAGTGGATAAAAATACATTTTTCTCCATATTCCCATGAGCACTGTTTGTCTTTAGCTTTTTTGATATAGGTGATTTTTACTGTTCTAAGGTGATATCTGGTTGTTTTGTTTTGCATTTCCCTCATTATGAGTGATGAAACTTTTTTTTGACTTGACTGCATCTTTGAGAAGTGTTTCTGAAGCTCTTTTAATATCTCTGATGTGGTTTCTGTTGTTGTTGAGCTTTGTGAGTACAGTGTATATCTCAGATATAAGCTCTTTGTCAGATGTGTGGTTTGTGGATATTTTCCTCACATTCAGTGGGATGTCTTTATTTGAATGGCAGCTTTTTTTTCACAGTGCAGAAAGTTTTAGTTTGCTTCAAACTCATTTGTTTATTTTTGCTTTTGTTTCATTTGCCAATGGAGCTGAATCATTGAAGACACCACTGAATCCAATGTCATGGAGTATTTTGTGTGTTTTCTTTGATGTATTTTATGGATTGGGGTCTAACATAAAAGTCTTTAATTTATTCTTAGTTAACTTTTATACATGGTATAAGATAGATGTTAAATTTTATTCTTTGTCTATCCTGTTTTTCCAACACAATTTATTAAAGAGACTTTGTACATTTAATGTTCTGGTTCCTTTGTAGTAAATTTATTATCTATATTGTGATGGTTTATTTCTGGGCTCTCAGTTCTATTCCTTTGTTCTGAGTGTTTATTTTTATTCAAATATCATATTGTTTAGATTATATCCTTTTAGCATAGTTTGAAGCCATCTATTGTGCTCTCAAGATTGCTTAGAGAATTTTGGTGAGATTGTTGTTGCATATAAATTTTAGTAGTGTTAGCCCTATGTCCTTGCAGGATGGCATTGGAATTTTGATAAGGTTTTTATTGAATCTGTGTAATGCTTTGAATAGTATGGTGGCTTTAACGTAAATTCTTTCAATCCATGAACATGGAATATTTTTCCATTTTCTCATGACTTCTGTTTCTTTTAACAGTGACATAGATTACAATGTATAAGTTTTTCACTCCCTTTTAAAGTTAATTCCTAAGAATATAATTATTTTGTTACAATTATAGATAGAACTTTATTGATTTTATTCTTTTCTAGTTCTTTAATTTTCTACTACAAATGGAAAATATTTTATATCTACTTTAGAGCATCCCAAGTTACTGTATTGGTTTATTATTTCTAATTATTTTTTTGTGAAGTCTAGAGTTTCCTATGTGAATTGTTATGGCATCAAAAATGATAATTTACCCTTGTAAAAAACCTAAACCCTTTTATTTCAACCTATATTACCAAAAGTAGGAAAACCAATATTATGCTGAATAATGGTACTGAAAGTGGACTTCCATGTCTTATGCCTGATCAAGTTTACAATTTTAGACAATGAGTATGATGTTAGTATGACTTTTTTTGTATTGGGCCTTTAAGAATGTTCTTACTGTTCCCATTTTGTTAAGTTTCATCATAAACTGTAGCATTGTAGCACTGTGGTCCCGTTGTTCATTGATTTGCTCGAGCAGGCACCAGTAATACTGTGAGACTTGTTGTTACTATTTTTGGCATATCAAATACACCACAGGTAGCTTGCTAGGCTCTGACATGCGAGTGGGATACTTTCAGTAACTTGCTGCGCTCTCTGAGAAGGAAGGAGGAATCAAACCTGGGTTGGCCACATGCAAGGCAAATGCCTATCGCTCCTCCTACTTTATCATAAACATATGGTGAAATTTTGTCAAAAGATCATTGTGTGATTCTAACCCAACATGAAAGCTTATAACTATCTCACGGTGATTAAACAAAATTGTTTTTAAAAAGATCTTTGTATCTATTGATACGATCATTATTCAGGCTTTAACCATTTTTAATCTAGGACACTGTGATTTTCATAGTTGGATTTTCAGAATTGCAATGTTTCCCCCTCTATTCTCACCTTCGTGTGTCTCCATCCCTCCACAGCATATACTAGATTCTCTTCCACTCCCCAACTTGACTCCTTGACAGATTTTTAGTTTAGTTGTTGTAATTTAGGTTCCATGCTTATACCAGCGCTGTATTTAGTGGTTCAGATAAATGCAGATACTTTGCCTATATACCAGAGGTGCACAAGCATCCTAACCCTTGGCCCTATGCTACTTCCAGACCTCCTCTTCTTGCTTACCCCCTCCATTTCTGGCTTACCTTGACATTTTTTCAGTAATCTAGAACTACTGTTTTACCCAACTTATCATTATCTAGATGTGTTATTCTATATACTACAGATTATAAGATCCTTTAGTTTATAAATTTTACAAGTTACACAATTTCATAACTTCGTGTGGCTGAGTAGTGTTCCACATTGTATACACACTATGGCTTCATTATCCACTCTTCTGTCGCTGGACACCTGGGTTGTTTCCATAACCTGGCTATTGTACTAAATGCCACAATGAATATAGATATGTCCATATCTCTTTGAATGAACTTTTTCATGTTGTGGTTATATAACAAGGAATATGATAAGTGGGTCATGTGGTAGCTACTGTTTTTTTTAAGAGAGCTCTATTCTTAGGGATTTATTTTTTAGGAATTACCATAACATTTCCACAATGGCTGAACTAGACAGTATTCCCACCAACAATGCATGAGAGTTCCTTTTTCACCAACACAGATTGTTTCTATCTTTTCTCATATATGAAATTCTCACTGGTATCTCATCGTAATATTAATTTGAGTATCCCTGAAAGTAAATGACAATGAACATTTTTCATATGCATACTAGCCAGCCATCTATCTTCTTCCTGATTCAGACTTTGAATGTTGTGTGTTTCTTTCAGGTTCTCCAATTTAGTGACATGAAGTAGTTTATGACTGCTTTTAAATTTCTGTAGTGACTTCTATTTCATATATACTCCTGTTTATTGTCTTTTTTCCTTTTCTCTTGATATTTCTCAGTATTTATTTATTTCATTTACTTTTTCAAGTAACTGGCTCTTAGTTTAATTTCTCTTTTGTATTATCATTTTATTTTAATTTTTATCTCTAATGTGATGCTTATTATTTTCTTCTATCTACGTACTCACAATATATTTATTGTTCTGTTTTAAGTAGGATCCTCCCATCAGTACTTGGATTCCCTGAGGGTGATGCTGGGGGATACACTGCACAATAGCATAGGACTGATGTTTTCATTCTTGGCCATGGTTATGCTGATAGCCACCAGGACCAGGCAGTTGGTGCTCAGGGTCCATCAGGCCAGCTATGGTGGTGGTTGGAGAACCACACAATGCTAGGGATTGAATGTGAAATCTCACATATGCAAATCATTTACTCTACCCGCTTGAACTAACTTCCCAGGCCCTCATTTGTTGTTCTTTATTTATTTCCCTAAGATAAGAAGTTAGTTGCTTATTTGAGCTTTTTCTTGTTTCTTGGTACAAGCTTTGCTCTAAACTCCCCTCTTAGAACTGCTTGTGCTGTGCCCCATATGTTCTGAAAGCTCATGTCTTCATTCTCATTTGTTTTCAATTATTATTTTATTTCAACTTTGATTAACTAACTGGCCCACTAGTAATTAAAAGGCATGTTTAGACTCCAGGGGCTGGAGCAATAACATAGCGGTAGGGCATTTGCCTTGCACAGGGCTGACCTGCGTTTGATTCCTCCACCCCTCTCGGAGAGCTTGACAAGATACAGAGAGCATCTCGCCTGAACGGCAGAGGCTGGCAAGCTACTGTATTCAGTATGCCAAAAACAGTAACAACAAGTCTCACGATGGTGCCTAGTAGATGGTGTCTCTACTGGTGCCTGCTTGAGAAAATCGATGAGCAATGGGATGACAGTGACAGTGACAGTTTAGACTCCAAATATTTGAGGTTCCCTAAAACTTCTTATAGGAGTCACACCTGCCAGTGATAAGGGGCTCACCAGAAGTCACATCTGAACATCTGGTGATTCTAGAATTCCCCTGTAATTCCAAAGATAGAATCCAGGGCCATAAATGGGCGACAAATATACTCTATCATTTGAGTTGTATTAAAGTTCCACCCCCAGTTTTCTTTTTATGATTCATTTTTACCTTTATAGCATTGTGATCTGAAAAATTGCTTAGTATTATTGTAATCTTTATGACTTCATCCACGCTTTCTTTCTGTCACATCATGGGGAAAATTTTCTCTGTGCATAAGAGAAGAGTGTTTTCAGCATTTTAGGAGGAGAGCATTTTCAATATCTATTAAGCCCCCTTTTTAACTCCTTATTTAATGCTGTTATTTCCTTTTCGTTTGTTTTTGGGCCACACATGGTGGTACTCTGTGTTTATTCTTGCCTCTGTGTTCAGGGATCACTCCTGGTGGGTACCAGGAGACCGTATGTTGTGCTAAGTATCAAACATAGGTAATCACATGCAAGCAAGTGCTTTAACTACTGTATTATTTCTCTGACTCTGTCCTTTTCTTATTTTGGCATTCCTTTTTTTCTGATATAACTAAGTCTCTCTTTGCATTCTCTGGCTATAATTTGCCTGCATGATTGTTTTCCAGCCTTTTACTTTTACACTGTCACTAAAGTTGAAGTGGTCAATAAAGCCTTGGCGTGTGCTTTTTCTCACAAAAGGAGTCCATTGTTTTGTTTTTATTTGGGGGGTATACCTTATGGTGCTCAGGCTTACTCCTGGCTCTCACTCATGCATCACTCCTGGAGGTGCTTAGGGGGCTATGTGTAGTGCCAGGGATCAAATCTGGGCTAGTAATGTGCAAGGCAGATACCCTACATACTCCAGCATCTGGCTCCTATTTTTTTATTCATTCGTACTTTTTAACTGGTGAATTTAGGTCATTGCCATTTAGTAAAATCGATACAAAATAATTTATTTCCATTTTTATAATGATTCTTGATGTTTTTGAAGTTTGTCTTTATTCCTTTGGTCTTCATTTTTCACCCTACATAATATAATTTCTTCCTGTTATTCAGTGGCCAGTTCTATTTGCCTCTTCTTATTTGTTTCTTCTTAGTTTGGTTTTAAGTTTTGAGGCCATATTTGGCAGTGCTCAGGGCTTACTCCTGGATCTGAACTTAGAAATCACTTCTTGTGACTTATTGGGCTATATGGAGTTCCAGGGAATGAACTAGGGTAGGCCACTTCTAAGGCAAATGTCTAAATACTTATACAATATCTCCAGTCCTTTTCCAACTATTTTTTTTATATTTGGGGTCACACCTGGTGATGCACAGGGGTTACTCCTGGCTCATGCACTCAGGAATTACTTCTGGCGGTGCTCAGGGGACCATATGGGATGCTGGGAATCGATCTTGCATTGGCTTCGTGCAAGGCAAACCCCCTACCTGCTGTGCTATTGCTCCAGCCTCCCAAGTATTTTTTGACTTGAGATTGCAACGAAGTTTACATTTAGAGTTCTAAATATATATCCCCTTTAAAATTAAATCAAGTAAGATATACGATACAAAGAGAAAATATGGAGTAGCTATGTAAATAGTTAACAAACTAACAAAATATATTTCACAGGGTCCAGAGAGATAGCTCAACAGATAAGGCACTTGCCTTTCATAGTCAACCCAGGTTTGATCCCCTACATTTCATACATCCCTCAAGAACCGCCAGGAGTTATTCCTGAGTGCAGAGCCAGGAGTAATCAGTGAGTATTGCTACTGTGGCTCAAAAAAACAAAAATAGCAGACTTTATAGCATGAATTAGATTACAGTATAATTTATAATTATAAAAGAATAAATGTATCAAAAATATAGTGAAAAAATATAGTGATCCCATGTATGTACCCCCTAAGAGCAAAGACTCAGAGCACATGAAGCAAAAATGATAGAAATGATAGAACTAAGTGAGGAATAGAAAAATATACAATTATAGTTAGAAATTTAAATACAGTTGATAGAATTATTATAAATAAATCAGCAAAGGTAAAGAAGAGCTGGTAAATAACAATAACAATAAATAACATGAGCATCTGATTGACATATATTGAGTAGTCCACTCAACAGCAGTCCTATATACCTTATTTAAAAATACCCATGGAACATTAATCAACATATCTTATATCTTGAGGCAAAACAATTGCAAAAAATCAAAGAACTAAATAATACAGTGTATGTTCCCTGGAAATTGTTGAATCAAACTATAAAACAAAACCAGAAAGTTACAGGAAATTTCTGTACACATATAATTCAAGCAACACATTTGAAAACAATCTTTATTCAAAGACAAATTCTTAAAGAAAAGTTGAAAATACATATAAGAAGATATGAAATGTAGGTAAAGTAGTGCTGAGAGGGAAATGTCTGTCAATAAATGTTTATATTACTAAAAGGGAATACCTTAACTCAATAATCTCAGTTTCTACATCAAAAACCGAGAACACTTAGAGTAAAATAAGCCTAAAGGTAGCAGAAGGATGGAATCAATAAATACAAGAAGATAGATAAAATATTTGGAAATGAGTAGACAATAGAGAAAGATCAGATAAAATCAAAATCTGGTTCTTTAAAAGTAATAAAACTTTAGCATCCTGATTTATTTTGCAAAAAGCAGAGTATAGATAAATCACCAATTTTAAGTGTGAGATAGATCACTACAGATATTGAAGCTATTAAAATGATAATAGGCTAAGATAATAAATATCTTTACATTTACAAAAATCAACAAATGAACCAATATCTTGAAAACCAAAGACTGTCACACCTCATCCAATAAGAAATAGAACATTTTAATAGCCTTATATCTATTTAGAAAATAAATTTCTGAAAAACAAATCTCTAGGCTTAGAGGGTTTATTAATTTATTGATAGATACCAAGAAATTCCTAGAAACAATAGACTCATATAGTAAAGTTGCAGGCTATAAAATCAATACCCAAAAGTCCTTGACTTTCTTATATGCAAATAGTGAGAGAGAAGAAAGCAACATGATAAAAGCAATCCCGTTCACAATTGTTCCTCAAAAAATCAAATACCTCGGAATCAGCCTAACTAAGGAGGTAAAGGACTTGTATAATGAAAACTACAAAACGCTACTTCAGGAAATAAAAGAAGACACGAGGCATGGATTGGAAGAATTAATATTTTCAAAATGGCAATTCTCCCCAAAGCATTGTACAAATTCAATGCGATCCCTATAGGGATACCCTTGTCATTCTTCAAAGAAATGGAGCAAGCGCTCCTGAAATTCATATGGAACAATAAGCCCCCACAAATAGCTAAAGCAATTCTTGGGTAAAAGAAAATGGGAGGAATCAACCTCCCCAACTTCCAACTCTACTACAAAACAGTAGTCATTAAAACAGCTTGGTACTGGAGCAGAGGCAGAGCTGCAGACCAATGGAACAGGGTTGAATACTCTGACACATTCCCCAAAATATATGACCATCTAATCTTTGATAAGGGAGAAAGAAATGTGAAGTGGAGCAAGGAAAGCATGTTTAACAAATTGTGCTGGCAAAACTGGACAGCTACATGCAAAAAAATGGGCTTAGCCCTCCACCTATCACCATGTACAAAAGTCAGATCAAAATGGATTAAAGACCTCAACATCAGACCAGAATCCCTAAGGTACATTGAAGACAAGGTCGGCAAAACCCTCCACAACATTGAAGACACTGGTATCTTCAAAGCTGACACACCACTGGCCAAGCAAGTGAAAACAGAGGTAAATAAATGGGACTATCTCAAACTAAGAAGCTTCTGCACTTCAAGAGAAACAGTGACCAAAGTACAAAGACTATCTACAGAATGGGAAAGGATATTTACGCAGTACCCATCCGATAAAGGGTTGATAACAAGGATATACAATGCACTGGTTGAACTCCACAAGAAGAAAACTGCCAACCTGATCAAAAAATGGGGTGATGAAATGAACAGAAACTTTCCCAAAGAAGAAATCCGAATGGCTGAGAGGCACATGAGAAAATGTTCAACATCACTAATCATCAGGGAGATGCAGATCAAAACAACAATGAGATATCATCTCACACCACAGAGACTGGCCCACATCCCCAAAAACAAAAACAACCGGTGTTGGCGTGGATGTGGGGAGAAAGGGACTCTTCTTCACTACTGGTGGGAATGCTGACTGGTTCAGCCCTTTTGGAAAACAATATGGACGATTCTCAAAAAATTAGAAATGGAGCTTCCATTTGACCCAGCAATACCACTCCTGGGAATATAACCCGGAGAGACAAAAAGGTATAGTAAAGATGGCATCTGCATTTCTATGTTCATTGCAGCACTGTTTACAGTAGCCAATATCTGGAAAAAACCAGAGTGCCCCCAAAGAGATGACTGGTTAAAGAAACTCTGGTACATCTACACAATGAAATACTATGTAGCTGTCAGAAAACATGAAGTCATGAAATTTGCGTATAAATGGATCAATATGGAAAGTATCATGTTGAGTGAAATGAGTCAGAAAGAAAGAGACAGACATAGAAAGATTGCACTTATATGTGGAATATAATGTAACTGAGAAATACAAGTTGGCAAGGATGCAACTTCTGGCAGATATTTCTCTGGACTTAGTTACTAAAATACTAAAATACAGAAACCCAAAACCGTGGGGCTGCAAAGTGCAGTCACTCGACCTCATACCTCTTCATTCTCAGCAATGGAAAACAAATTATCTAATGCTTCCTTTTCAGCAGGTCCGACTTTAGGGGAGAGACTCTCCAAACAATAATACTGAGTTTTGTTTAAATATTGAATGCAATCAAAGTGAAAGTAAAGTGAAATTTATTAGTTACACAGGCAGGGGGTGCTGGGGGCGTGGGGGGGCTATGGGTGTGGGGGTGCAGGATGGAGCTATACTGTGATTCATGGTGGTGGAATATGTGCACTGGTGAAGGGATGGGTGTTTGAGCGCTGTATAACTGAGACTTAAACCTGAAAACTTTGTAACTTTCCACATGGTGACTCAATAAAAAATTTTAAAAAAAAGAAATGCAATATCTTGTTAACTTACTAGTATAAAAACATTCATTAGTATTATCTTATTTGACTGAAGTTATATTTTAGAATTTAAAGTTACATAGCATCATGATAAAATTATCTATTAAATTGCACTGTAGCACTGTCAAAAATAAATAAATAAATAATTGACAGAAAATTTAAAGAAAATTAATGCAAATTTTATGCAATTCAATCCTGAAAATAAAGGAAGAGAGGAATACTTTATTCATTCTATGAGGCTAGTATTACTTTGTAACAAAGTTAGGCAAATATATACAAGAAAATCTATATTTATAATGAAATTAAATATACATTTTCCCAGTAAAATAGTAATAATATAGACCCAAAATACTATTTAAAATTATATACCAAAGGGGGCTGGAGTGATAGTACAGAGGGTAGGGCATTTGTCTTGCATGTGGCCGACCTAGGTTCGATTCCCAGCATCCCATATGACCCCCTGAGCACCACCAGGAGTAATCTCTGTGCATCTCCAGGTGTGACCTAAAGAGCAATATACATACATACTTGTATATGTATGTATGTATATTGCTTTATATATAATATATAAAATATATTTATATATAATATATAAATATGTAGTCATATGTATATTTACATATACTTGTATATACATATATATATATATATATATACACCATGGGCTAGAGCCATAGTATAGCACATAGGATAATTGCTTTTTATCTAGCAAACCCAGGTTCTTTCCCCAGTGTAGGACAACATTGGTTTTTTCTTCCTCCCTGGCCATAAGGATATTGGGTTTATTGGCTTACGCCCATCACAATGCTCTCGAAGCATTCCCATTCCTCTGTGTTTATCTGTAACGTCTTCTTGGTGCTCTGCTTCCCCATCCGGCCAATCATCTTTATCCTTTAATCAAACTCTATTGACTTGTATGGTCAGATCCTTTTAGAACACTGGATATATATATATATATATACATATATATATATATATTTGCTTTTTGGGTCACACCTGGTGATGCACAGGGGTTACTCCTGGCTCTGCACTCAGGAATTACTCCTGGCGGTGCTCAGGGGACCATATGGGATGCTGGGGATCGAACCCGGGTCAGCCGCATGCAAGGTAAACACCCTACCCACTGTGCTATCGCTCCAGCCCCTGGATTTATATTTTTAAGTTGATATATTGCTTTTCTCTTCTTATGTCCTTTGCATAGTCACTTTAGAGAAATTTCCTTTTTGTATAGATACAGGAAAACAATTAATGCTATGCTTTTGTAATGGGAGCTAATTGACTCCAAATAATATTCATCCTGGGCATCTGTTTCCTCTGAGGCAACTTAAGCCTCAGTTGCCCTTACTTCCTAGCACCCCCAAATCAGGATCCAAACAAGGTACTATATGGACCCAGGATAAGCTGTGAGCTATCTGGCAATGAAATGGGTCAGACCAAGTGCCATAATACTTAACTATAAGTTAAGAGTATGGTCACAGACAAATTTTGTCATGATCCAAAGAGTGACAGCTGGATTAGAACCCTGCTAGGGCTAGGAAAGTTTAATCTAGTCTGAGCATTGTAGTCTGAGATCTGTAGTGAGATGTCCCCAGGAGAGCAGTCTCATAAATGTATCTCTTACTGTGTCATACAAAATTACTAAAATTATTAAAGAGTAGAATTAAGATGAATATTTAAATGATTATTGGACTAAGGAAAGGAGAAACACACCCCTAGATGGTATATCGCCCTTAGACTTGTCATCTTGCTGAATGAGAATTTGTAGGGAGCCCTTTTACCTTACTGATCTTATCCTATCACCATTTGTTTATCACTAGCTAACACCCATGCCACACCCTGCATTTCTATTGGGGGTCCCGGCATGCATACTATACCACCTCCTCCCAGCAGGGAGATATAAATACTGTAACTGCCATAGAATAAACGCCTTTTCTCCCTCCTCTGGGCTCTGCATCTGTTCATTCGCTGAGTCCCTTTCTCAGTCACACGAAGGGTTCTCCCTGCTGAGCAGGACGAGACCTCCACATCGACCTCCACACCTGGCGCCCAACGTGGCCGACGAATTCACGAAAAAAGTGAGCATTTCTGAGGGTCGCCTTTCTCTTGGCACACACCCTGGTTCGGGAATGGCCTACTTACCCTCTGATTCCTTCATCTCTGTCTACTCCTGGGAATTCCCCATTATTTATATCCTTATTCTCTCTAATTCTGCTTTTTCTATTTGGATCTTAAATGAGATTCTTTTTTTTTTTTAATTTTATTGAATCACCATGTGGAGGGTTACATAGTTCTCAGGATTATGTCAGTTATACAATACTCAAACACCCTTCCCTTCACCCGTGCCCATATTCCACCCCATTATACCTCCCGCCCCCTCCCGCCCCCCCAGTCCCCACCCTTGTAAGTGATAAGTTTCACTTCGTTTACGCTTTATCTTGGTTATAGTCCATGTTTCAACACATAACTCACTATTGTTGCTAGGGGTTCCCCCCAAAAAAGAAAAGACAGTCCCACTGTCAAGGAAGCATTTGATGGCTCTCCATTGCTGAGAATGTAGAGATATTAAGTCCCGCTGTTTGTTACATAACTTTTCTATTTTTTCCCCCCTCGTCCCGCGCCACCGAGATCACGCCTGTTTAGTAATCACCACACTGCCTGACAAAGGGAAAACAAACCAAAAAAGATGGTTATTTCTTGTCATCAGCCGGCGTGGGGCTCTGGCTTAGTTGATAGTCTGGTAGAATGTCTGCAAGCAGTTTCTGGAACCAAAAGTAATACGCTGGTATCGGCCCCGGCTCGAGATTCCACCAGTGTCCCGCTGTTCCAAGTACATAATAATTTATTCCCTTGTATCCCATTCCCACGCCACCAGGTCCGTGTCAGCTTAATGGACATCATACTATGGTTAACGCCACGCCGCGTTTCTTCCCGAGAAAGAAGGATATTTCTTCTCAGCCGGCGTGGGGATATGGCTTAGTTCAGTCTATAGAGATGGCTACCACTTTGGTAGCCTTCAATATTTCAGCAAAAGACTTACTATTCTTGTTAGGATTTCCCACCAAAGTCCAACCTGTTAAAAGGGAACCATTTCATATTGGTGATGATTAAATGACAATAGGTTGCGCGGCCATGGCAGCGGCCTCGCAGCTTTGAATTTCTGTATAAAGTCCAGGGAAAGTACAGCCCGAAATTACACGTCGCTACAAACTTTAACCCTATTATGGTCCCCCCAAAGTCCAACCCATTACAAAGGAACCATTTCATATTGCTGATGATTAGATGACATTAGGCTGCCGCGGCCGCACGGTTTTGGGTTTCTATATAAAGTCCAGGGAAAATTCTGCCTAAAATTCTATCGCTACAATCTTTTACCCTTCAACAAAAAACAGTACTATTGTTTGGAGTTTCCCCCCACGTTAAGCCCTGCCAAAAAGGAACATTTACACATTGCTGACAATCAAGAGATATTAGCTGCGCGGTTTTGGATTTCTATATGAAGTCCAGGGAAAATTCTTTTGGTAATTGTATCACTCGCTGGCAGCACCTGGTTCAGAAGCTCTGAGCACACAGTTTGGAGGCATTTTGGGGGCGCCGCTCGAGTCCAAAGTGGTTCAGTTGCCTCCGGGGTCCATCTCTCGCAGGGCCGGAAAGGAGCGTCCCCGCATGGCTCTGTGCTTAAATGTCAGCCGGCACAGGGCGGATCCGGAAGTCCCGCCAATCGGCTTTCCCGGGCTTCCTGCATAGTCTAAAAACCGGCTATTGCCTCGCTGCATTCAAAAAGAAAGAGTTGAGAGAGAAAAGACCATACCCTGCCGGCAGCGCCTGGGCCAGAAGCTCCGAGCACACAGTTTGGAGGCATTTTGGGGGCGCCGCTCGTGTCCAAAGTGGTTCAGTTGCCTCCGGGGTCGATCTTGCGCGGGGCCGGAAAGGCTTAAATGAGATTCTTAAGGCGCGAAAAAGTCAGCCAGAGATTCAGCACCTTGTTTCCGAACTTGAGACTTTTTTTGAGGAAAAAGTATAAGAGTTCCAAGGCTCCCTCAGTCTTTGGGGATGAGGCATCCCCTATGCAGGGGACTGACTCCTCAAATTCTACTACTATAGTCTCTGACCATCCTGCTCCCCATCTGAGCCCTCCCGCGCGGAAGCACCTCCGAGACTTTATCCTGTGACTTCTGATATCCCTGATCCCTCTCCCCCGGAACCTAAATCCTTGCTCCAGGAGGACGGGGCTACCCAGGTAGATGAGGAGGCGAGGTGTCAGCCCTCAGCTCCTCCGCCTCCGTCGGGAACACAGCCACCCCATTATCTGTCCCATGACACTGCCTTCTTTAATCCCCCATATGACACCAGTGAGGCAGTCCGCCAGCTTGCCCGGGACAATGCCGCCTTATGCGCAGTTCCCCAACAGAAACAGGAATATGTCCAACTTTTGACTCAAATAAGGCAGCTGGTTCAGGAACTAGTGAGTGCCCTGCAGCCTTCTACCCTCTCCCAAGAACCTAGTGCAAACTCGGTCTCTCCTCTGCCCCACCAAACTCTAGCTTCAAAACCTATGGCTGCCTTCCCAGTTACCAGGTCCCATTCTCGGGCTCCCAATTACCCCACCTCTGCCACGGCTCCACCTGATGATGATCTCTCAGACAGAGTCGCTCTGGAATCCATGTCGCTGTATTTTGAGACCTAGAAAATATACAAACGTATCTCTGCCCCAGGTAAGTAGGGGGTCAGGGCCATTCCATTGATTAGTCATAGGGTCCTTTCACAGGACCTCAGGCGTTTAACATTGACCAGGAGAGTGTTTTCAGAACTTATCTAATTGTGATAGGCCATTTAAATCCAAATTAGAAAATATTCAGTGTTAAAATTGCATGATTTAGCAGGTCATGTGGCATAGGCCTATAATTCACTACCATTTACTCCCTTTTTCTTTTTAATTTTTGTAACATAATTTTAAGAGACCTGTTGGCTTGCTCAACAATTGCTTGTCCTTGGGGATTATAAGGAATGCCAGTAATATGGCCAATACCAAAAGTTTCACAATTTTTTAAAAATGCTTCGTGAGTATATCCAAGACCATTACCTGTTTTAAATTGATGTGGGAAGCCATAAGATGCAAATTGAGCCAAATAATGTCATGGCACATCTTTAAATGCCTCCCCGGTTTGCAAAGTGGCAAATATTAATCCTGAATTGGTATCAACAGAAACATGAATATATTTAAGTTTTCCAAAAGAGGCATCATGAGTTATATACATTTGCTATAATTCATTTGGCAATAATCCTTGGGGATTAATGCCCAGATGAGGAAAAGGAAGATGAGGTGCACATGTAGAACACATCTTAACAATTTTTCTGGCCACTTCATGAGTAATACCAAATTGTCATTGCAATGCCTTAGAATTTTGTTGATGGATGGCATCAGAGGATTCAGGGGTTAAAATTGTATGTCATCTAATAGCCTGATCCATATCCTCATTTCCTTGGGTCAAAGGGCCAGGTAAAGCTGTATGAGACCTTAAATGGCCAATAAAAATAGGATGTGAGTGAGCCTGAATATACAATTGCAATTTATTAAACAAAAATCTAATGGAAGAGGAAGAATCACTAGGTAATATGGCTGACTCTAAAGGATTCAAAGATTTTTCAACATACTGCCTATCAGTATATATATTGAGTCTTTGATTATATCTCATAATAAAAGCTAAAAACAGCAAGAAGTTCAGCAACCTGAGTAGCTCCCAAGGTAGTGGGGAACACTGTGGTTTCTTCACCCACAGTATAGGCAGCAAAGCCATTTGAGGAACCATCAGTAAAAACAGCGCATCATTTAAAGGAATATTTACAATTATTTTTGGAAAAATATATTGAGTACATAAAGAAAACTGCAATGATTTATCAGTAGGATAATGGTTACCAATTTCTCCAGTAAAAGACAAAAATGCTAAAGCCCATGATTCCAAACTGTAGGAAAACAAGAATAAAAGAGGGTTTAAATGCTCACAAAATTCATATTTCATTCACCTACATATTCCTTCAATCTTTGCCCACTTCATCACTTCCAGTGGACTGCATTCTATAGCTTATTTATTAAATGACTTTATTTATTAAATGACTTTAGCCTCAATTATTATCCAGTACACAACTCAAATAGCTACATATGCATATTAAGTCTGTATTTTTAGACAATCCTAAGAATTAACTTAGTAGAGAGAAAAGGAATGAAGTATTAGATGTCTATATTTATCTTAATAGGATTTTAAAGTGACTCACCTTTTTTTTCTTCATCAAGACTTGAAGCTAGTCTGAAGTTTCAGCAGGAAAACCTGTTGTCTTTGAAATTTTTATGAAGGCACAATGCTGTGGCTTCAGGCTATCAGGCTGACACCTGAGATTAACCCATTATAACTCTTTGCTAAGTAGTTCTAGAAATTTTAGTTACCAAAAGTCTCAGAGATCAAATAAAACACTAGTAGGATAAGTTTTGCAACCAATATTATAACTCTAGAAACTCATGTTTTGAACCAAACCATTACTCTTAGAACCTGTTTTTAGGTACCACAATTTTTTCAACTCACTTTTAACAGTTCAATGAAGATGCAAAAAAATATACATATATTGACATATTAGCATAAGAAAACACTTGAACTCCAAATATTTATGGAAACATAAGAAAATTTTACTTTAGTGGCTTCTGTGCCTCTATTGTTTTGTAAAGTGGCCTAATCCTAATCTTTCATTAAAATTGGATGAGGCTTATAACATAAAGCCTTGCATTCTCTGAACTCTTATTTCACTCTAGTTTCAGGCACTAATTTGGCAGCTCTTTTCTAGATAATACAGATTCTGAAGCTCAAAAGAATTTCAACTTTTAACATCTATTAATGTTTTTCCAATAAGAAATTTTAAATTAAGAATTTTATTTTCTCTGTAGGCTCAACATTCTGATGAGAAATCTTTGTTTAAACCTGGTCTAACAGGTTCCAAAAACACCTACACCTTTTAAATTTCTGAGTTGCATATCACTCTTAACTCTTGTGATGCTGCTTGCACAGGTTTAAGGATTTCTACTTCTGATTTTAACCTGACTCAAGCATTTGAGTACTCAACACTAACAGACAGACATAAAGACAACAAACATCATATGTACATGTGCACACATATATACTTGATCAATTGATCTGACCCTTAAAAATGGCAAGGGAAAAACTGATGGAATGAGAAAGAAAGGTACAGAACCCACAGCAAAATTTGCTATGTTGGATGCTTGGGTCCTTGCTCTCCGTTTCCCAGCATGACCAGCCTGTTTCCTGTTTGTTAAAATTAGGTCAAGAAAGCGCTTTTGAGAATATAAAGCTGGCACAATAAATTCAGAGGGGACCCATCCTTATGGGTCCTTCTTTGGCTTAATTTTTAAAAGCTCCTAATTATCTCAAATCATAAAATTTTTACACAATGTTATGATTGTGTGAAATCATAAAAATAATTTAAAAAATCATAAAAATATGATTGTGTGAAATTTTAACAATTTCACAATACAAACATGCTTTCAGACACACACACAAAAGGCCATTTGTACGCACCAAACTTTAAAATAGCAGCATAAAAAAACACCTAAGCTAATTTTAACTTTGTACTATTTCATAAAGCTCTTGTTTATAACTAGGCAGGGACTCTAATTGCTCAACTAACTGGGGATTTAACTCCTTTATGGGAGATGAAGAAGAGCATTCATCAGAGAGTCTCAACTCCTTTAATCCTTCACTCAACAAACTCTCCTTCTGCTTCTGTCCTCTGGTTTGTCCTGAAAAACTTTATATGTAAAGGCCAGAGTTTCTTTTGTAGAAGGAGGGGGAGCAGAGGGCATGGGAGCCTGTAACGGCTCACCTTCCTGATCTTTACTTTCTGTCACTGAAGACAAGCTGGCATTATCCATTATTAGCCTCCATAATCCAAAAGCATCTTCAAGAGTTTTTTCAGGACTGCAATCATTATAATGCTGTTGTAGCTCTTGGCCCACCTGACTCCAAGTTTGTTCATTCAAAACCCCCCTTTTTGGGAACCAAGAACAAACTTCCTTAACATATTCAAGAAAAGCTTTAATTTGTTTCTCTTTTACCTTTATTTCCTTAGCGCCAAGCATCATTTGAAGAGTTTGCACAAATAGCTGCTGATGGCTGATTAGCCTGCCCCATGTTTTACTCCCTATTAATAACACAAAACCCCAACTTCCTAATTACTTACGACACGTCTCTTCTTGTTAAGGGCTCTTCACTGACTCCCCCGTGCTCGAATCCCTGTGTTCAGGCACCAAGTGCCGCGACACACACAGCTAGTCGAACATCAGCCCGAGAGAGGGAATGATTGCTGCAAAGACAGGGTAGGAAGGACTGTATGAAGGATACAGTAACTTTATTGCAAAATTCATGGGTTAATATAGTATACAGTAAACAATTCATGAAGCAGTCAAAAGTTACAGATTGATAAAGCTATTCTGTTTGCTGTTCTATTATGCAGGTGCTAACATGAGCAGTACTTTGTTCTCTCTAGCAAAACAGGGCAGGAATCTAGCAAAACAGGACGGAATGAGAATGTGGTTTCTGGCCCAGCCAAGGCGATCAGGCACAGCCTTCTCTTCAGCCCCGCTAACGGGGTTAGCCAAGAGGGCACGATTCTCCCTTAGGCCAAGTTCTCCCTGCCTGTCCTCTTTACAGAGGTCTGGGGAGGGGCTGCCGAAGCCAGTCCCCAACAGAAGTCTTAATATCTTGGATTGTATCCCTACAGCCTTTTGAAGTACATGATCTGGCCGCAGTTTGTACCCACCCTGGTCTCTAGTATTGGCAACTTCTCCTTAAAGTTGTCAGAGGATAAACACCATGAAGAGGAGATCGTGGAGACTTGCAAAAATTACCCAAAATTTGTGACTAATAATTAATGCCCTTTATTTTAACAAGAAAATATTCCCTTTAAAATAAATCAATAATTCATTTAATACTTTGTACAAAATTCACAGAGTGTCCTGATGAAACTTTCCAACTTAGACAGTGATAAATAGTTGACAGTTGACTTCATCCCTAACCTACAAGTAATGTATCTTGAGTTTGGTGCACACAGGCATTGGCATGATCAATCCTAGTCTCATAAATAGTTTGGTAATCATTATTAAATCTGGCACTAAAGCATTTATGAAGACTCTTAAGTTTGGGACAGATTTCTCAGTGATTGAGAAGTTTGATGTTGGTTTTTATTCTGCTTATTTGGTGGCAGAGAAAGTATTGTGATGATAAGCACTATGCTCAAAATATATTCTGCTTGGTATTTTGTCACAGTAAATGCAAACCACATTTAGCTTATTGGCTGGTTTGCCAAATTTCCTCCACCTTAAAGAAGACCAGATATAAATCTTAGTGGAAAGGAGAATCAAAGAAATGGTGAAGAAACACTCACATTTTCCATAATCCTTTATTTGGGAAAGGAATGAGAGAAAGAAATCAGTAATGATAATGCAGAAGAAGAAAAATGAAAAAGAAGAGGACAATAAAGATGGAGAGAAGCCCACAACTGAAGATCTAGGCTCAGATGAGGAAGACAATAAAATGGCAAGTATAAGAAAAATAAAACCAATTAGATTAAGGAGACATATATTGATTGGGGGAACTAAACACAACTAGCCAATTTGGACAAGAAGCTCTGATATTACCCACAAAGAATATGGAGAGTTTTATGAAAGTCTAACCAATGATTGGGAAGACTACATGGCAGTTAGTAATATTGCTTTAGATGGTCAGGTAGAATTCAGGGAATTGTTCATCATTTGCTTCCAGGATCTCTTTAACCTCTCTGAGAACAAGAATAAAAAAATAACATCAAACACTATGTTCACCATGTGTTCATCCTGGACAGCTATGATGAACTTATATCAGAGTATATAAACTTTATCTGTGGCATAGTTGACTCTGAAGATCTGCCCCCTGGTGTTCCCCCTGATAAATGCTCCAGCAAGCAAGTTCTTTTCTTTTTTTCTTTTTTTTTTTCGCTTTTTGGGTCACACCCAGCGATGCTCAGGGGTTACTCCTGGCTCTGCACTCAGGAATTACTCCTGGCGGTGCTTGGGGGACCATATGGGATGCCAGGGATCGAACCCGGGTCGGCCGCGTGCAAGGCAAACTCCCTACCCACTGTGCTATCGCTCCGGCCCCAAGCAAGTTCTTGAAGTACAAAATATAAAAAATGTCTTGAGATTTTCTATGAGCTGACAGAATACAAGGAGAACTAAAAGAAATGAGTATCATAAAGTATTTTTTAAAAAAACTAAAGTTTTTAATCCAGAAGACTCCAGTAACTGGAGCTGAGCTACTATGCTATCACATTTGTTTTTGTTTGTTTATCTATTCCTATTATTTCTTTCTCTTTAATTTCTTTTAAGATTTCATACATTTTATATTCATAAAGTAGTTCACAATAGTTCATTACAGATAACATCAAAACACCCACCCCATCAGCAAACATCTTCCTATCACAATAAGAGGGAAGTGTGTGAAGTTTGTTGCATTTCATTCTGGAGCCATTTAATCCTATATATAAGAGAAGACAAGCAAGTATGTTAAAACCAAACAAATGTGTGCTACTTTAGGTACATCAGTGAGCTAGAGTATAAGAAAAGCTTAAGGAAATACTGCATCACTCTCTTCTGGGAGTTTTATTTTATAGTCTCTGGATCTGGGCCATTGATGAGATTATATGGCACTGTGGGCATTTTGTGGGTGTGACTGCCAAGCTACTGGAAAACTAGGGAGCTAGGTGGAGGAGGCCCAGTCTCGATCGGAGCAGACCTGGAGATTTCAGTGACGGTCCCTCATACCTTTGACTCCCTCATGGGTGAGGCTCATCTGAGCACGTGGAGAGTGGCCTTGAGCATGGCTGTGGCTGGGTTCTGGAGGTTTTTGTCTGCCTGGGTTGTGCTTGAGGCAAGGAGGGATACTCAACCTGCCTGCCCTCTGAGGTGCCCTGGTGAAAACAGCCTGGCGCAGGGTCAGGAGATTCTGCATCTATCACATTTCTAAGTCTGGAAATGAGATGAATTCTCCCTCAGTATAGGTCTCTCAAATAAAGGAGATACAGAATTCCATTTATCACATCACTGGTGAGAACAAAAAGCATGTTGCAAACTCAAGCTTTTGTGGTAGAAGGAGTGCTTCACGTTAGTATATGTAACATACTCTCTTGATGACTACTGTGTGCAGCAGCATAGTAAGTGTGTTGGGAAGAGCCTGGTATCAGTTACCAAGGGAGGGCTGGGGTTTGTTGGAGGAGGAAGAGAAGAAGAATAAAATGGAGAAAACAGTGCTAAGTTTGAGAACCTGTAATAACTCATTGAGGAAATCTTGGTTAAAGAGGCTGAGACAATGACAATATCTAATAGGCTCATGAATTTCCCCTTCTGCACTGAGACTAGCAGCTATGACTGGACAGCCAGCATGATGCAGATTATGAAAACTTAGATCCTTCAGGACAACTCTGCAATTATGGCCAAAGAGCACCTGGAGATTAACCCCAATAAGCACAATGTGGAGACACTGGCAAAAGGCAGAGGCAGGTAGGAATGACAATGCTGGAACCAGAGATTTGATACAACAGATAAGGTGCTTGCCTTGTGCACTGTCTATCCAGGTTTTAACCCTGGCACAGCATACACTCTCCCAAGCACAACTGGCATTGATACCTGAGCACTGTGCTCAGGAGAGAGCAAGATCCAGGAGTAAATAACCATTTAGCACAGCTGGCTGTTCCCCACCCCATGCCCCCAAAAGAATGACAAATCTGTCAAGGACTTAGATGTCCTGATGTTTGACATATCACTGCTCTCCTCTGGCTTCTCACTTATCTCCAGGCTCACTTCAATTGTATCTATCCATGAGCACACTATGTTTTGGCATTGATGAAAATGAAGTATGGCTGAGGATCCCAGTGATGCTCTTTCTGACGCAAACTTATGAAATATCACCCTATTGAGGTGATAAGTGTGTATCTCACATTGAAGAAGTAGACCTGCAGATAAACCTTTGTAGTGTCTCCATATCTTTCTGTAGAAGTCCCCATTGGCCCTGTCTACTTTTTTCTCACTCCTGTCTTATATTTCTAAGGCATGATAGGGGAAGGGTGTCAAGCTACATCCCATCACTTATTTGGCAACAGGTGTGAGTATTGCATATTGCTTTTGTTTTGCTCTGAATTTTTTTTTTGGTTTCTTTTTTTTTTGCTTTTTGGGTCACACCCAGCGATACTCAGGGGTTACTCCTGGCTTTGCACTCAGGAATTACTCCTGGCGGTGCTTGGGGGACCATATGGGATGCCGGGGATCGAACCCGGGTCGGCCGCGTGCAAGGCAAACGCCCTACCCGCTGTGCTATCACTCCGGCCCCGCTCTGAATTTTTTAATGTGTGCAAAAAAAACCAATGCGGTTCTTTTTTAATTTTTATTTTTTAATTAGTGAGTCACCGTGAGGGTACAGTTACAGATTTACACATTTTCGTGCTTGTGTTTCCCTCATACAGTGTTCGTGAGCCCATCCCTCCACTAGTGTCCATTCTCCACCAACAATGAATCCAGTATCTCTTCCACTCCCCAATCCCATCCCCCCACCCAACCGCGCCTCTGTGGCAGGGCATTCCATTTTGTTCTCTCTCTCCTTTTGGGTTTTGTGGTTTGCAATAGTGGCCATCGTGTTCAGTCTCTAGTCTACTTACAGCACGTATCTCCCTTCCTGCGCGGGCTCTCCAATCACATTTTACTTTACCCTTCTCTATCTGGGCTGCCTTTCCCACAGCATGTGAGACCACCTTCCAAGCCATGGAGCCAACATCCTAGTATTATATACTACTTTTCTTCGGTGTTAGTCTCCTACTCTGTTATTTTATATTCCACAGATGAGTGCAATCTTTCTATGTCTATCCCTCTCTTTCTGACTCATTTCACTTAGCATGATACTTTCCATGTTGATTCACTTGTATGCAAAGTTCATGATTTCATCTTTTCTAACAGCTGCATAGTATTCCATTATGTAGATGTACCAAAGTTTCTTTAGTCAGTCATCTGTTCTCAGGCATTCGGGTTTTTTTCCAGATTCTGGCAATTGTAAACAGTGCTGCGATGAACATATAAGTGCAGATGTCATTTCAACTATACTTTTTTGCTTCTCCGGGATATATCCCCAGAAGTGATATTGCTGGATCAAATGGGAGCTCAATTTCAAATTTTTTGAGGAATGTCCATATAGTTTTCCAAAGGGGCTGAACCAGACGGCATTCCCACCAGCAGTGTAGAAGGGTCAATTTTTCCCCACATCCTCTACAACAGCTGTTGTTTTTGTTCTTTTGGATGTGTGCCATTCTCTGCGGTGTGAGGTGGTATATCATGGTTGTTTTGATCTGCATCTCCCTGATGATTAGTGATGAAGAGCATTTTTTTCATGTGCCTTTTGGCCATTCGTATCTCTTCCTTGCAAAAGATTCTGTTCATTTCTTTCCACCATTTTCTGATGGGGTTGGATGTTTTCTTCTTGTAGAGTTCAACCAATGATTTATATACCCCTTATTGGATGGGTATTGGGTGAATATCCTTTATCATTCTGAAGATTGTTTTTGTATTCTGGTCGCTATATCTTTTGCAGTGCAGAAACTTCTTAGTTTAATATAGTCCCATTTGTTTATCTCTTTTTCCACTTGGTCAGTTGCGTGTCATCTTTGAAGATATCTTTAGCTTCAATATCGTGGAGGGTTTTGCTGACCTTGTCTTCAATGTACCTTATGGATTGTGGTCTGATGTTGATGTATTTAATCAATTTTGATCTGATTTTTGTACATGGTGTCAGGTCGAGATCTAAGCCCATTCTTTTGCATGTGGTTGTTCAGTTATGCCAGCACCATTTGTTGAAGAGGCTTTCCTTGCTCCACTTCACATTTCTTGCTCCCTTGTCAAAGATTAGATGATCATATATTTGGGGTTGTGTGTAGGGTTATACAACCCTGTTCCAATGGTCTGCAGCTCTGCCTTTGTTCTAGTACCGTGCTGTTTTAATTGTTACCACTTTGTAGTAAAGTGTAAGGTTGGGGAGGGTGATCGTCGTCTTTTTCCCAAGAATTGTTTTAGCTATCCATGGGCGTTTGTTGTTCCATATGAATTTCAGGATTTCTTGCTCTATTTCTTTCACGAATGTCATGGGGACCCTATAGGGATCGCGTTGAATCTGTATAATGCTTTGGGGAGTATTGCCATTTTGATAATGTTGATTCTCCCTATCCATGAGCAAGGAATATGTTTCCATTTCCTCATGTCCTCTTTTATTTCATGAAGTAGTGTTTTATAGTTTTCTTTGTAGAGGTCCTTTACTTCTTTAGTTAAGGTGATTCCGAGGTACTTGATTTTCTGGGGCACGATTGTGAATGGGATTACTTTTTTCATATTCCTTTCCTCTGTCTCATTGTTTGCATATAGGAAGGCCATGGATTTTTGGGTATTGATTTTATTTTTTTATTTTATTTTTTAAAATTTATTTTATTGAATTACCATGTGGAAAGTTACAAAGTTCTCAGGCTTTTGTCTCAGTTATACAATGCTCAAACACTCGTCCTTTCACCAATTCCCATATTCGACCACCAACAAGAAAAAAAAAGGTTATACATCCCATGCACCACCCCCCCAACCACCTCCCCTGCATAGCTGAAAAATTTCACTTCTTTTTCTCTTTACCTTGATTGCATTCCATATTTCAACACAAAACTCACTATTGTTGTTGGAGTTTCAACATAGAACTCACTATTTTTTTTTCTTTTTGGGTCACACCTGGTGATGCACAGGGGTTACTCCTGTCTCTGCACTCAGGAATTACCCCTGGCTGTGCTCAGGGGACCATATGGGACGCTGGGATTTGAACCCGGGTCGGCCGAGTGCAAGGCAAACGCCCTACCCGCTGTGCTATCTCTCCAGCCCAGAACTCACTATTCTTGTTGGAATTTATCCCCCAAGAATACGACCCTATTGACAGGGAAATATTTGATAATTAGTTTTCCACTGGTGAGAATGAAGAAATATAGAGTCGTGCGGCCCTTGTGGCTGTGCGGTTTTAGGATTTCTGTATTTTAGTAATTAATTCCAGGTAGATGTAAGTTGGAAATTGAATCATTCCCCTTCCCGGGGCAGCATGGAGCAAAAGCTTAGTTCACAGTCTGGAGACATGGCTGCAAGCACTCGCTCGAACCCCAAGTCATATGGCTGGCTCTGGATCCTGCTCGTTCAGCAGCAAAGCAGCTGTGCCTGGCTATTGATTTTATAGCCTGCAACTTTACTGTACAAGTCTATTGTTTCTAAGAGTTCCTTGGTATAGGCTTTAGTATTCTCTAGATATAATATCATATCCTCTGCAAATAGTGAGAGTTTGATTTCTTCCTTTCCTATCTGGATGTCCTTAATATCTTTTTCTTGCCTAACCGCTATTTCAAGCAACTCCCGTACTATATTGAACAGAAGTGGTGAGAGTGGGCATTCTTGTCTTGTCCCTGATCTTAGAGGAAAGGCCCTTAGTTTTTCCCTATTGAGGATAAAGCTTGCCATAGGTTTGTGGTAAAAGGCTTTGACTATCTTGAGGAAAGTTCCTCCAAAACCCATTTTGGTGAGAGTTTTCATCATGAACTGATGTTTGATCTTGTCAAATGCTTTCTCTGCATCTATTGATATGATAAGATGGTTTTTATCTTTACTTTTGTTGATAGGATGGGTTATGTTGATTGATTTCCGAATGTTAAACCATCTTTGCATCCCCGGGATGAATCCCACTTGGACATGGTGTATGATATTTTTGATGAGTTGTTGGATTCTATTTGCGAATATTTTGTTGAGGATCTTCACATCGGTATTTATCAGAAATATTGGTCTATAGTTTTCTTGTTAGTGGTGGCTTTGTTTGTTTTGGGTATTAAAGAGATATGTGCCTCTTTAATACCCAAACTGTTATATAGAAACTGTTTGGGAGGTTTTTTCAGTTTTTCTTGTTTTTTCAGTTTCCTGGAAGAGCTTGAGGAAAACTGGCAACAGGTCTTCTTTGAATGTTTGAAAGAATTCTCCAGTGAATTCGTCTGGACCTAGGCTTTTGTTTTTGGGAAGACTTTTGATTACAGTTTCAATTTCCTTGATATTAATGTGTCTATTCAGGTATTCCACATCTTCTTGGTTCAGTCTTCGGAGATTGTAGGAATCAAGGAATTCATCCATTTCTTTTAGGTTCTCTTGTTTCGTGTCATACAGACCTTCAATGTAGTCTCTGATGACCTTTGAATCTCATTGGTTTCTGTTGTGATGTCCCCCTATTCATTTCTGATTTGGTTTATTAGGGTTCTCTCTCTTTCTTTGTGAGTCTTGCTAGTGGTTTATCAATCTTGTTTATTTTCTCAAAGAACTAACTCTTGGTTTCATTGACCTTTCAGATAGTTTTCTGAGTGTCCATGTCGTTAATTTCTGCTCTAATTTTTATTATTTCTTTCCTTTGGTCTGGTTTGGGTTCCTTTTGCTGGTCCTTTTCTAAGATCTTGAGCTGTGAAGTCAAGCTATCTATGTAGGCCCTTTCCTCCTTCCTGAGGAATGCTTGCAGAGCTATAAATTTTCCGTTTAACAAGGCTTTAGCTGTGTCCCATAGGTTTTGGTAGCTCGTGTATTCATTCTCATTTGTTTCTAGGTATCTTTTTATTTCTTCCTTGATTTCCTTCCTGACCCACTCATTGTTAAACAATGAGTTGCTTAATTTCCAGGTGTTTGATTAGGTTCTCCGTGTCTGTGTGTGATTAGCTTCTATCTTTAGCGCATTGTGGCTGAAAAGATTGTTGATACAATTTCGTTTTTTCCAATTCTATTGAGGTAGGTATATTTTGTGGCCCAGTACACCATCTATTTTGGAAAATGTTCCATGTGCACTGGAAAAGAATGTGTATTCTTTCTTTTTGGGGTGTGAAGCACTGTATCAGTCTATTGGGCGCCTCTCTTCAATTTCTTCTTTCAGCATCAGTGTTTCCTTGCTGAGTTTTGTTCTTGTTGATCTATCCAGAGGTGATAAGGTAGTGTTGATGTCTCTGACTACTATTGTGCTGCTAGTGATGTCCTCGTTAAAGGAGTTGTTTTAATTATTTAGCCGGTCGTTCATTAGGTGCATATATGTTTAAGAGTGTGATTTCTTCCTGTTGTACATATCCCTTGATAAATGAAAAATGACCTTCACTGTCCCTTCTAATCTTTTTCAACCTGAAATCTATGATGTCGGATACAAGTATGGTCACCCCAGCTTTTTTTAAGGGAGTTGTTTGCCTGCAGGCTTGTTCTCCATCCTTTGACTTTGAGTTTGTGTTTGCTCTGACTGTTCAGGTGTGTTTCTTGCAGGCAGCAGAATGTTGGGTTCAGTTTCCGGATCCATTTTGCCACTCTGTGTCTTTTAATAGGTGCATTTAGGCCATTGACATTGAGGAAGATTATTGTCATGGGGTTTTGTGTCATCTTTCTGTGGGGTTTGTTGTTCTAGTGGGGTACTTCCTTGTCTTACAATAGCCCCTTTAGTACTTCTTTTAAGTTTGGTTTTGAGTCTATGAAGTTCCTGAGCTGTTGTTTATCCAAGAAATAGTGTATGGTTCCTTCAAATTTTAGTGAAAGTTTAGCCGGATAAATTATTTTTTGTGAGGTGTTCATTTCGTTGAGTTTTTTCACTATGTCCCACCATTGTCTTCAGGCTTGGAGGGGTTCCCCTGATAGGTCTGCTATAAATCTGAGGGGTGATTCTTTGTATGTGATTTCCTTCTTTGACCTTGCTACTTGCAGTATTGCGTTTCTATCCACAGCATCCGTCATTCTGACTATGATATGCCTTGGAGTCTTTTTATTCGGGTCTCTTTTTGCTGGTACTCTTCAGGCTCCTTGGATCTGGATGCCTACCTTCTCCAGCTCTGGGAATTTCTTAACAATGATGTTTTTCCACTGTGTTTTTTTCATTGCGAATAGTTCCCTGTGCTTCTGGTACCCCAATGATTATTATGTTGTTCCTCTTGACGTCATCCCCTAGGACTCTGATTCACTCTAGATCCATTTTGAGATCTTTTGCCATTATTTGTTGCTGTCTGTAAGTTTTGTGCAGCTCATCTTCAAGTTCACTGATTCTGTCTTCGGCTGTAGCCATTCTACTGTCGAGGGCTCCTCCTGAGGTTTTCAATTCATCTACCGATTCCTTTATTTGTGTGACTTCTGTTTGTAGCTTTGAAATTTCTGCTCTCAATTCTTCCTGCATTTTCTTGGTGGACCGTTCCAATGCTTCATTTATATCCTGCCTTAATTTATTGGATGTCTGTTCCATGGTTGCTTGGAGTAGGTCGACTCTCCTCAAGATTTGCTCTCTGAATTCTTTATCGGAAAGGTCGTATATGTGAGTAGCCCCTGTTGAGGTTTCTGGAATCATTACTTCATCCTCTCTTCGTGGAGGGGATTTTCACTGTCTCTTCATATTTTTATTGAAGTATAGAGTTTCAACATTCTAGTTGTCTATCCCTATTCTTTCTTGCTGCATGTGTGGGGGCTCTGGATGTGCTAAATTGATGATGGTAACCTTGTTCCTATTCTAGAGTTCTTACTCTCAGGTGCTCTTCCTGATTTATGTGGGGCCTCTAGTGAAGGCTTAATGCTATGTTCTCTTTACTAAGGTTTTGTGCAGCTTCTATTGTTCACTGATTGTTTTGTGAAGTTAGAATAAGCTAATGTGCTATTTGACTTAGAGTGATTGAAATGGCCAGGGTGGTTTTCAAAGAAACAGACTGTACATATTATGCTAAAGCAGAAAATGTTAATTGCAGCCTCAACGTTAGCGCTCCCGTGAGTGGCCACGCCCCTTTTGAGACCACGCCTCTTGGGATACGGGCCACTCCCCCAGTAACCTCTTGAGACCCTGGGATGTCCGGTCTGAGAGAGCTATCTCATTCCAGGAGGCGGGGCTTGGGTGGACTGATTAGCTGAAGTCAGGGGCAGAGTTAGAGAGCGTGCAGTGAGGCATGGTGAAGGGAGACAGAGGCAACAAAGCAGTTCTTAAAAAGAGAGATTTCAGATACCCCATTTCACATTTTCACTTGAATATCTCATAGCATCTTAAAAGTATTATGTTCAGAGACCAGGGCAGTAGTATATTGGGTAGGGTTTTTGTCCTCCATGCAGCCAAACAGGTTCGATCTCTGGCATCTCATATTGTCCCCCAAGCTTGTCAGGAGTGACTCTTGATGGCAGAGCTAGGAGTAAGTCCTGACCACAGCCAGGTGTGGCCCCCAAACAAAAAAAAACCATTATGTTCAGAAGAGAACTTTGGATTTTCCCCTCAAACTGCTTTCTCCCTAGACTTCCCTATCTCATTGAATTGTATTAATATGTAACACATTTACTAACATAAAAAGACTGAGTGTAATCCTAGGTTTCCCCTTTCCCTCACCCCATACTTCAGCACACACTGTCAAATATACTATAAATCAATACTTAATTCCTTCACTGTTCTTTCATCTCTACTGTAACCCATTTCCAAGACCACATCAATTCATTCCCAGACTAGTCCCATATCTACCTTGTTTATCTGCCAGATTATATCAATTCCCTACTTAAAATTAACTCATGTCCTAAAAATGAAACCCTAACCCCTATCATAGCCTACAATGTCATCATCAATTGATCTATAACTCAGAGAAGATTTGTTATTTAGCAACACTGTTCTATAAATGGAACATATGCTACCCATTTTCTGTTGTTTGCATGGTTTATTTCCCCTCTTTGTTATCTCAGTCAAGAAGTTATCTCTGCAAATAACTCCTCAAGATCACTCAAAATATATTTATTTTATTCATTTTACTATGCTTTCTGTTTTCCATTAGCTATTCACAATTGGAAGGTATTCTATTATTTTTTGTCCCCATATTTATTTTATATCTATTCTCAATATAGTTCTAATACAAAGAAATCTGGTCTGATCTTTTTATTGCTCTGTCAAATGTGCATTTATTTGTCAGTTAAACAAACAGTAAATTTTCAAAATTCTTATAGTTTATATTCACCTCCTGTTGGGGCTGGACTATGCTACCAGGATGAGCCCAGGAGTTTGGATGAGGTTGAACATATTCTTTTGGCTGCCTTAGTAAATAATTGCCTAAATTATAACAATTGTCAGTCTTTTCTCACAGATCCCCGCTTCTGCTTAAGCCTGTTGTCAGTATGCAGATCCTAGGTACTAAGCCTGTTTGTTGTCAGTATGCAGATCCTACATTGTTTATTTTCCCGTATGCAGAAGAACTTTGCATGATCTTCCTGTAACTCCTTTGGTAACTGTATTGCACCCTTAAGAGTTTCCATGATCAATAAAAGGAGATTATGGGGCTCTCTACCTTTGTCTAAGAGTCAGAGAGAACCTAGACCCTCCATGAAATACATTTCTTCCACGTTCCTTGTCTCAGCGCCTCCGACCGCAAGAATGTTCATGAAACATCTGGCGCCCAACGTGTAGGCCCGAAGGTAAGGACCGGTACAGAAGAAACTGAGAGGGAAAACGTTGCACCGAGCTTGCATAGCCTCTCGGAGATTGGAGAAAAAAAGGGTGATGGGCAATGGGCAGTTCCATAACGTCACAGAGGAGGTTTATTTTTATATCTTTAATTCTGACAAAAGCAGCTGGTCTGCCTTTGAAGGAACAAGTAGTGCGACGCCTCCTTGAGAGGGTAAATAAGTATTGTTATTGGTTTGAGCCCAGAAATAGAGATCAGTTTAATTTAGAACTGTGGAAAAGAGGAGGAAAAGAAATGTCTCGTGCCCATCAGAAAGGGGACTTGATCCCTGCAGAGGAATTGGACGTCTACGGTGTAATCACCACGGCCCTGATTCCTGTCCAGTCCGACTCGGAGTCGGAAGAGGCTCCTCAGAGTGAGCCTGGTCCTTTGTTCCCTGAGTGGATGGTGAGTGTGAATGCAAAATGCACAGCCCACTAGAGAGTAGCTGGTCGGGGAGTGTGGGAGACGTCCCCACTGTCCCCGGGACACCCCAGAAATGGGGTACTGTTTGGTAGGACATCTTGGCCTGGCAGGAGTTAACTGAACTCCTAGTTTTTAACCGGTCTAGGTAAAAACAAGAGCTTTTGTGAAACAGTGCAGAGATAAAATTAGTTGTGGTGTTTCCTTATGCTGCTATTTAAAACTTTAGTGAGTGCCAAAGACTTTTTATGTGTATGTATCTGAAAGCGTGTTTGTAGTGTGAAAATGTTAGTGTCCAGGTCTGGTGTGAAGATTTTATGATTTAAGGTAATTAAGAACTTTTTGAAGTCAAAGCAAAAAAATGGTCAACATTTTTCCAACTTCGGTTTATAATAACTGTCATAATTGCTGGCTTTATAGTAACAAAAGCGCTTTTTGACCCAATTTTAATAAGCAGGAGACAGGCTAGTTAGACTGAGAAATGGGGAACAATCCCATCGGCCGACAGGGAATTTTACCCTGGGGACTGCCCTTCCTTTCTAAGTCTATCAGTTTTTTCCCTACCATTCTTGAAGGGTCAGATCGATCAAGTATATATGTGTGCACATGTACGTGTGATGTTTGTTGTCTTTCTGTCTGTCTATCTGTGTTGAGTACTCAAATGTTGGAGTCAGGTTATAATCAGAAGTAAAAATCCTTAAACCATCCAGCAATTCAAAAAGTTTAGGTGTTTTTGGAACTTGTTAGGCAAAGATTTAAACAAAGATTACTAATCAGAATGTGGTGCCTACAGAGAAATTGAAATTTTTGATCTAAAATCTCTTATTGGAGAAACATTAATGGTTATTAATAGTTGAAATTCTTTTTAACTTAAGAATCTAGGAAGAGCTGTGGACTAGAGTCTGAAACTAAAGTCAAATAAGAATTCAGGGAATCTATGGCTTTGTCATAGAAGTCTTAGCCAATTTTAATGATGAATTTGGGCTGTTTTACAAACAATGGAGCTATAGAAGCCATCAAAATAAACCAAGACGGTTTTCTTTTGTTGCCATAAACATTGGCAGTTAAAGTTTTCAGCACGTTTTTAAAGCTCATGATTTGAAGTAACTAAAGTATAAGAAGGTATAAGAAGGTATAAAAACAATTAAGCCAAAAGAGATTTTCCTCATGCTTCGTAAAAATTGGTTCCAAGTTCTTATGGTGGTATGTCTATATGTACATTTTGTTTGTTTGTTTGCATATGCATTGCATTGGATTGTTAAAATGAGAGTTGAAATAATTGTGTTCTCTATAAAACAGGTTTAAAAGTTACTGATTTGGTAAAACATAAGTTTCTAGGTTATAAAATTGGTTGCAAAATTATTCTACAGTATTTTATTTGATCTGAGGTTTTTGTTAAAATAAAAGCTCTAAAATTTCTAGAGCTAAATAGCAAAGAGTTAAATTGGATTAATCTCAGATATCAGCCTTACAGCCTGAAGCGGCTGAGAACAGCCCTTTTTAGGTTTTAGTGATCTTGCAGGGGAAGAGAGGAAGTTGTCTCCTCCCACCTTTTTTTCTTTTGTCCCCCTACCCTTTCTCAGCCTTCTGATTTCAGTTTTGAAGTTAGGAAGTTAATATCTAAAGTGTTCAAAGTTTTGAATGCCTTTTAAATTGAGTATTTCCAGAAAACAAAATAAGCATTTGGGGCTGGAGTAATAGCACAGCGTGTAGAGAATTTGCCTTGCATGTGGCCGACCCAGGTTCGATTCCCAGCATCCCACATGGTCCCCTGAGCACCGCCAGGATTTATTTCTGAGTGCAGAGCCAGGAGTTAACCCTTGTGCATAGCTGGGTGTGACACTCCCCAAAAAAGCAAAAAAAAATAAGCATTTGTGGTAAAAGAGAATTAAAATTTAAAAGTATTCTGGCAGAAGAGTTTCATCTCAAGAATTATGGAAAGAAATAGGAAATAAAACAAGAATTTGGAAGGAATATTTGGCTTTCATAATAAGATAGATATAAACATTCTAAAACTTTGCTCCCGTTCCGTTATGCAATTTTTCAAGGATTGTTTAAAATACAAGCCTAAACTGCATAAATGACATTTGCGCTGTATAATGGGGAGAGAATAAAAATTGAGTTTAAAGTCATTTGATAAAATAAACATGAAATGCAGCCCATTGGAGGTGATGAAGTGGGCAAAGATTGAAGGAACGTGGAGGTGGATTAAATATATGAATCTTGTGAGCATTTTAACCCTCTTTTATCTGTGTTCTACAGTCTGGAATTCTATATCATAATTTCTTTGATTATGAGCATTGTAATAAACCTTTTGAAGATATATAGGACTACTGTAATGCTTTTGAAAGAGTACTACAGAGTACAACTTAGTCGTTGTAAATGAGAATGATTAGCAATCTTAAGAACTCTAAATTATATCTGCAGAATTATTTTAGTGTTGGACTCATTAAAGTGCTCCTAGATACCCAACAGTCTGGAAACAGGTTCAGCCTGTTTGGGTCTAGCAGTGGCCTTGATAAAAGAAAACTTTTGCAAGAATTGGTTACAGAGCAGCTTGATTTGGGACATATCATGACTAGCTCTAGTCCTTGGAATTCACCGATATTTGTTATTAAAAAGATTGGTAAATGGAGAATGTTAACTGATTTAAGAAAAGTCATTGATTGTATGAAAAGTCAATGACTGTATGGAATCCATGGGTCCTTTACAGCCAGGCCTGCCTAATTTGGCTATCATTCTAAAGCAGTGAAATATTATTATAATTGATTTAAAATATTGTTTCTATAACATCCCTTTAAGGGAAGAGGATAGAAAGAAATTTGCTTTTACTGTGCCTCCTTCAAATGAGCATCCTACTAAAAGATATTAGTGGATTGTTTTGCCACAAGGTATAATGAACAGACTGACAATGTGCCAATGTTTTGTTAATTCAACCATTGGATGTAATAAGGACACAGTACCCTGAGATTAAAATTATCCATTATATGGATGAAATTCTAATCACTGATGCAAACCTCAAAAACATATGCAGAAGGTTTATGAAACTGTAATTTATGAATTAGAGTTATGGGTTTAAAAATTGCACAGGATAAAATTCAATGCCAGTTTCCTTGGGAATTTTTAGAACTAATAATATGGGAGAGTAAAATTACGCCTCAAAAGGTCCAAATTCGGGGAGATGAGTTAAAAACCTTAAATGATTTTCAGAAACTATTGGGAAATATAAATTGGCTATGGCCTTCTCTAGGCATTCTGACCTATGCCTTACAAAACTTGTTCCATGCATTGGAAGGTGATTCTTCTCTTAAGAGCCCGAGGAAACTTAGCCCTGCAGATGAATGTGAATTGGAATTAATTGAGGAAATAGTAAATAAGGCTCACCTAGATAGAATTGATTCTTTAGAAAATTTAAATCTGATAGTGTTGCAAATTTAAATCTGATAGTGTTGTGCACTTCACATTCTCCCACTGGGATTCTGGTACAAGGAACTAATATTGTGGAATGGAGTTTTTTTAACATAATAAACCTACTTAAAATTTGGCTACTTATGTGTATTAAATGTTTCATATAATTCTTGAAGAAAAAGAACTACACAATTAATAGGGAGTGATCTGCTGAAATTATGTCATTGACCAATGAAATAATCCAAGCACTGTGGGAACTTGATGAGGATTAGCAAATTTCCTGCACTGATGGTTTGGGCAAAATTCATAACAGCCTTTCCAAAGCAAAAGATGTTTCAATTTCTTAAATTTACTAATTGTATTTGGCCTAGCATTATAAAAGCTGAACCTATTGAATCAGCAGTTACATTCTTCACAGATGCTAGTGAAGAAGTAAAGGCTACTTATATGATGCAAAATGATAATTTAAAAAAAACTCTAAGTTTGATGTAGTCCCATTTGTTTGTTTTTACTTCCACTTGCATAGTCAGTGCTGTTTCGTCCTTAAAGATACATTTAGCTTCAATGTTATGGAGAGTTCTGCCTACATTTTCTTCTATTAACCTTATAGATTCATGTCTGATATTGAGGTCTTTAATACACTTGGATCTGACTTTTGTGCCTGGCATTAGACAGAGGTCAGAGTTCATTTCTTTGCAGGTAGCTATCCAGTTTTCCCAGCACCACTTGTTGAAGAGGCTTTCCTTGTTCCACTTTGCATTTCTTGCTCCTTTGTCAAAGATTAAGTGGCCATATATTTGGGAGTCTGTGACAGGATATTCAACTCTGTTCCATTGGTCTGCAGGTCCGTTTTTATACCAATACCATGCTGTTTTAATTACTACTGCTTTGTAGTAGAGTTTGAAGTTGGGGACGGTGACACCACCTATCTTCTTTTTTCCAAGGATTGCTTTAGCTATTTGTGGGGGTTTATTGTTCCATATAAATTTCAGAGTGTTTTGTCTATTTCTTTGAAAAATGTTATGGGACTGCATTAAATTTGTATAGTGCTTTGGGCAGTATTGCCATTTTGATAATGTTAATTCTCCCTATCCATGAGCAGGGGATGTGTCTCCACTTCCTAGTGTCATCCTTTATTTCTTGAAGTAGTGTTTTGTAATTTTTCTTGTATAGGTCCTTCACCTCTTTGGTTAAGCTCATTCCAAGGTACTTGATTTTCTGAGGTACTGTTGTGAATGGGATTGTTTTTTCAATGTCTCTTTCTTCTCTTTCATTATTTGTATACAAGAAAGCCATGGACATTTGGGTGTTGATTTTGTAGCCTGACACTTTACTATATCAACTTATTGTTTCTAGGAGCTTTTCTGTAGAGTCTTTAGGGTTTTCCAAGTATAGTATCATATAATCAAACTAAGAGCTTCTGCACTTCAAAAGAAACAGTGATCAAAATATAGAAAGAGCCCACAGAATGGGAAAGAATATTTACCCAATACCCATCTGATAAGGGATTAATAACCAGGATATACAAGATACTTGTAGAACTGTATAAGAAAAAACCTCCAACTCCATCAAAAAAATGGGGAGAAGAAATTAACAGAAGTTTCCTCAAAAAAGAAATACAAATGGCCAAAAGGCACATGATAAAATGCTCCACATCACTAGTCATCAGGGAGATGCAAATCAAAACAACAATGATATATCATCTCACACCACAGAGACTGGCACACATTCAAAAGAACAAAAGAAACCAATTCTGGCGTGGATGTGGGGGAAAAAGAGACACTCCTTCACTGTTGGTGGGAATGTCGACTGGTCCAGCCTTTCTGGAAAACTGAAAAACATGGACAGTCCTTCAGAAACTAGAAATTGAGCTTCCATATGACCCCGCAATACCACTTCTGGGAATATATCCTGAGAATGCAAAAGAGCACAGTAGAAATGACATCTTTACCTATATATTCATTGCAGCACTGTTCACAATAGCCAAAATATGGAAGCAACCCAAGTGCCCTAAAACAGATGACTGGTTAAAGAAACTTTGGTACATCTAAACAATAAAATACTATGCAGCTGTTAGGAGAGATGAAGTCATAAAATTTGCTTATAAATGGATAGACATGGAGAGCATCATGCTAAGTGAAATGAGTCAGAAAGAGAGGGACAGACATAGAGGGGCTGCACTCATTTGTGGAGTATAGAATAACATCACATGAGGCTGACACCCAGGGACAGTAGATACAAGGACCAGGGGGATTGCCCCATAGCTGGAATACTGCTTCATGAGTGGAGGGGAGAAGGCAGATGGAATAGAGATGGGATCACTAAGAAAATGATGGCTTGGAGGAACCAGTTGGGATGGGAGATGCATGCTGAAAGTAGATAATGGACCAAACATGATGACTTCTCAGTATCTGTGATGCAAGCTATAATGCCCAAAAGTAGAGAGAGAGTATGGGGAATATTGTCTGTCTTAGAGGCAGGGGGAGGGTGGGAAAGGGGGGTATACCCGGGATATTGGTGGTGGGGAATGTGCACTGGTGGAGGGATGGTTGTTTGATCATTGTGAGATTGTAACCCAAACACGAAAGCTTGTAACTATATCACGGTGATTCAATAAAATTTTAAAAATTCAAAAAAATAATAATACAATTTAAAATTTTTTAAAAAATAAAAAAACTCTAATTACAGGAATTCCTTGTAATTGTACAGGACAAGCTATTATTGAAAGAGCAAATTGCTCACTTAAAGAAATGTTGCTTAAACAAAAAGGGGGAATATGTACGGATTCTTCCAGATAGCAGTTATCCAGAGTACTGTTTACTTTAAAATTTTTGAAATGCTTTGATAAAATAATACCTGCAGAAAAACATTGGGAAGTTCAAAATGGCTCGGAAGAAACAAGTTCTAATGCAAAGAGAAATAACTCAGAAAAAACTATTCAGAAATGTAAAGTTCTTTATACAGACCCAGTCTCTGGAAATTGGATACTAGGCTGGGCAGAAAGATGGGAGCGAGGTTTTGCTTTTATTTCCACAGACAAGGAACGTTTCTCGTGTCCCAGCAAAAGGCTTTAACTTATCCATAAATGCGATCAAGAAGAAACAGATGAAATGGCTAAGAAAAAAAAATGAAAATACTCTGGATCAGTGATCTGAATCTGGACCAGAATGCATTCCCTCAAGGTAGATACCTTCCAACAAAACAGCAAGAGGGGATTCCAACATGGAAAGATATTAGGGCCCTGACTACGGTGTTGTTAGTGTACTGTACAACACTAACACAAAGAAAACTCCTGAAGCTTTTTTTTAGCTCTCCTATCTCTAATGAAACAATAAATAAGTGCCTCTATTCAAAATCTAACTTATTGGGTTTACCTTCCTAACAACTTTACTAAGGGATGTGTCTTTATAGGACGAAGTGTTACCTATTTAAAATAAGGAAGTCTTTTGGCTGCAAATGCATCTATTCTGGAGAGTATAAAAATTATTTTGGATTTGTTGGAAAAATTGTAGAGGATTAGTAGCAAACTTTTAAATTAATGTTATCGATTGGAACCCTACAATTTAAGTTATTCAAACAGACAACAGAGGAATAGAAATAAGCTTGGTATGGCAATTTAAAAATCATTAATATATGGATGCAGTATTAGAAAAATGAGGGGTTTTCCCTTCCTGCAGCATTCCAACTTGGATTTTAAAAATGAATTTGCTTACAGAAAATTGGCCCTGCTCTTCATGAAGGCCAAACTAAGAATGGTAATTATGATTTGATGGGTAGGATATCATTGGGTAGACCTTTCCACATTGGCACAAGGATCTTAGGTTTTTCCGGGTCACACCCTTAAAGGAGTTCCTGAGTCACTCCCATTCCTTTGTTGATCTGTAAACTCTTCTCTATGCTCTCTTCCCCAAACAGTTAATTAGCTTTTCCCCTAATCAGATTTTGTTAATTTGTAAGGTCAGATCTTTCTAGGACACTGAATTTATATTGTAAGTTAATACTGCCTTTCTCCTCTCTTTATGCCTTTTGAATAGTTTACTTTAAAGTAATGTCTTTTCGAGAACCGGAGCGGCCACACACACGCAATGGCTCCTCTGGTCCTTAAAGACTAGGATCCTGGAGGGCTACTAATCACTTTTGGCACCCAGCAGCTTCTTACAGAAATGCATCTAAACTGTGAACTGAGCTACAATCCCAGGCCGCCCGGGAAAGGGAAAGGTTTTTCTCTCTCGGCCTTGTCTTTCGGTGACTTGTGGCAGAAATCTCTCTGGACTTAATTATTAAAATATCAGGAATCCAAAACCGCGCAGCCACGACATTCTTCACTCTCAGCAATGGAAAACAAATTATCAAATGATGCCTTTTCAGCAGGTTTGATAGTTGGGGGAAAATTCTAAATAATAATAGTGAGTTCTCTGTTGAAATATTGAATGTACTCAAAGTATAGAGAGAGTAAAGTGAAGATCATTAGCCACCTAGGTGAAGGGGGGTGTGGGAGGGAGGTATATTGGGGCTCTTAGTGGTGGAACATGTGCACTGGTGAAAGGATGGTTGTTTGATCATTATGTGACTGAGACTTAAACCTGAAAGCTTTGTAACTTTTTTCATGGTGATTCAATAAAATAAAATTTTTTTAAAAAATGAAAAAAAAAGTAAAGTCTTTTTTTGTATGGACAAAGGAAGACAGCTGTTAATATGCTTTTATAATTCGGGATTTAATTGTCTTTGAATATTATTCATTCCCGGGCATCTGCTTTCTCGACTTAAGCTTCAGTTGCCCTCAGTTCCTAGCACCCCAAAAGCAGGGTCCCGACAAGGGTTAGGATGGATCCAGGGCAAGTGGTGAGTTATTGTGCTACCCCGAAATGGGCCTGGCCAAAGTGCCTAATTCTTAACTATAAGTTAAGAACTTGATCATGGACAATGTTGTCGTGATCCAAAAGTAACGACGAGACAAGGGCCCTGCTAGGGATAGGAAAAACTATAATCTGGCCTGAGCACTGTAGTCTGAGATCAAGATGGCCCCAAGAGAGCAATTCTGTAAGCTTAATGCATTTCTTACTGTGTCCATACAGAATGATTAATATTATGAATGCTTATATGTTTGTTGGACAAGGAGAGGAGAAACGCACCCATGGGATTCTGCCCTTGGGTGGTTGTCTTGTCCTGCTGAAAGAGAGTCTGTCCTAGAAGCAGCATCCACTGAAGGAAAGAACTTTACCCCTATTGATTGTGACCACATTTATGTGTAAGTTCAAACCCCCTCAGGCTTGGTGGTTAACAAGGCTGTAAGAGTGGGCTGGGAGTTCCAGTGCCGGATCCAGACCCAGATACAGAGGGAGAAGGAATGATTTCCTGTAGACAGTATTCCATGTATGCTTGTATTAACCCATCTATGAGACTCCTCGCAGGAGGAAATTTTTATTTTTTCAGAGCCTGAGTAGGTGTTTGAATGCTGGTGACTTGTCATCGAGCATGGGAGGATAATCCAATGATTGGAGCATTTTGTCAACTGACAGATCAAGAAATTCCTTGCCCTGTTCATTGCTCCTATCAATGGGGAATCATTGCAATGACATCGACAATGGCCGTGGCAGACTAGCTCTGAAGCAAGGAACATAGACTGTGGAATTCGTCCAGAAATAGCATGAGAACTCTGGGAAATTATGGACTACTCAAAGACAATTTGACTCTGAACTGCAGTCCAAATTGGCTGATGTTCCTTGGATTGTTACTTTGCTTGGTGAATAGTCAGTGAGTCTCCCACTCAGGTGTTTTTAAAATGTGGTTGGAATACTGCCTTTTTCTATATAACACATGTGCTGTATAATGTGATTGAGTTTTCATGGGATAGGGTAAAAACATCTGTTAATGCATAAGAAAATAATTGAATATTGACATAAATTCATGGTACCCACAAAAGCTATTTTTCTGGTATTGGATTTTCAGAATTATGGCAAAAGATTTCTGATGATTTAAGTTCTTTTAATTCTAAGAGACTGCTGGGAAGATCTGTGAGAATAGGTGTTCTGTTCTTGTTATTGGCCATTCTTGTGCCTAGCATTTTACCTTAAGGATAAGGAATTGGAAGTTAAAATCCAAAAAGGAAAGGCAGCTTAAATTTTTATGATGATTAAAACCCGTCATAAACAAAAGGAGGAGATGTTGGGGCTGGACTGAGCTACCAGGATGAGCCCAGTGGTTTGGATGAGGTTGAACATATTCTTTTGGCTGCCTTAGTAAATAATTTCCTAAATTATAACAATTGTCAGTCTTTTCTCACAGATCCCCGCTTCTGCTTAAGCCTGTTGTCAGTATGCAGATCCTAGGTACTAAGCCTGTTTGTTGTCAGTATGCAGATCCTACATTGTTTATTTTCCCGTATGCAGAAGAACTTTGCATGATCTTCCTGTAACTCCTTTGGTGACTGTATTGCACCCTTAAGAGTTTCCATGATCAATAAAAGGAGATTATGGGGCTCTCTACCTTTGTCTAAGAGTCATAGAGAACCTAGACCCTCCATGAAATACATTTCTTCCGCGTTCCTTGTCTCAGCACCTCTGACCACACGGACGTTCACGCAACAACCTCCCTTAGTACTTTTCCACCTATTTTAGGTTCTTTTTATAAATTAAATATAAAATATTTAAAAGAATTTTAGTCTCTGTGATTTACACTAATTCGTTAAATAACAACCTTCCAATAACACACTCTCCGTCATAGTGTTCCTTTCTTATACTACCTCCATCTCACCCACCCATCATGGTTACCAGTTATCTAGCCTATTGCCTTTGACCATTTGTTAACCCCTTTCTTTATAGCACACATGAGTGAGATCCTTTTGTATCGGTCCTCCTTTTAACTTCACTCAGACACTTAATTTGACACTCAGAATGCCACAAAGTCAGTGTGGTTGGGCAAAGAGTCACCTTTCCTGTTCATCTATAAATCAAATCTTTCTATTAGATTTGTGTCTTTAGAAGGACCTATGACTGTATTTTAGTCAATTCTTTCATGGACATCTTGGCCTTGAGTCTACACTTTACTTCTTTGTGTTAAAAATTCCATTTTGCTTCATTTTCTGCTACAGTCCTAACACTGGCATATTGACAATTGAAGCTGGAAGCAGTATTCCTAATGTTCTCAGTTATTTTCTCCTTAAAAATAACTGGGTAGGGGCTGGAGCAATACCACAGTGGGTAGGGCGTTTGCCTTGCACACAGTCAACCCAGGTTTGATTCCTATCATCCCATATGGTCCCCTGAGCACCGCCAGGAGTAATTCCTGAGTGCAGAGCCAGGAGTAACCTTTGTGTATCGCCGGGTGTGACCCAAAAAGCAAAGAAAAAGTAAAATAACTGGGTACCCAAAAGGAGAGAGAGCGTGCAAAAGGGAATGCCCTGCCATGGAGGCAGGGTGGGGTAGGGGGAGGGATTCTGGGACAATTGGTGGTGGAAAATGGGCACTGGTGGAGGGGAAGGCACTGAACCATTGTATGACCGAAACGCAAGCACAGAATTTTGCAAGTTTTTAACTGTACCTAACGGTCATTCACTAATAAAAAATTTAAAAAATAATGACTGGGTACCTCTTACCTCCTTTGTCATGGACAGTCTCCACTGTTAAGTCTGATATGGACATTTTTCACATCCCCGCACCACTTCGAGTTAAAGTAATTTTAATCAGATTGGCAAGTTTCCACGAAACCACATTCTTCATTTGTGAGATGCACTCAAATCTTAGCCAAAAGCCTATCATTCCGACATCTTAAGCCATCATCCAAAACACAAAACAAAACATAAAACCAATATGCACCGGGCCAACCCTTCCAGCTGTGTTGGATGCATACATCCCCACACCTATCCTCAAGGGACCTCTGACCTCTAATACTAGCCCTATAACTTATAAGACATAGACACATTGTAGTTCCCTTAGTTAATATGAGACAATATTGGAATTTCTCAAAAGAAAAAATGCTTGGAAACCAAACAAAAAACAAAACCACAGGGAGGGAGAGAGAAAGAATAAAAAGCTAAAGAAAATATTCATTAGGGTATACTGATTACTTATCCAGAAATAATTACATTCTGTATATTGGCTTGGCTGGCACAGTTAAAATGGGAACACAGGATATGCGAATGCAATCCTTTAACTTTCTCACAAATGGGCAACAGTGATGGAGTGGAGGAAGAACTTAAGAACTTTGTGTGTCTAGACTGTTTTATTCCATGTACATGGTACTTCAGAAAATGTGCAATTTCTACATAAGCCAGGGATAGGTTGGAAATCTCATTGTCCCAGAATCTCTGTATGTTGACTAGCTTATTATTTCTGATAGTTATTTAATAGATTATTTGGGATTTTCCATATACATGATTGCATCATTTAAAAAGAGATACTTTTGGGACCCTCTGCTCCTAAAGACTATGATCTGATCCAAAAGGTCTTCTAACCCATTTTGGCACCCAGAGCGGCTTCTTACAGATATGTATCTAGAATGTGAACTGAACTAAAATACCAGAAATCCAAAACTGCATGGCCGTGACAGCTCATAGAGTCTTCATTCTCAGCAATGAAAAGAAATCATTAAATGATGCCTTTTCAGCAGGCCTGATTGTTGGGGTAAAATTCCAAACAATAATAGTGAGTTATCTATTGAAATATTGAATGTATTCAAAGTATACAGAGAATAAAGTGAAGATCATTAGCTACTTAGGTGGGGGCTGGGTGGGAGGGGGGTATATTCGGGTTCTTGGTGATAGATAGAACATGTGCACTGGTGAAGGGATGGGGGTTCAATCACTATATGACTGAGACTTAAACCTGAAAACTTTGTATTTTTTTCACGGTGATTCAATAAAATAAAATCATGAAAAAAAGAGAGATACTTTTATTCCATCATTTACACTACACATATTGTTACTATTTTTCTTGCTTAATTGTTCTAGAACTTCCAACACACTGTTAAATAGAACAGGAATGATTGGACATCTGTTTGAAGATCTTGGTCTTAACAGGAAGCTATTCAATGTTTTACTATTCAGTATGATGTTGAAGTGTGTTTTATGTAGATTCAGTCACTAGCTTTTTCAGTGACCCATTCCTTTTTTATTGTATTCTTTTAAAATTTTTTAAAGTTTTTAATGAACCACCATTAGTTACAGTTACAGACTTACAAACTTTTGTGCTTATGTTTCAGTCGTACAATGATCTAGTACCCATCCCTCCACCAGTGCCCATTATCCACCACCAATGTTCCCAGTATCCCTCCCCCTCACCCCTCTTTGGTGGGCGGATTCCATTTTACTCTCTTTCTCCTTTAGGGTGTTGTGGTCAGTGACCCATTCTTTATTGTAAAGCTCTGTTGCAATTTTTCATTTTATTTCTGGTTTTATTTGTAGATTTTTTTTACTTTTTGTATATATTTATTTCTAAATATAGCCTAACTTGTCTTTACAATATTGCAGCAATGAAAGGGGTAAGGACTTGATATCCTTCCATCTACCTTAGGAAACACTTATTTAAAGATTACTATGCACCAGCATTATTCTAATTTCTATGGGATACACACTGAATAAAATTAAGTACATATTTTCACAGAGCTCACATTCTAGCAATGAACTTAAACAATAAGTAACTACCCAAGATAATTACAAAGAGAGAGGTTCTGATGAGAGAAGCTAGGTTTTGTGGGAGGTGAGGCTCTAAGCGATATTGTATAGTGAGTGCCCAAGGAAAGCCTCTTTTAAAGGAGAGCATATTGATTTATATATGGATTATGAAATAAAAAAGCCACTATAAAAGCTTGGATAAGAGAGAAGAATCCAGGTGTTCCGGTAAGCAACGCAGGCCAGAGTCTGCTCCGGACCCCAGACAGGGCCAGCAACACCGGGGAGCCAGACGGAGGACGTACAGCTGATACACCTTCTCCAGATGGAGCCCCGGTGACACTGAGCAGCAACTAACACGGCTCCAGGATGCGGGACTGGGACAGCTCCAAACTGTGGTGGGGCACTGGAGTGGGGCGGCGCCAGCCCAGCCTCCAGGTGGCCCCGGCCGCCGGAAGTCACGCCCTCGACCCACCCTCGGCGCCATCTTGCCGCATTCAACAGAGAAGAATCCAGGAGTTCTGGTAAGCAACGCAGGCCAGAGTCTGCTCCGGACCCCAGACAGGGCCAGCAACACCGCGGAGCCAGACGGAGGAGGTACAGCTGGTACGCCTTCTCCAGATGGAGCCCCCGGGGACACTGAGCAGCAACTAACACGGCTCCGGGATGTGACTGGGACAGCTCCAAACCACGCGGCCGCACAACCTTTTCTGAAAAATGAAAACATACAATCTATTGATGCCATCCAACATGTCTGACTGTTGGAGGAAAACATCCAAGTAACGATAGTGAGATTCCTGTTGAAAATTGAATGTAATCAAAGTTAGGAAAGAGTAAAGTGCAAAATGTCTGCCACACAGGCAGAGGGGGAGTGGGAGGGGGATATGTGGGGTTTTGGTGGTGGATCAAATATGAAAACTTTGTAACTATTTCACAGTGATTCAATAAAAAACAAAATTAAAAAAATAAAAGATTAAGCTCTCTCTCTCTAAAAAAAAGCTTGGATAAGAGTGTTCCAACAGGGGTGGAAGAATGCATTGTCACCAGCAGGTCAACCTATAGCCACAGGACTAGTGCATCAGTAGCCTGATGGTGCCTCAGGCATCCTTACCCCCCAAAATTGCCACTGTGCCTCTGGCCTCATCCCAACAACTTGGGATCAAGTCTCTCGAGAAATTTAACAGCCAAAAGTTAGGTATGTGGGAGCCATTCCCACAAACCACCTGTGTCCCAGCTACACAAGCTCATTTATCAGACTCACTTCAGAAATCCATAAATAATACTCGAAAGAGATTAAAAAGCAGAGTTAATCTAGGACCTTTTCGAGACCAGGGTAAATTGGAAGAGGGCGGGTCAGCCTGATGCCTGCCCAAGCAGAGCCCCTGGCAGCCTCTTGCTCTCACAATCCAAAAATGCCACCATGACCCCAGCCAGACTCCACTAACTCAGCACAGACCTCACTGAGATACTAACCTGTTGAAAATTTGAGCCTGAAAGCTTTGTAACTTTCCACATGGTGATTCAATAAAAAAAAATAAAAAGAAAATTTGGATATATGGGTTTTGTGACTTAAATCTTCATGCTTTCTTGGAGTTTGGATAGGCTATCTCCCCCCACATCCCTATATACCTGGATGCACCAGAAGTCATCCTCACGAACCAGCTTCAGTGCCACTAAGCTCTTCCACTGGCCTTGCTTCAGAGACGCATAAGTAAAACTCAAAAGAAATCAAAAGTCCCAGCTAATCTTGAACCCTCAGCAGTCACTTCCATACCCCAAAGCTACCACCCAGTTAAAAAAGCTACTCCAGCCTACCTTCCCTATAAAAATACTGAACTCCATGAATGAACGCAATAACCTCTTAGTACCTGTATTGCAAACTATAATGCACAAAAGGAAAGAGAGTGTGAGAGAGAGAGAGAGGAAAATGCCTGTCATAGAGGTAGGCCGGGTTTGTGTCCATTGGTGTTGGTGGACAGTTCGACAGGGAGGGTGGGCATTGGTGGCGGAAGGTGTACACAGGCAGAGGGATGGGTGTTGGATCATATTTGTGACTGAAAACAATCATGAGCAGCTTTGTAGTAGTCTCTCTCATGGATATTCAATGAAAAAAAATTAAAAACAGTGTTCCATTTCTATGCAAATTTCATGACTTCGTCTTTTCTAACAGCTGCATTGTATTCCATTATGTAGATGTACCAAATTTCTTTAACCAGTCATCTGTTCTCAGGCATTCAGGTTTTTTCCAGATTCTGGCTACTGTAAACAGTGCTGCAATAAACGTACAAGTGCAGATGTCATTTCGACTATAATTTTTGCCTCTCTGGGATTCATTTCCAGGAGTGGTATTGCTGGGTCAAATGGGAGCTCAATTTCTAATTTTTTGAGAAGTATCCATACTATTTTCCAAAAGGACTAATCCAGTCAGCATTCCCACCGGCAGTGGAGGAGGGTCCCTTTCTCCCCACATCCATGCCAACACTTGTTGCTTTTGTTCTTTTGGATATGTGCCAGTCTCTGTGGTGTGAGGTGATATCTCATAGTTGTTTTGATATGCATCTCCTTGATGATTAGTTATTCAGAGCATTTTTTAATGTGCCTTTTGGCCATTCGTATCTCTTCCTTGCAAAAGTTTCTGTTCATTTCTTTGCCCCATTTTCTGATGGGGTTGGATGTTTCCTTCTTGTAGAGTTCAACCAGTGCCTTGTATATCCTTGATGTCAACCCCTTATCAGATGGGTGTTGAGTGAATATCCTTTCCCATTCTGTAGATTGTCTTTGTATTCTGGTCACTGTATCTTTTGCAGTGCAGAAGCTTCTTAGTTTAATATAGTCCCATTTGTTTATCTCTGTTTCCACTTGGTTGGTTAGTTGCGTGTCATCTTTGAAGATACCGTTAGCTTCAATATCGTGGAGGGTTTTGCTGACCTTGTCTTCGATATACCTTATGGATTGTGGTCTGATGTTGATATCTTTAATCAATTTTTATCTGATTTTTGTACATGGTGTCAGGTCGAGGTCTAAGCCCATTCATTTGCATGTGGTTGTCCAGTTATGCCAACACTATTTGTTAAAGAGGCTTTCCTTGTCCACTTCACATTTCTTGCTCCCTTATTAAAGATTAGATGATCATACATTTGGGTTTGTGTATAGGGATATTCCACCCTGTTCCATTGGTCTGCAGCTCTGTCTTTGTTCCAGTACCATACTGTTTTATTTGTTACTGTTTCGTAGTAGAGTTTGAAGTTGGGGTGTGTAATGGGAGATCTTCTTTTACCCAAGAATTGCTTTGGATATTCGTGGGAGTTTGTTGTTCCATATGAATCTCAGGAGTGTTTGATCCATTTCTTTAAAGAATTTCATTGGTAACCTTTTAGAGATCGCATTGAATCTGTATAATGCTTTGAGGAGTGTTGCCATTTTGACAATGTTAATCCTCCCAATTCATCAACAGGGGATATGTTTTCATTTCCTTTTGTCCTCTTTCATTTCTTGGAGTAGTGTTTTGTAGTATTCTTTGTAGAGATTCTTTACCTCCTTAGTTAAGCTGATTCCGAGGTACTTGATCTTCAAAGGCATAATTGTGAACGGGATTGCTTTTTTCATGTCACTTTCCTGTCTCATTTTTTGCATATAGGAAAGCCATGGACTGGACATGAAGGCTACTCAATACTTCTATTGCAAACCACAACACCCAAATGGTTAGAGAACAAAAGGGAATGCCCTGCCACAGAGGCAGGGTGGCGTGGGAGGGGATGGGATGGGGGTGGTGGGAGGGATACTGGAATCATTGGTGATGGAGAATGGGCACTGGTGGAGGGATGGGTACTCGATCATTGTATAACTAAAATGCAAGCATGAAAATTTGTAAGTCTCCAACTGTACCTCATGGTGATTCACTAATATTTTTTTAAAAGAGTGTTCCAGCAGAAGGAATAAGTGACAAGGCCTTGAGCTAAAATGAACTTGATGAGTAGGGAAGATAGGCAACTAGAAACACTCTTGTATTGTTGTAAAAGAGAGAGGAAGGGGAGAGTGAGAAGTGATGAAAAGAAAAACAAAAAAATTAGAATTTTTAGCTTTTAAACAAGGATTCTGTCATCTTATTTAAGTTAATGAAAAACTTCTGTTTCTACCCTGGATATTATGCTCTGTGTATCTCAGGGTTCCTTGAAGTTAGTAATAAATTTGAGGCAGTTAATTATTAAATTTATAGCAATTTTTGTACAACTTTATGAGTAAACTAAAATCTATATAAGTATACATTTCAAAAAGGTTAAATCTATGACATATGAATTATATAATAAAATTATTGTTTATATCATTGGGGTTTTAATTAATATATCTAATAATATTTTAATAATAGCTTTATTATACAACTTATCTGGCATAAATAAATTTTAATAAACTTAATGTCATATTATACAAACATGAGGTATTTGTAGTTTGTAACTCCCTATCTATATTGGTATATATGATTTCAAGTTGGTAAAGACAGTTTGTCTCATTTTACCTTTATTATATTGTGATCACTTTATAGACATTAAATAGTTTTCCCACTCTCTCTCAGAACCTTGCTGTCGCGGTGTTCGGGCCTTGCTACTCCAGCCTCCAGGACTTTCAGCCTGAGAACAGCAACAGGGGGGAATAATTGCATAGTTTCTTGCCCCGTGTACACCTTGAGGTGAGCACAAAATTAAAATAAATTGCAACCGGGGGCTGGAGCATTAGCACAGCGGATAGGGCGTTTGCCTTGCACGCGGCTGACCCGGGTTCGATTCCCAGCATCCCATATGGTCCCCTGAGCACCACCAGGGGTGATTCCTGAGTGCAGAGCCAGGAGTAACCCCTGTGCATCGCCAGGTGTGACCCAAAAAGCAAAAATAAATAAATAAATGAATTGCAACCATGAGGGAAATCGTGCACATCCAGGCCGGTCAATGTGGCAACTAAATCGGTGCCAAGTTCTGGGAAGTCATAAGGGATGAGCATGGCTTCGACCCCACTGGCACTTACCATGGGGATAGCGACCTGCAGTGGGACCGCATCTCTATGTACTACAAGGAAGCCACATGTGGCAAGTATGTTCCTCCTGCAATCTTGGTGGTTCTAGAACCTGGAACCATGGACTCTCTTTGTTCAGAACATTTTGGTCAGATTTTCAGACCAGACAACTTTGTTTTTGGTCAATCTGGGACAGGCAACAATTGGACCAAGGGCCATTATACAGAGGGAGCAGAGCTGGTTGACTCGGTGTTGGATGTGGTACAGAAGGACGCTGAGAGCTGTGACTGCCTGCAGGGCTTCCAGCTGACGCATTCCCTTGGCCAGGGTACGGGCTCTGGAATGGGCACCCTGCTCATCAGCAAGATCCGTGAAGAATATCCTGACCGCAACATGAACACCTTCAGTGTGGTGCCCTCATCCAAGGTGTCTGATACCGCGGTTGAGCCCTATAATGCCACCCTGTCTGTTCATCAGTTAGTAGAAAACACTGATGAGACCTACTTCATTGACAACGAGGTGCTTTATGACATATGTTTCCACACCCTGAAGCTGACTACACCAACTTACGGGGACCTGAACCATCTCGTCTCAACCACCATGAGCGGTGTCACCACCAGTCTCCGCTTTCCCGGCCAGCTCAATGCTAATCTCCGCAAACTGGCTGTCAATATGGTGCCCTTCCCACGTCTCCACTTCTTCATGCCCGGCTTTGCCCCTCTAACAAGCCACAGCAACCAGCAGTATCTGGCCCTCACTGTGCCCAAACTCACCCAGCAGGTCTTCGATGCCAAGAACATGATGGCTGCATGTGACCCCCGCCACGGCCGCTACCTCACTGTGGCTTTGCAAAAGCAAGCAGTGTGCATCCCCATGCTTGAATCCCCTGCATCTTTAACTTTGGTTGTTTAATTATTTTCCTTTAACCTATGGGTACCCTCAGCTGTCTTCTCTCTAGAAAAGCACACATTCTTTTTAGAATGCATTACTCTCTTCTCTCATATTTTCTAAATCAAATAATTTTTCACTATCTCCTCCTGAAACTCTTTCTGAAATGGTATGTGCTGAACCTGAAAAACCTGTACAAAATTTAAGACTGACTGTATTTTCTTGCAAAGAATCCTTTACTCCAATTTGAAGCCACAATGCCCCAAATATTCAGGTGCTATGGATTACATCCTGCATCATGTATGATCAAGTGAGCCTTATGTGCATCTTGAAGGCTGCCTAATGGACCAGCAGGATGCTAATTTTCATGCCAGGGAAGTGCTCATGAAGACTATCAGTCTTAACTACACCCAAGCACTTTTCTGAAAGACTAAAGTGGATATTAAATCTTGTCAAAAGCTTTACTGTCAATTAATATTATCATATGATTTTAATCTTTCCTTTTATTGATATGTTGTATTATTTTGATTGATTTTCATACATTTAATTATCCTTGGCACTCTGAATACTAACCCCAATTCCTCCCCACCCCGACCATGCCCCAAGTTGCCACCTACGAACGGCTCCTCTGGCTCCTGAAAGGTCATGATCCCAGAGGCACACAAATCAATCTTGGAACCCGGTGGCTTTTGGCAGAAATGCATCTGGACTGTGCATTAAACGATGGTGCCATTCCACTCCGGGTGGGGAAAGGTGTTATCCCTTCTATCTTTTCCCCGTGGCTGTGCAGTGGCCTCAATCTTTCAGAGCCTATTGGACAGCCAGGTATAAGATATCAGTGACGAGACACGGGGGCCTCAGGGGATGGGGAGTGGAACCAGCCCTTCTCCCTGCCCCGACGACTCCCAGAGTTGCCACCCACGAATGGCTCCTCTGGCTCCTGAACGGCCATGATCCCAGAGGCACACAAACCAATCTTGGAACCCAGCAGGTTTTGGCAGAAATTCCTCCAGACTTATTACTAAAATATTAGAAACCAAAAATTGCGTGGCTGCTATTGCAGCCACATGGCATCATATGCTCTTCATAATCAGCAATAGAAAACAAATTATCAAATGATGCCTTTTAGGCAGGTCTGATTGTTCGGGAAAATTCCAAATAACAATGGTGGGTATTTTGTTAAAATATTAAATGTAATCAAAGTAGAGAGAGAGTAAAGTGGAAATCATCTGCCACACAGGCAGGGGGAGGGGTGGGGTGGGGGTACTTGGATTCTTGGTGGCATGAAAATGTGCACTGGTGAAGGGATGAGTGTTTGATCATTGTATACTGAGACTTAAACTTGAAAGCTTTGTAACTGTTCTCATGGTGATTCAATAATAAATAATAAAAATATCCACTTCATCGTGGTGTTATTATGTCATTTTTATATACTTTTGGATTCATTTGGTAAGGTTTTGTTGAGGATCTTTGCATTTATGTTCATCAGGGATACTGGTCTATAATTTTCTTTTTCAGTAATATCTGTATGATTTTAATATTTTTGTAGAGATTGTTTTATTAAAGCTGATAAGAAACTAAAAGGGTGCAGAGGACCTCAGAACACTAGTGAAAGGAAGCAGGCACTCTGGTGATGGATATGAAGTTGAAACACTGTTTTAAGAAACTTTATCATTAATAGTACTATAAATCACAATGCATCAAAAATTGAAACAAAGAAACAGAAGGAACCTGATTTCTTCAATATTTTGGAAGAACCTGAGGACTATATGTAGTAAATCTTTAAAGTTTTGGTAGAACTCACTGGTGAACCCCTCTGGACATGGGCTTTTGTTCCTAAGGAGTTTATAAATTAGTTTCAATTTCTTTACTCATAATTGTTTTTTCAGGTTTTCTACTTCTTCCTTATTAAATCTTGGAAGGTTGATGGTTCTTAAAACCCCTTCATTTCTTCTTGCTTCATGTTTTGGCATATAGTTGTTAGTAGTAAACTTTTGTGTTCTTTTATATTTCTCTAGTGTCTGTTACAATTTTTCCCCTTTCATCTCTGATCAGATATATTTTGAGTTTTCTCTCATTTTTCTTCATCAGTCTAGCTTAGTATTTGTCAATCTTGTTTATTCTTTTAAAAACTGTTCCAGGTTTCACTTAACCTTTGTATTGTTCTCTTGATTTCTATATCATTGATTTTTATTACAACTATAATTATCATTGTTATTATTAACCTCATTCTATGAAATTTGGGGTTTATTTTTCTTCATAGTTTCCAAGTTGTGGAAGTAGGTTAGTTATTTAAATTTTTTTCTGTTTCCTGGTGTAATATTATACTGCTATGAAATTCACCCTTAATGCTGCTTTTGCTGTATGCGACAGATTCTCTTAGTTTCTGTTTTTATTGTCATTTGTTTTTAGGAGTATTATTTTCTACTTACTTTTCATAGTGGTCAAAGAATATAGTTGTTGTTATTTCTACTTTTTTTACTTTATAGGGAAAAATACAAATTGTAATCTAGCATGTGGTAAAACTGGAGAATGTTCATTATACAATGAATTGTATAATGTGTATTTGTAGAATAATGTGTATTTGTTTGGGGAGGAGTGGACAGTCCTATACATGCTGATTAATCCCAGTTTTTCAAGTTCTTATTTAGACCTCTGCTATCCTTAATGATGTTCTATCCAGATCATCTGCCCAATGGTGAGAGTTGGGTATTAAAAGTTTCCCACTGATATTTGCTGATTTTAGTCTATCCCCTTCCCTCCAATATATTATAAATTGCTTTTTATACTTTGCTGCCCCATCATTTGGTGAATATATGTTTATAAAATTAATCTTGATCAATTCTTGAACCAGTATTTAATACCCATACACATCTCTTATCATTACTTTGTTTTGCTTAAACGTTACTTCTTCTGATGAAAGTATGGACATCCGTATTTTACTTTGTTTTTTTTTGGGGGGGAGTGGGTGGGCCACATTTGGCTGTGCTCAGAGCTTACTATTGGTTCTGACCTCAGGGATCACTCCTAGGGTGATCATATGGGGTGCCTGTGATTCACCCTGGGTATTTTGTTGCCCAATTCATCCAACCATTCCCTGTCTTGTGATAAAAGAGTTAAGTCCATTGTTATTTAGAAAAATTATTTATGAAAGGTTATATTGCAATTTTTCCATGAGAATTTTTGTTGTCTTTGATCTTTGATGTTTTTATAGGAGCCCATACAGTATTATTTGTAAAGTTTGCTTGAATACTGGATGTGTTTTCAACTATTGTTTGAGAATATTCTTATTACCCCGTCAAATCTGATTTATGATCTTGCCAGGTAGAGGATTCTTTGGCTGGAGGTTATTTTTATTCAGTGCTCCGAGAGAGCATTCCATTGGCTTCTTGCTTATGGAGTTTCCTATAAGACTTTTTGAGAAAAAGATCTGATTTTTATTTGCTTTACCTTGTATTTGAGGTTTGACTCTGGTCTTGCCATGCTTCATCTTTTTCTTTGGTTCTTGCCATTTTCATTATAATATGTCCTGGTGTTGTTCTATTTCAGATTCATTTTGTTTGGAACTCGTTAGGCTTCCTGAATCAGTGTAGAGAGTTTCTTCTTCATACTGGAGAAATTCTAAGATATTTTTCTACTGGTTCTTTGCATCATTTCTCTTTTTGTAATTTTATTTTAGAACCATGGTTTACAATATTGTTAATGATAGGTTTTCATGCATAACACAGTCTTTCACTACACACTAAATCAGCATGTTAATTTTCCTCAGCCATTGTTCCAGTGTCTCCCCCTAATCAAATGCCCCCAATTCCTTCCATATGGTAAGCTTCCTATCAAAAACAAGTTCTCAGTCCCTGTTGTCTTTGGGTAGTTGTTATATCCCCATTATGTTTTTTTATAGCCTACATCAGAGTGAGATAATTCTGTTACTGTCCCTCTTCCTCTAAGTTCTCTCAGCATGTTACTTTACATATCAATCCATATAACAGAAAATTGCATAATTTTATCTTATAGCTTACTAATATTTCATTGTGCACTTGTACCATAGTTTTCTTATCCAGTTATATGTTCTTAGACAAATAAGACAAACAAGTTTTAAGATTTTTGCTATTGTGAATATTGCTGCAATGAATATCTGAGTATAAATGTCCTTTCTGAATAGATTATTTGGGGCTATTGGGAGTACATGTCAAAAAGTTGAATTGCTGGGTCATATAAGAGCTCAATTCCTAGGTTTTTAAAAGAATATTCATATTTGCCAAAAAGGCTGAACCAGTCAACATTCCTGCCTGCAATAAATGAATGTCTTATCTCCCCACATCTATGCCAGCTTGGATAGTTTTCATACTTTTTAAATGTTTGTCAATCTCACAAGTTAGAAATTATATCTCATTGTTATGATTTCTATTACCCTGATCATAGTGATGTAGAAAATGTTTTTATATACCTTTTGGACATCTGTGTGTATTTTTTGAGGAAGTTTCTGTTCATCATTTTAAAAGAGTGCTATTATCTTTTTCTTGTAAGTTCTACCAGTACTCTATATATTTTGGATATTAACCCTTTATTTGCTTCATGGCATAAAGATTTTTTTAACTAATTCCTGATTATCCTTTGAATTTCTGTGCTATAACTTGTGATGTCTCTCTTTTTGTATCTGATTCAGTTTACTATAAGTTTATCTCTTTCTTTGTGAATATTTCTAATGGTTTACCAATCTTGTTTAACTTTGCAAAGAATCAATTCTTGATTTAGTTGATTTTTTATTTATAAAATTTTTGTTTCATTCATTTCTGCTCTGAGTTTAATTATTTTCTTCCTTTGGATTGCTTCGGGTTCCTTTTGTTTGTCTTTATCTGGCTGCTTATACTGCTTATTTAGGTTATTTATGTGGGTTTTATCTTCCTTTCTAAATAAATTCTGGCATTGCTATGAAATTTCTTTTTAACACTGCTTTTGCTATGTCCCATATATTCTGGTAGTTTATGTCTTAATTCTTACTTGTTTCTGGGAATCTTAATTTCCTATTTGACCCACTGGATGTTCAGTCTTGAGCTGTGTAATTTACAAGTGTTGAGTGTTTTCTCTATTTCTGTTTGTGATCAATTTCCAGTTTCAGCACATCATGATCTAAGAGGGTAGTTGACATAATTCCTGTCCTCTGATTTTATGGAGGTATGATCTGTGACCCACATTGTGGTCTAGAAGAATGGCCCCATGTCACTGCAAACTAGCTAACCTTATTTGAGGGCCATATAATAATGACTTTCTTGCCTTTCTGTACTTTCCATTTCTTTTCACCTTCTAGTATTGTGGAGGTAAGCCTTAAAGCCTGCCTGATCCTCAGCGCTCTTATCGTTCTTATTTTCATAGACCTCTTTTCTTATCCTGCAGGGTTCCTTCAATTTCATCCCAAGCCAGCCCATCAATTGGCAACAAAGTTGTTATTACTATGAACCAAGTTAGGAAAATTTCAGGGAAAACTTCTTCCATTTGGGAATGTATTTCTCTCAAAGTATGTCCCATTCTTTCCCAAATTTTCAATTCAAACTTCCATGATCTGGAAACCAAGGGAAATTCTGTAGAATAGACAATAATAATTTTCTAAAAGGTTTAGTCTGAATATAGGCACCAGCATCAGTGTCAAGAGTCTGAAGACTTTAATGTAATTCTTTTACTATAAACTCAAAGAGTTTTTTATTTATTATTGCCCTCACTCCTGAGGCTACAAATCCTACCAGCATAGTAGTTCCACTTTCTCACCTTGAGATGATTTCTATGAACTGGAACATTTCTCCTTCCAGTGCATTTCACAGGTTGTTTTTCTGTTATGATTTATTTCTGTTATTGAAAGATGAATCTTAGCAGTTCCATTTTTACCTATGAACCTAACTTCATCCCCAAGGTTCCCTCTTAACATTTCTGAAATTCCCCAAGACCATAAAATTCAGCCTTGGAGCTTAGGCTCACAGGGAGACTAAGATATTGGACAAAGCCTGAGGCAGTTGCCAGAAAGAATTAAACCAGCTATTTCACTCTTTAAAAGAGTATTTCTTTATTTTTATAAAGTTGTTCATGATTACTTGTTACATTCAATATTCCATCACCAATCCCACCACCATTGCACTTTCTTAACACCAGTATTTCCAATTTTCCCAAGCACCACTCAAGCCTTTCCCAATAGCAGGCCATAAATAATTTATTTTATATTGTTTGTTACAAATAATTCACTAAATTATCAAAAAGTTTTTCTTAGAAGTGTGTGAGGATTATTGTATCTCACCAATAAGCCCTTGAATAAGAGATTACTTAACATGTGGTTACAGGTTGAGCCCAGTATGCTAATATTTTTTTGATCAAGATTGGTTGCCTTCTACTTTACATCTCATCAATGTGGTGTGCTTCTCTTGGCATATCCGTGGTGTAGAATTTGAGATGTGTGCAGCTGTATTCGCAGCAGCACACTCCAGGAATACTAAAATTTTGAATGGGGTGATGCAGCTGGAGTTAATTATTTTTAATGGATGGTGACTTTGGGGTCTGAAAGCATCGCTGCAGCTTGCTGATATTTTTTTGAGATTTATTTAGGAGTCTCTGGATCATGGTTGCTTAGTGAGCTTATTTGGCACCAGAGACAATTCATAGGCATTACTGCCAGGCTCCCAGAAGAACAGGGAGATGAGGGATATAGCCCATCCCTGACTCCACGAGAGCCTGAAGATTTTGGTCACAAAGTCTGTATACCTGAGTTTTTCAACAGATCAATTTCTGGATGAGACTTGTCCCAAATTGTAGAGACCAGCCTTGAGCATAGCAGTGATTGTGGATTATGGAGGTTTTCAGTTCTCTGTTTGGGTGGGCGATGGGCTCACCCGCCCTCCTCTGGGGTACCCTGGATGAGACTCAGCCTGGTGCGGAGTCCAGAAACATCTCTGCAGCTTGTAGACCAATGTCAAGATTTATTTATGAGTCTCTGGATAATGGAATGTTAATGAGCTTATTTGGCGCCAGAGTCCATTCATGGGCATGACTTCCAGGTTCCTGGAAAAACAGGGAGATTGGCGGTGTGGGAGGAGGGCAGCCCAGCCCTGACTCCAGGAGAGCCTGGAGATTTCAGAGCTAGACCATTCTTCAACTTTCTACATTTTCTGTAACACACATACCCAGTTGTCCTATTAAATAACCCCACAAAATCAGCCATAATTAACTTAGTTACATGTTAAATTCCTCCCCAATGACAAGTTCCTTTTCCTTCTGTTTTTCAAAACATGTTTCTACTTTTAAACTCTAAGGCTGAGCATCTTTGTTACTCAATATTTTCATTTTTGAAAATATTGAAGAATTTGGAAATTGCGGATGAACAGAGACCTGCTGTCACCACTCCATCATTATTCTATCACATCAGGGTCACCATTTGTCTAATGCCTATCAGATTGGCACCTTGGACCTACCTTTCACCTTTGGGGGTCAGTTACAGAGAATCAGACAAACAAAACATATGGAGACAAACACACTTGGACTGTCCTAGATTTAGGGTCTCCTGTGAAGCTTTCAGTGATCTCACAGGATGGTCTTGTATTCAATACAATATCATTTCATCTCACCTGCTGACTTTTATTTGTTCCTTCTTTCCTAGTTCCTTCAGTTGCTTGTTTGTGAGTGTTCTTGTTTATTGGTGTAGGCCTATCTTGTAATGAACTCTCCCATAACACTGCTTTTGTTGCATTCCACAGGATCTAATGGTTCATCTCCTCATTCCCATGGCTCTCTAGATAATTTTTAAAATTTTCGCTGTTATTCATTATAAATTTCAACTATTATTTCTACTATTATTCCTGAGCTATTCAGAAGAATGATGTTTAATTTCCACATTTGAAATTATTCTCATTTTCTTTCTTTATTTATTGAAACACCGTGAGAGCAGTTACAAAGTTTTCGGTTTAAGACTCGGTCATACAATTATGAAACACCCAACTCTTCACCAGTGCACATTTTCCACCAACTAAAACCCTAGTATCACCCCCATCCCTCCCCCTCCCCCTAATTGTGCGGCAGATGATTTCCATGTTACTCTCTCTCTACTTTGATTACATTCAATATTTTGACACCAAACCCACCACTATTATTTGGGATTTTACCCCAATACTCAGATCTGCCAAAAAGGCAACATCAGAAAATTTGTTTTCTATTGCTGATTATAAATTGCATATGATTATGTGCAGCCGCTATTGCGGCCATGTGATTTTGGAATTCTGAGGTTTTAATAATTAAATCTGAAGTGATTTCTGCCAAAAGCTGCACTGTTCTGAACTTTTTTTCTGAGTCTCTGGGATCATGGCTGATAAGCAGCTTGATCAGCAGCCAGAGGGCTATTTGTGGGCGGAAACTCGGGTTCTCATAGGAGCAAGGGGACGGAAAGGCCTGGCTCCACCCCCATCCTACGAGGCCTTGAGTTCCTCATCACTGTGGGCCCCTCCCTGGCTATTCCTAGGCCTCTGGAAGATGGTGGCAGTGACTGAACCGCCAGGGGAAACAGGCCAAGGCATGAAACCCATTTCCACCAGGGATGGTCCAGCACAGGTAGCCTAATGTGTATTCCGGATGCATTTATGCCAATAGCCTCGTGTTTGATATTCAGCGAAACAATGATCGATCACCCACCCCTCCACCAGTGCAAACTTTCCACCACCAATATCCCCATTTTCTCACTTTGTATATCAGGAAAGGTCACGTGGCCACAGAAGCGGCAGCACAGTTTGGAAAAATAGTCCGGGGTAAGGGGTGGACTGGAGGCCTGGATGGAACTGCCCAGTTCCAGTGCCCTGATGCAGTTCAGAGACTAGTCCTGGTCCCCACCAACTGGAGCTATGCTTGTAGAAGCTCATGGTCACCAGGATTCCATCTGGAGAAGGCAGGGAGACTGCACCTGCTCCATCTGGGACACCCCAGTGATATCGGCTTGGTTTGGGACCTGCAGCATTCTCTGGTGTTGTGGTGCCCGCTGGCCAGGATTCTTCACTGCTGAGTGTGGCAAGGTGGAACTGGGGGCGGGTTGAGGGAGTGACTCCTGGGGTCAGGGGCGGACTGGAACCCAAGATAAAACTGCCTGGTTTCAGTGCCCCCATGGAGTTCAAAGAAATAGTCCTGGTCCCCACATACTGGATTCATGCTTGTAGAATCTCATGGTCACCGGGATTCCATCTGGAGAAGGCAGGGAGACTGCACGTACTTCATCTAGGGCACCCCTGTGATATCGGCTCAGTTTGGGGCCTGGAGCACTCTCCCTTATTTTCTTTTTTGTTATTGAATTTTAGTTCCAAAGTGATGTAGGCAGACAGACAGGTAAGGGCCCCCATGGCAAGGGAATTTCTAGGAAATAATAAAATGAATAGTCCAAGACTGCAAAAAGCCCACCTTGCATTCACAGGAACTAAAGTCTTATAAGACTTCATTTTGCACCAACAGACCCAGAGAAGTCTGGACAACACCTCTGAGAGAAACTCCATCTGGAACAAATGCAAAGAAAGGGAATTTCAAAGAAGACCATGATCACCCACCTCCAACTCTATCCCCTTGGCAACCTCTCTAGTATTGGACTCTTATTTAGCTGGAAGCTCCAGATGGAGCTGCTTGGGAAAAACCCTATAAAAGCCAAGTTGAACAAAGGAAGCACACACAGATGCTGCCCAAGCCCATGTGCTGCTTGTGTCCATGTGACCAAGCACATGTGGTGCCTAAACGCATATGTTACCTGCATCTCCCCTCTGGAGATATGTACTGGGGATCTCTGCCTTTGGAAAAGCTTGTGTTCTATATTTAGTGTGTTACTCTCCTTCTTACTCTCCCTCCTATTCTTTCCTCAAAAAGTAATCCAAACATAAAATCTTGTAACTATCTCACAGTGATTCAATAAAAATATTTTTTAAAAAATGTCTCCAGATAAAATTTGTGTTTACTTCACTGCTAGTCTCCTCCTGAAATTCTTTTCTATGAGAAGAAAAAGGAACTGTAAGTCCTGGATAAGGCCTTGTACTGGCTTTTTTCTCTACTATGAGCAAATCCTGCTTCAGCCTGAGTCCACAGCTCCCCAAGAAATCGTATGGTGGGGATTAAACAACCATGCCAAGAGTGTCTAGTAGGCATCAGGTGTGGCTCGACAGTCACCTAGTGGAGCTGCTGGGGCTCTCGTCCATGACTTGCAGGGCCTTATTACAGACTATATCAGTCCTAGCCTTTCCAACCCATCCTGGGTTAGCAGAGGAGGATCATGAAAAAGCGGCCATCTCTCTTCCCTCTGCCTCATATAACCCACCCTGGGGACCCAGTGACTTAAAAAGGATTATGATTAGAAAAGATGTTTAATGATTCAATCTACAAAGATTTGTAAAGAATTATTTTATCTTTAAAATTTGATTCACTTATAAATAGAAATGCTCCATGTGAAGGGCTGAAGGGATAATACAGGAGTTAAGGCACTTTTAAAAAAATTATTAATGAATCACCGTGGGGGTACAGATACAGGTTTACATATTCTCGTGCTTGTGTTTCGGGCATATACAGCTTGAGTATCTATCCCTCCACCAGTACCCGTTCTCCACTGTTAACCCCATTATCCCTCCCACCCCCTCCCACCCCTCCCACCCCATTCTCCTCCCCACTACGCCTTATTGGCAGAGCATTCCCCTCTGTTCCCTCTCTCCCTTTGGGCATTGTGGTTAGTAATGGAGGACTTGGGTGGCCAATGTGTTTGGTCTATAGTCTGCTCCATGCACTTCTCTCCCATCCCAAACGGGTACTCCAGCCACATTTTTGCTTGATATTCCCTTCTCTATATGAGCTGCCCTTTCCCCCAGCATGTGAGGCTGGTCTCCAAGCCATGGAGAAAATCTGGTACTTATTTCTGTTATTCTTGGGCGTTATGCATCCATTCTGTTGTTTTATATTCCGCAGATAAGTGCAATTCTTCTATGTCTGTCCCTCTCTTTCTGACTCATTTCAATTAGCATGATACTTTCCATGTTGATCCACTTGTATGCAAAGTTCATGACTTCATCTTTTCCGAGAGCTGCATAGTATTCCCTTGTGTAGATGTACCAAAGTTTCTTTAGCCAGTCATCTGTTCTTGGGCATTCGGGTTTTTTCCAGATTTTGGCTACTGTAAATAGTGCTGCGATGAACATACATGTGCAGATGTCATTTTGGCTATATCTTTTTGCCTCTCCGGAGTATATTCCCAGAAGTGGTATTGCTGGGTCAAATGGGAGATCAATTTCTAATTTTTTGAGGAGCGACCATATTGTTTTCCAGAAGGGTTGAACCAGTCGGCATTCCCACCAGCAGTGTAGGAGGGTCCATTTTTCCACACATCCTCTCCAACAGCGGTTGCTTTTGTACTTTTGGAAGTGTGTCAGTCTCTCTTTGCCTGCAGCTGACCCCATTTCAATTCCTGGCACTGTATATGGTTCACCTAAGCACTGCTATGGGTCACTACTGAGCACAGGGCCCAATTTTTTTTAAATTCTCCATATGAACTTGAGAAAAACGTTTACTCATTTCTTTTGGTATCAAAATTTTTGTATATACTTATTAAGCCCATTTCATCAACTATTTCATTTAATGTCATATTTCCTTGCTAATGTATGAATGCTCTGTATACTGCTATATGTGGCATGTTGAGATCTACAAATATTGTGTTTCTCTGTATCAATGTAAATAATTGCTTCGAATATTTGCATACCTTTTGTAGGGTACATGTATATTGGTGACCATTATATGTCTTCTTAATAATTTAACGCTAGGTAATTTAGTGTCACCTTTCTGTTTCTCTTATTTCCTTTTCATGGTTGAAAGTCTACTAAATCAGATATGAAACAGGCTGTTCCTTATAATTTTTATTATTAGCTTAGAACACATTATTCCAGACTTTCACTTTACACCTATATTTTTCAAAATGCTCATGATTTTTGTGTGCACAGTATAGACAGATTCTTCTTTTCAATACATTCAGATTCTCTGTGTCCTTTTTATGCATTCAGACCGTTGACATTAGGGCTAATTATTGGCATACTAGACTTACTTTGCCTAACAACCCGAATCGGATGATTACGCTTGAATAGATGTGGCTCACTGCCGGCAATTTCTATCTTCGTCGTCTACGCACCAACATCCAACTATGATGAAGAAGACATTGAGAAGTTCCACATAAATCTGGAGAAGCTCTATAAAGAAGACCATACCTTCCAAAAGATCATTGATGGTGATTTAAATGCCAAGATAGGACGAGAAGGTCGCTGAAGAACTCCACATTGGGCCCCATGGCCTAGAATGGAACGAACAAAGTGAGAGACTATCATAGTTCATCGTGTCAAACAAGATTATTAATGGTAACTCACAGTTCCAGAATGCCGAATCTAAACAATGGACAAGGGAGTCTCCTGGTGGACAGTTCCACAATGAAATTGATCACATCATATTCATTCTAAGGTTATGCCTGACTGATGTCGCTGTTGTCCCAAAATTCCAAACGAGATCGGACCACCGTCTCCTTCATGAAGAATTCTACTTCACAGAGCGGGGAGAAAGGTCCGCAAAGTTTAAGTTTAAGAAGAGAACTCCCAGAATGACCACCAACTGGGAGCACTTTGGCACTATTGTGGCAACGTGGGAAGATGCCGTCATTGACAACACCGATGAGGACTATGATCGACCGGTTTAGCACCTCCATGATTGCGCATTATTGTTTGTGGGAAAGCCACAAACAGACACCTGTCTTCAGAAACTCTTGAGCTCATTCACCAATGTGGTTTGGCATGTGCCTCAGGCAACCACAAGCTAATGTCCGAGTTCACAAAGCTGTGCAGAGAAAAGAAAGATAAAGAAAGACCTCACAGAGAGAAGAGCAGCAGAGTTGGCCAAAGCGGCAGAAGCTGGGGAAAGTATTTGCAACTCTTGTCTGTACTTTGCCAACTACAAGACCAAGATGACTGCCCTCCGACGTCCTGATGGATCTATCACATCTTCCAGGAGAGCAATGGAGAGGATTATTCATGACTTCTACTCGGATCTCTTCAACAGTCACGTCCACCTGCACACATACCAAATTCCGCAGGATGGATATGTTGTTCCCAACATTCTCCCTTCTGAAATCCGACATGCCATTTCATCATTAAAGATGTACAGCACCCGGTCCACACAAGGTCAGACCCGAATACCTGAAGAATCTGCTGCCAGTTCTCTTCAATACACTGGCTCGGCTCTTCACATGCTACATGTCCGAATGCAAGGTTCCATCCCAATGGAAAACCAGCAGGACCGTTCTGTTGTACAAGAAGGGAGACATCCACGATGTTGACAACTATTGCCTAATCTGCCTGTTGTCTCTCATATGCAAGTTGTTCACTCTAGTCATCCTAAATAGAATAGGCAGAACACTAGATGAAGGACAACCATGCGAGCAAGCTGACTTCCGAAAAGGATTCAGCACCATTAAACATATCCACACTGAAACCAAACTCATTGAAGTTTCACGAGAGTTCAAGATGCCACTCTGTCTAACTTTCATCGATTTAAAGAAGGCCTTTGATTCTGTTGAGTCTGAAGCAATCATTGAAGCCCTAGCCAAACAGGGCGTTCAAACTCAGTACATCAAAATCCTCCACGAGCTGTATTACGGATTCACCACCAGGTTCTCACCATTCTACAAGGATGTGATCATTGGGGTAAAGAGAGGGGTTCGGCAGGGTGATAACCATTTCACCAAAACTCTTCAGTGCCACCCTCAAGAACATCATGCGATGACTTTAATGGGAAGGAATGGAAGTGAAGATAGACGGTTGGCAACTACACCACCTCCGCTTTGCTGATGACATCGTTTTCATAATGCCAAATATTAGCCAAGCAGCACAAATGCTGGCCGACTTTGACCATGAGTGTGGAAAGGTCGTACTGCAGCTGAATCTCAGCAAAATGATATTCATGAAAAACGAACCAGTCCCTGATGTTCCATTTGCTCTCAATGGAACGATCATCTCTGAATGCAGCAGCTATGTGTACCTGGGTCCAGAACTCAACATGAGGAATGACTTGGCGCAAGAACTGCGCAGGAGGAAGAGAGCAGCATGGAACGCCTTCAAGAGCATCAAAGAAGTGGTTAAGAGGATGAAGAACCTCCGGCTCCGGGCACATTTTTTTGTCCCCACCGTTCTTCCTGCACTAACATACGCCTCAGAGACCTGGACCCTATGCAAACAGGATGAGAACGCTATTCAGGTATCCCAAAGAGAAATTGAAAGAGCTATGCTAGGAGTATCACGTTTCACTGAAGTGAGAGAAGGAATCCGGAGTTCTGACCTCTATCGATGGTCAACAATCAGGGAAGATGTCTCATTTGCAAAGGCGTCGAAAATCAGATGGGCTGGACACGTAATGAGATTCCGAGATGACCGCTGGACTAGAGCTGTTACCGACTGGATTTCACAGGATGTCAAAAGACCGTGTGGCCACCCACCAATGAGATGGTCATACTTCTTCCTCAAAACCCTGAATGAACTATTTGAGGCTCTTCCTGTTCATTGAGCAAGCAGATATCATTGGGCTTCATTAGCACGTGACAGGGATGAATGGAGACGTTACTGGAGCCTGCTCGAGCAAATTGAGGATCAACGGGATAACAAGTGATACAAGTCAAGTTATTTCATATTTATATTTTTCTCTTTGCCTTCTATTTACTTTTGATTTTGTTGTTATGATGTATGGAGATTATAAACATGCCTGGGTGTGGTGCTGACGCATTTAGTTGTTTTTTTTTCTGGGAGTTGTACATAAATTTATTGTGCTCATATACTTATCCATGGTGTTTGCCAAAGTTTATGCTTCATTAATTATTGTACTTGCACACATACTTGCTCACCAGGGATAGTGGTTCTCATACATACACCTTTTATTTGCAATACCTGCAGAGGTTGCTTTGGTGCTTACATATGTTCTCACTGTGTAAGAGTGGCACTGTGGGGGGTAGGGGCAGTGACGGTAGTATAAGCACATAAGAATATGGTCTGGAAAGCATAGAGTGCTAATTTATAATAACAATAAGCAGACCACAATAGGTGTGTACTTCATGACCTAAACCCATAACTTGAAACTATTATTACTGCTAGTGAGAAGAAAATGGGGTGATCTCATACATAACTTTCATTTTGTGTGAGGAGTCAGGAGATATCCTGGATATAAGAGAAACTGTAAAGAAGGTAGTGATGCCCAATATAAATTAACTTAGTGGGGGCCAGAGCTATAGCATAGCAGATAGAGTGTTGGTTCAATTCATTGTATTCCATATGGTCCTCAACTATAGCTGCCTCATATTCTCCCCAGTCACTGAAGACTGAGGGAATTAATATCAGAGTTATGACATAAAACCTGGGGAGCTCTAAGTGAAATGAGCCAGAAAGAGGGACAGACATAGAAAGATTGCACTCATCTGTGGAATATAAAATAACAGTGTAGGAGACTAATACCCAAGTATAGTAGTATATAATACCAGGAGATTGGATCCATAGCTTGGAAGCTGGCCTCACACTCTGGGGGAAAGTCATCGCAGATAGAGAAGGGAACACCAAGTAAAATGTTATTGGAGATCCCGCGCGGGAAAGGAGATGCATGCTGAAAGTAGACTAGAGACTGAACATGATGGCCACTCAATACCCCTATTGCAAACCACAACACCCAAAAGGATAGAGAGAGAGAACAAATTGGAATACCCTGCCACAGAGGTGGGGTGGGGTGGGGGGATGGTATTGGGGGGTGGGAGAGATACTGGGTTCATTGGTGGTGGAGAATGGACACTGGTGGAGGGATGGGCTCTCAAACATTACATGAGGGAAAAACAAGCACGAAAATGTGTGAATCTGTAACTCTGTACCCTCACTGTGACTCACTAATTAAAAAATAAATAAATTTAAAAAAACTGGGGAGCTCTGTTTTATCAGAAGGTTTTTGTTTCTGATGATATTTATACCTTTGCAACTCAGAAATAAGTAATTAGGATGTGTCAGCTCAATCTTAGATAAACTGATTTTTAAAAACCTTATTGATTCACCGTGAGATATAGTTACAAGCTTTCATGTTTGTGTTACAGTCACACAATGATCAAACCCCCATCCTTCCACCAGTGCACTTTCCCCACCACCAATATCCCCATTATACTCCCACCTTTCCCACTCTCCCACTGCCTCTACAGCATACAATAGTCCCCATACTCTCTCTCTACTTTTGGGCATTATGGTTTGTATTTCAGACACTGAGAGGTAGATAAGCCGATCTTACAACCTACAACTGAACCATGTCCTAGAGCAAGTGAGTCACTAAACTTATAAAAGTGCTACCACCATTATCTTTGGATCAGCCTCATGGCTAGATAATCCAGTTTTCCAACTAAGCTATTACTTATCTGGCAGGAGGTAGCAAGGGGATGAAATAGAAGATGGAAATATTTTTTTCCCTAGCATACCTTCAACCGACTTTTAAGTCTTATATGCCTTGGAAAGTGAATTTTTGAAAAGTGAATGTATTCATACTCGGATTCAGAAATCCAGGCTCAAGGATTCTGCATATAGCAGAGATTTTCTAAATCTTTAAGTTCTTTCATTGAAAGATAACTCTTTTTTTAAACTTAAGAGAAAAGATTTTATGTGATGTCAGTTATTAAAAGCAATGATGTTATGAGAACAAGTCTGATAATTATGAACTTGTACATGCTGGCTAGTTACAGAAAGCCTCATTTGCGATGAAAAGGTGAAAATGGTATTTAAGATCCACTTACAAATAACATTGGATTATATTTGTAATATAATATGTGAAAATTAATCTCTATAATTCTGGCATAAGCCAGTAAGATTTTTTATTTCTGCTATATCTAAGGACCTAAATTTGTATTCATTTCTTCCCTGAACTGTGTTTTCCTTTGTTTCTTTGTCTGAATTATGCTGACATACTACAGCAGCACCACCTGCAGGACACACAAAAATGCATTTTCATGGCTTTAAATTAAAATCTTAAAATCTGAATCAATAATTGTCAATCAGCATATAATATGGAGGCAGTAGGGGGAAGAAATATTGTACTGGAGGTGTTATAAGGATAGGGGAGGAACATGGGTACTTCAGTGTGGGATGTACAATATCTATAAACATCAATACCAGAAACAAACACTATTTTACCCTAATTTCTATAACTATTAAAAAATAAAACAGAGATCTAGCAGTTTAGAATCAAAGTGTTCAAGGAGCAAAAGGTAAACAGCAAAACAAAACTCCAAGTAAGTATTCGGGTATCGATGACTTGTTAAATAAAATTCTGGGGATGGACAGTGATAACTAACTGTTTCAAAAAATAATTCTGATACCAACTACTTTTGAAAACTACTGATTTAATTGAAATTGAATCTCTTGTACTTGAAGATAAAACATCTATGTATTCAATGGCATAAAGATAAGCTATAACTGAACATTTATAACTCGTATCTTAGACTAATCATACTTTTCGGCATCATTACAAGAGGCAGTGAAGTGTCTTACCTATACTATATGTGCAGCTAAGAAATGTTTTTCTTTAAAACTTAACTTTGAAACTAACAAATAGTACTTTTGGTTCCATTCTAATATGCAAGGGATTATAGGGCACTACAATATCCTAAAAATAAAAGATGAACAAACTGAAAAATCAGCTCTTCTTAGATCTGTCAGAGAAGTGAGATAATGGGGCAATGTGTTGGCCTTCAAATTTGAAAGCAGATAAAACATCGCAACTTCACAGAGTAAAAGTATATGAGAAGAAATTGTTCGAACCAGTGGCCAGGTAGGAAAAACAGAAGCATAATTGATAAACGGGTGGAATTTGAGAGTGACAAGTTTAATAGTAAAAAACCCAGGTTAGTGGGCTGGATAATTTGCTTTGCATGCAGGAGTTGAACTCAGGAGTTCCAGGTTTTTTCCCCCATACCACATGAGCACTCTTGGTAATGGACCCTGAGCAATGAGCTAAAAGTAGACCGTGAATACCATTGAGTGTGGTGGCCCAACAAAATTCCAACTATAACTGGTTTCTTCATGTTTTGGAAAACTGATAATTGTGTTCCCATGAAATTTATAAGATTCTCATGTTGAATATCAGAGAAAAAATATCTCATGTGCTTCCAGGTGGGACGAAAAGAAGGAGCCTAAAAATATTCCAGACTATCTTGCCACATTTAGCAGTGAACAATCCTGGCGAGTGGGCACTACAACACCGGAGAATGCTACTGACACCAAACCAAGCTGATAACACTGGGGTGCCCTAGATGGAACAGGTGTAGTCTCCCCGCCTACTACAGATGGAATCCTGGCGACCATGATCTTCTAGAAATATTGCTCTAGTATGTGAGGACCAGGATTATTTCCCCAAAACGCATGGGGGCACTGGAACTGGGCAGTTACCTCCTGGCTCCCAGCCAGCCCCTGATCCCGAAAGTCATGCACTCAACCCGCCCTCAGTGCCAATTCTTCATACTCAGCAGTAAAGAATTCTGGTCAGCGGGCACTACAAGACTGGAGAATGCTTTGGACGCCAAACCGAGCTGATAACACCGGGGTGCCCCAGATTGATCAGCTGTAGTCTCCCTGCCTTCGCCAGATAGAATCCAGTGACAATAAGCTTCTACAAACATGTCTCCGGTATGTGGGGACGAGGACTATTTCTCCAAACCACATGGGGGCACAGAAATTGGGCAGTTACATTGCGGCTCCGAGCCCAGCCCTGACGTGAGAAATCACGGCCACAACCCGCCACCAGTGCCATCTTGCCACACTCAGCAGTGAAGCACGTTGGCCGGCAGACATGACAACACCGGAGAATGCTCCAGACCCCAGAATGAGTCGATAACACCGGGATGCCCCAGATGGAGCAGGCACAGTCTCCCTGTCTTCTCTGGATGGAATCCTGGCAATCATGAGCTTATAAAAAAAATGGCGCCGGTATGAGTATTCCAGGACTACTTCTCCAAACCACTTGGGGGCACTGGAACAGGGCAGTTCCATCCTGGCTCGCAGCCAGCCTCCAACCCCGGTAGTGATACCCTCAACATCCCACAGGTGCCATTTTACTGCACTAAGTAGTGAAGACACCTGGCCGATGGGCACTCCAACACCAGAGTTTCCTCGGACCCCAAACTGCACCAATAACACCTTGGTGCCCCAGATAGAGCAGGTACAGTCTCCCTGCCTTTTCCAGATTACATCCCGGTGAACATGAGTTTCTACAAACATGACTCCGGTATTTGGGGACCAGGACTATTTCTCCAAACTGCATGGGGTCACTGGAACTGTGCACTTCCCTCCCTGCAACTAAGCTCGCCCCCAACCCCAGAAGTCACTCTGTCAACACACCCCCGGCGCCATCTCGCTGCACTTAGCAGTGAAGAATCCTAGCCAGCAGACACTACAACCCTGGAGAATGCTCCGCACCCCAAACCTATCCAATAACACTGGGGTGCCCCAGCTGTAGCAGGTGCAGTCTCTCTGCCCTCTCCAGATGGCATCCTAGCAACCATGAGCTTCTAGAAATATGACTCCAGTATTTGGGGGCCAGGACTACTTCTCGAAACGGCATTGGGGCACTGGAACTGCGAAGTTCCATCCTGACTCCAAGCCCGCCCCCGACGCTGGAAGTCACTTCCTCAAAGCACCCCCAGCACCATCTTGCCACAATCAGCACTGAAGAATCCTGGCCGGCGGGCACTACAATACTGGAGAATGCTCCAGAGTCAAACTGAACCAATAACACAAGGGAGCCGCATATGGAGCAGGTGCAATCTTTCACCTTCTCCAATGGAATCTTGGCGACGATTAGTTTCTACAAGAATGGCTCCGGTATTTGGGGACCAGGACTATTTCTCCAAACCGCATGGGGGCACTGGAACTGGAGAGTTCAATCCCAGCTCCCAGACTGCCCCCGACCCCAGAACTCATGCCCTCAACACACCCCGGCTCCATCTTGCCGCACTCAGAAGTGAAGAATCCTGGCCAGTGGGCACTTCAACACAGGAGAATACTCTGGACTCCAAACCGAGCCGATAACACCAGGGTGCCACAGATGGAGCAGGGGCAGTCTCTCTGCCTTCCCCAGATGGAAACCCAGCGACCATGAGCTTCTACAAACATGGCCCTGGTATGTGTATTCCAGGACTATTTCTCCAAACTGCATGTTGGCACTGGAATTGGACATTTCCATCCTGGCTCCCAGCCAGCCCCCAACCCGAGTAGTCACGCCCTCAACAAGGCCCCAGCGCCATATTGCTGCACGCAGCAGTGAAGAATCCTGGCTGGCAGTCACTCCAACAATGGAGAATGCGCCCAACCCAAACCACTGGGGTGCCCAAATGGAGCAGGTGCAGTCTTCCCACCTTCTCCAGATGCAGTCCCAGTGGCCATGAGCTTCTACAAACATGGCTACGTTATTTGGGTACCAGGACTTTTTCTCCAAACCTCATGGGAACACAGAAACTAGGCAGTTCCATCCTGGCTACCAGCCCACCCATGACCCTGGAAATTACACCCTCAACCCGCCTTTGGCACCATCTCGCCATACTCAGCAGTGAAGTATACTGGCCAGTGGGCACTCCAACACCCGCGAATGCTCCGGACCCCGAATCAAGACGATAACACTGAGGTGCCCTAGATGGAGCAGGTGCAGTCTCCCCTCCTTCTTTAGGTGGAATCCTGTCGACCATGAACTTCTACAAACAGGGCCCCGGTATTTCAGGACTATTTCTCCAAACCTCATGGATACACTGGAACTGAGCAATTCCATTCAGGCTCCCAGCCCGCCCCCAACCCCAGTATGCACGCCCTCAATACGCCCCCGTGCCTTTCTCACCATACTTAGCAGTGAAGAATCCTGACTAGCAGGCACTAGAAACATCGGAGAATGCTCCAGACCTCAAATCAAATCGATAAAACCGTGGTGCCCCAGCTGGAGCAGGTGCAGTCTCCCCTCCTTCTCCAGATGGCATCCAGGTGACCATGAGCTTCTACAAACATGACTCTGATATTTGGGGACCAGGACTATTTCCCCAAACCACATGGGGGCACTGGAACTGGGAAGTTCCATCCCGGCTCCCAGCCCGACCCTGAACACAGAAGTCATGCTCTCAACCCGCCCTCGGCACCATCTTGCCTCAATCAGCGTTGAAGAATCCTAACCGGCAGGCATTCCAACACCAGAGAATGATCCGGAATCCAAACCCAGCCAATAACCCCGGTGTGCCCCAGATGGAGCATGTAGTCTCCCCACCTTCTTCAGATGGCATCCCGGCGACCATGAGCTTCTACAAACATGATTCCTGTATGTGGAGACCAGGACTATTTCACAAAACCTCATGGGGGCACTGGAACTGGGCAGTTCCATCCTGGCTCCCAGCTCACCCTGACCCTGGAAGTTACACAGTCAACGCCCCCTCGGCTCCATCTTGATGCACTTAACACTGAAGAGTCCTGGCTGGCAGGCACACAGGAGAATACTCCAGACCCCAAACTGAGCCGATAACAGCAGGGTGCCCCAAATGGAGCAGGCGCAGTGTCCCCGCCTTCTCCACATGGCATTCTGGCGACCAAGACTTTGCTATGTGGGGACCAGGAATATGTCTCCATACCCCTGGGGGCACAGGAACTGGGCAATTCCATCCCAACTCTCATCCTGCCTCTGACCCCATAAGTCAGGCCCTGAACCTGCCCCCAGCGCCATCTTGTGGCACTCAGCAGTGAAGAATCCTGGCCGGCGGACACTCCAACACCAGAGAATGCTCTGGACCCAAACCGATGTGATACACTGGGGTGCCCAGGATGGAATAGGTGCAGTCTCCTCACCTTCTTCAGATGGAATCCTGGCGACCATGAGCTTCTACAAACATGGCTCCGGTATGTGGGGAACAGGACTATTTCTCCAAACTGCATGGGGGCACTGGATCTGAGTAGTTTCATCCGTCTCCCAGCTTGCTCCTGACCCTGGAAGTCACGCCCACATCGCCCCCCTGACATCATCTTGCGGCACTCAGCAGTGAAGAATCTTGGCCAGTGGGCATTCCAACACAGGGGAATGCTCCAGACCCCAAACAGCCGAAAACAGCGGGCTGCCACAGATTGAGCAGGTACAGTCTCCCTGCCTTCTCCAGATGGAATCCTGGTGACCATGAACTTCTACACACATGGCTCCAGTATTTGGGTACCAGGACTATTTCTTAAAACCACATGTGGGAACTGAAACTGGGCAGTTCCATCCTGGCTCCCAGCCAGCCCCCGACCCCGGAAGTCGTGCCTTCAACCCACCCCCAGGGCCATGTTGCCTCACTTAGCAGTGAAGAATCCCTTGCCAGATGGGTAGTACAACACCGGAGAATTCACTGTACCCCAAACCAAGCCGATAGTACCAAGGTACCCCCGATGGAGCAGGTGCAGCAACCCCACCTTCTCCAGATGGAATCCCAGCAACCATGAGCTTCTACAAATTGTGTTCCTATATGTGGGAATCAGGACTATTTCTCCAAACTGCATGGGGGCACTGGAACTGCACAGTTCAATACTGGCTCCCAGCCCGCTCCTGACAGGCAAGTCATGCCCTCAACCTGCTGCCAGTCCCATCTTTCCCCACTCAGCAGTATAGAATCCTGGAGGGTGGGCACTCCAACACTGGAGAATGCTTTGCAACCCAAACTGAGACGATAACACCGGGATGCCCCAGATGGGGCAAGTGCAGTCTTCCCACCTTCTCCAGATGGCATCCCGACAACCATAAGCTTCTAGAAACATTTCTTCAGTATGTGGTGACAGGATTATTTCTCCAAATCGCATGGGGGCACTGAAACTGGGCAATTCCATCCTGGTTCCCAGCCCACACTCAATCCCGGAAGTCAAGCCCTCAACCCACCCCCCCACGCCATTTTTTCGTGCTCAGCAGTGAAGAATCCTGACTGGCAGGCACTTTAACACTGGAGAATGCTCTGGACCCCAAACCGAGACATTAACAGCTGTGTGCCCCCGATGGAGTAGGTGCAGTCTTCCGCCTTCTCCAGATGACATCCCAGAGACCATAAGCTTCTACAAACATGGCTTTGTTATGTGGGAACCAGGACTATTTCTCCAAACTGGCTTCCACGCACATGCGACCCTTCCTAATATACAAAAAAATGCTCGAACTCCTCCACCCCTGAATGGCTATGATCTCAGAGACACAGAAACCAATTTTGGGACTCAGCACTGCTGGCAGAAATGCTCCTGGACTCTGAACTTTGCTATGGTTGTGTGCCACCCTAGAGGAGAAGGTTATTCCCTCAGCCTTTTCCCCCTTGCGGCAGCATGGCGACCACCACCTTACAAAGCCAATTTGACAGTGAGTTAGAAGCTTGCAGTGATGGAGTGCATGGAAAATCTCAAGATGAGGGAGCGGAACCAACCCTATTCCCCGACCTGAAGAGACCTTGAGCGTCTGCCCTCGAATAGCTCCTCTGGTCCTGAATAGCCATGAACCCAGAGGTACACAAACCAATCTCGGAATACAGCGGCTGCTGGCAGAATTACCTCTGGACTTAATTACTAAAATAGCAGAATTTCCATCCGCTTTTAATGGAAAAGTTTAAGATGTAAAAATAGATGGATAGCAAGTAAAGAGAAAGTAAAGGGAAATTTATCAGCTACACAGGCAGTGTGGGAGGTTGGGGGGTAGGGGGTGGGTGGGAGGTTTACTGTGGTTCTTGGTGGTGGAATATGTGCACTGGTTAAGGGATGGGTGTTCCAGCATTGTGTAACTGAGACTTAAGCCTGAAAGCTTTGTAACTTTCCACATGGTGATTCGATAAAAAAAAGAATAGATGGATAGCCCTCAGCCCTACCCACCTGGCCTGAAGGAGCACTTGCACCTGCCTGGAAGCCCCACAACCCCCTGTTTCCTGCCACCATCTTCTCCCGCATCCTCCAGGTTTCCGGCCTGCTTCACCAATAGTTTGGTGGGGGCATGTCCTCTACATCAGAGAACATGGACACAAAAGGGGTGTGGAATCCTGTGGGGTGGGTGGCCGCTAAAGTGGCCGCAGTTATTTTTCCCCTCCTGCAATGTGCACTTAGGTCACAATCTGTATAACCTATTTCTGTGAAGAACACCCTGGCCATCTCAACCACTATATGCCAATAGTCCATTAGCATGTCCTCATTTCACAAAAACCGTCAGTGAACACAAGAAGCTACACAGAGTCCTTCATAAAGAGATCATAGCCTCAAGTCTTTACTAGAAGCCCTACATAAACTAGTAAGAGCACCTGAGAGTAAGGAACTATTCTAGAAGGGGAAAAAAGCTACCATTATCGACTTAGTTCATCCATAATCCCCTCTTGCAGCAAAAGGGAATAGGGATAGAGAAATGGAAGGTTCCACCTCTATAGACCCATAACAACATGAAGAAACAGTGAAAATCCCAACCACCAGGAGACAATGAAGAAGAAAAGATTTCAGAAGTCTCAACAGGGGTTACCCACAACTATGACCTCCTATCAGACAAAAAATTCAGAGAGGATATCATGAAGATGGTCAATGAACTCAAAACAACCATGGAACAGACAATCAATAAATTAAGGGGGGATATGAACTCAACATTGGAATGGACCACCAACAAAATAAAGGAAGGAATGAGAGCAGAAATTTCAAAGCTATGAACAGAAGTCACATAAATAAAGGAACCGGTAAATAAAATAAAAAAACTCAGTAGGAGCTCTCAACAGTAGAATGTTTACAGCCAAAGACAGAATCAGTGAGCTTGAAGATGAGCTGCAGAAAGCTTACAGGCAACAACAAGTAATGGCAAAAAAAGTCAAAATGGCTATAGAGCGATTCAAAATTCTAGGGAGTGACCTCAATAGGAACAACATAAGTGTCATTGGAGTACCAGAAGCACAGGGAACTAATCCCAATGAAAAAAAACACAGTTAAAGACATCATTGCTAATAAATTCCCGGAAATGGAGAATACAGGCATCCAGATCCAAGGAGCCCAAAAAGTGCCAGCTAAAAGGGACCCCAATAAAAAAAAACTCCAAGGCATATCATGGTCAAAATGATGGATGCCACAGATAGAGACACATTATTGCAAGCACTAAGGTCAAAGAAGGAAATCACATACAAAGGATCACCCCTTAGATTTACAGCAGACCTATCAGAGGAAACTCTCCAAGCCCGAAGACAATGGTGGGGCATATTGAAAAAACTCAAGGAAATGAACGCCTCACCAAGAATACTTTATCCAGATAAACTCTCACTTAAACTCGAAGGAACCATACACTATTTTATGGATAAACAAACAACAGCTCAGGAACTTCATAGATTCAAAACAAAACTTAAAAGAAGGAATAAATGGGCTACTGTAAGACAAGGAAAAACCCTGCACGAATAACAAACCCTACAGAGAGATGGCACAAAATCCCATGACAATAATCTCTCTAAATGTCAATGGTCTAAATGCACCAATCAAGAGACACAGAGTGGCAAAATGGATTCGGATACTAAACCCAACTTTCTGCTGACTAAAAAAAACACACCTGAACAGTCAGAGCAAAGACAGTCTCAAAGTCAAAGGATGGAAAACAATCCTCCAAGCAAACAACACCCTCAAAAATGCTGGGGTGGCCATACTAGTATCCGACAACATAGATTTCAGGTTGAAAAATATTAGAAGGGACAACGAAGGTGATTTTCTATTCATCAATGGATATGTACAACAGGAAAAAATTCACATTCCTAAATGTATATGCACCCAATGAGCTACCAGCTAAATATTTAATACAACCCCTAACAGACTTTAAGGAGGACAACGCTAGCACCACAAGAGTAGTCGGAGACTTCAACACTGCCTTATCACCTCTGGATAGATCAACAAGAACAAAACTCAGCAAGGAAACAAAGGCTCTGAAGGAAGATATGGAAGAGAGAGGGCTAGTAGACTTATACAGGGTTTTACACCCCAAAAAGAAAGAATATACATTATTTTCCAGTGCAAACAGAACATTTTCCAAAATAGACCACGTGCTGGGTCACAAAACTTACCTGAATAGAATTGGGAAGATAGAAATTGTATCAACTATCTTTTCAGACCACAATGCCCTGAAGATAGAAGCTAATCACAAACAAACGAGAAGCACCAAATCGAACACCTGGAAATTAACCAACTCATTGTTTAACAATGAATGGGTCAGGAAGGAAATCAAGGAAGAAATCAAAAGATACCTGGAAACAAATGAGAATGAAAACACAAGCTACCAGAACCTATGGGACTTAGCCAAGTCTGTGTTAAGGGGAAAATTTATAGCTCTGCAAGCATTCCTCAGGAAGGAAGAAAGGGCCTACATAGATAGCTTGACTTCACAGCTCAAGCTTGACTTCACAGCTCAAGATCTTAGAAAAGGACCAGCAAAAGGAGCCCAAACCAGACCAAAGGAAAGAAATAATAAAATTTAGAGCAAAAATTAGTGACATGGAAACCCCAAAAAATCCGAAAGATCAATGAAACAAAGAGCAGGTTCTTTGAGAAAATAAACAAGATTAATAAACTGCAAGCAAGATTTACAAAGAAAGAGAGATAAAGAACCCTAATAAACCAAATCAGAAATGAAAATGGGACATCACAATAAAAACCAATGAAATTCAAAGGATCATCAGAGACTACTTTGAAAGACTTTATGCCACGAAATAAGAGCACAGAAAAGAAATGGATAAATTCCTTGATTCCTACAATCTCCCAAGACTGAGCCAAGAAGACTTGGAATAACTGAATAGACCCACTAACATCAAGGAAATTGAAACTATAGTTAAACATCTTCCCAAAAACAAAAGCCCAGGCCCAGAGGGATTCACTAGCGAATTCTTCCAAACATTTGAAAAGGACCTGTTGCCAGTTCTCTTCAAGCTTTTCCAGGAAATTGAAGAAACAGAAACTCTCCCAAACAGTTTCTATGAAGCACATATCTCCCTAATACCAAAAGCAAATAAAGACACCACTAACGAGGCAAACTACAGACCAATATTCCTGATGGACATGGATGCGAAGATCTCCAACAAAATATTAGCAAATAGAATCCAACAACTCATCAAAAAGATCATACATCATGACCAAGTGGGATTCACCTCGGGGATACAAGGATGTTTTAACATTCGGAAATCAATCAACATAACCCATCATATCAACATATCAACATTATTAAAGATAAAAACCACATGATCATTTCAATAGATGAATAGAAAGCATTTGACAAGATCCAAAACCCACTTATGGTGAAAACTCTCACCAAAATGGGGTTAGAAAGAACCTTCCACAAGATAATCAAAGCCATCGACCACAAACACGTGGCAAGCATTATCCTCAATAGATAAAGACTAAGGGCCTTCCTCTAAGATCAGGGACAAGACAAGGATGCCCACTCTCACCACCTCTGTTCAACATAGTACTGGAAGTACTTGCATTAGCGATTAGGCAAGAAAAAGACTTAAAGGCATACAGATAGAAAAGGAAGAAATCAAGCTCTCACTATTTGCAGATGACATGATTCTATACCTAGAGAATCCTAAAACCTCTACTAAGAAACTCCTAGAAACAATAGACTTGTACAGTAAAGTCACAGGTTATAAAATCAATACCCAAAAATCTATGGCCTTCTTATATGCAAATAGCGAGACAGAGGAATGTGACATAAAAAAATCCCATTCACAATCGTGCCCCAGAAAATCAAGTACCACGTAATCAGCCTAAGGAGGTTAAGGATCTCTACAAAGAAAACTACAAAAGGCTACTCCACAAAATAAAATAGGACACGAGGACATGGAAACATTCCCTGCTCATGGACAGTAAGACTTAATAATATCAAAATGGCAATACTCCGCAATGGATTATAGAGATTCAATGCGATCCCTATAATGATACCCATGCAATTCTTCAAAGAAACGCATCAAACACTCTTGAAATTCATATGGAACAACAAACCCCCACGAACAGCTAAAGCAATTCTTGGGAAAAAAGATGATGGGAGGCATTACCCTTCCCAAGTCAAACTCTACCACAAAGCGATAATAATTAAAACAGCATAGTACTGGAACAAAGGCAGAGCCGAAGACCAATGGAACAGGGTGAAATATCCCTACACACAACCCCAAATGTATGATCATCTAATCTTTGATAAGGGAGCAAGAAATGTGAAGTGGAGCAAGGAAAGCCTCTTTAACAATTGGTGCTGGCATAACTGAACAACCACATGCAAAAGAATGGGTTTAGACCTCCACCTAACACCACGCACAAAAGTCAGATAAAAATGGACTAAAGACCTCAACATCAGATGAGAATCTACAAGGTAGATTGAAGACGAGTTCGGCAAAGATATCTTCAAAGCTAAAGATATCTTCAAAGATGACATGCAACTGATCAACCAAGTGGAAACTGAGATAAACAAATGGGACTATATTAAACTAAGAAGCTTCTGCACCGCAAAAGATACAGTGACCAGAATACAATGGCAATCTACAGAATGGGAAAGGATATTGACCCAATATACATCTGACAAAGGGTTGATATCAAAAGTATATAAGACACTGGTTGAACTCGACAAGAAGAAAACATCCAACCCCATCAGAAAATGGAGAGAAGAAATGAACAGAAACTTTCTCAAGGAAGAAATATGAATGGCCAGTAGGCACGTGAAAAAAATGCTCTTCATCACTAATCATCACAGAGATGCAGATCAGATCAAAACACCTATGAGAAACCACCTCACATTACATAGACTGGCACACATCCAAAATAACAAAAGCAACCGCTGTTGGTGTGGATGTGGGAGAAAGGGACACTCCTACACTGCTGGTGGGAATGCCGACTGGTTTAGCCCTTTTGGAAAACTGTATGGTCACTTCTCAAATGATTAGAAATTGAGCTTCCATTTGACTCAGCAATACCACTTCTGGGAATACATCCTGGAGAGGCTAAAAAGTATAGTCAAAATGACATCCTCACTTGTATGTTCATCACAGCACTGTTTACAATAGCCAGAATTTGGAAAAAAACCCAAGTGCCCAATAACAGATGACTGGTTAAAGAAACTTTGGTACATCTATACAATGGAATACTATGCAACTGTTAAAAATGATGAAGTCATGAACTTTTCATATAAGTGGATCAACATAGAAAGTACCATGCTAATTGAAATGAGTCAGAAAAAGACAGACATAGACGAATTGCACTCACCTGCAGAATATAAAACAACAGAATGGGAGACTAACACCCAAGAGTAGTAGAAATAAGTACCAGGAGTTTTGCTCCATGGCTTGAAAGCCAGCCTCACATGCTGGGGGAAAAGCCTACTTAGATAGAGAAGGGAACACCAACTAAAGTGTGGTTGGAGAACCCGCTCGGGATGGGAGAGGTGTGCTGAAAGCAGACTATAGATTTAACACGATGGCCACCCAATGCCTCCATTGCAAAACACAACACCCAAAAGGAGAGAGAGAACAAAATGGAATGCCCTTCCACAGAGGCATGGTAGGGTGAGGTGGATGGGATCAGGGGTGTGAGGGATACTTGGGGTTATTGTTGGAGGAGAATGGGCACTGGTGGAGGGATGGATACTTGAACATTGTATGACTGAAACACAAGCACAAAGACATGTAAATCTGTAACTGTACCATCATGGTGATTCATTAATTAAAAAATAAATAAAAAGAATAGATGGATAATGTAGATATATAGAAATTGTAAAGATATAATGGTTAGAGATGAAAATATTAGAATTTGGGGCAGCAGAGCTATGGTACAGCAGGGAGGGCATTTGTCTTGCAGGTGGTAGACCTGGTTTTGATCCCTGCAACCCAAATTGTCTCCAGAGGCCATCAGGAGTGATTCCTGAGTGCAGAGCCAGGAGTAAGCCCTGAGCAACCCCAACCCCTAATATTATAAATTTAAAAAATTATTTAATGAATCACCATGAGGTACATTTACAGACTTACAAACTTTTGTGCTTACATTTCAGGCATACAATGATCGAGTTCCCATCCCTCCACCAGTGCCCATTCTCCAACACAAATGATCCCAGTATCCCTCCCACCACTCCACATCACCAAGAGTGCTCCCTGAGCACAAATCCAAGAGTAAGCAATAAGCATCACCAGGTCTGGTAAATAAATAAATAAATAAATAAATAAATAAATAAATAAATAAATAATAACAAGGGAAGAGAAGGGAAAATAAAGTAAGGAAAGTAAAGGAATGAACCAAACTAGACCAGATCTTTGTACTATTCCTGCAATAGTAGATTTTTCCTTCTCTAATTGGTTCTTAAGAATTGTATAAATATTTGTTACTGAATTCAGATGCTTAAGAAGTTAAAGTTGTTATACAGTTTATATAGTAGGGTCCGTGTTTTATGTTTAGAGTATCACTTCTCTCTTCAAGCTCTTTCTCTTTGGTCTAGATCCTAGCTGTATGATGATCTATCTGAACTTGTCCTTAATCCATTCTTACCTTCAATGCTACTGATGTGGAATCTGTCTAGCTGAGAGGAACCTTCTCATTATGTCTCCTTGCTGGGACTTGCTCTGTAACTTGTCACTAGGCCTCTCAAGTACTATAAGCCAGCTGTTAACTGTTGTCCTGGTGTTTCATGTCTCCAGACATGGCCATATGCATGGGTGAGTTTCCATTGTTTGCTTTCTGAGTACCTCCTGTGCTCAGTACCTTGTCAAAGACCTGCCTGAGTATTCAAGCCCTGCGTGATTTAGCCTTTTGTCTAGGTATCTGAGCTGAATCGAACCCTGCCTGATTCTGTCATTTGTCTGAGCATACGAATCCTATCTGATATGCTCTCTTCCTGAATTTAGGTGATTTAGGTGAAAGGGTGAAGAGAGCTTTCTTCTTCCTGTTGTTCTTTCTGTGGGTCTTTATGTACTGTTACCTTTCCTGACTGGGGAGTCCTTTTATCTGCTATTATTTCCCACTCTAGTCATCCCATCATCTATTCTTGATTGGATACCTTTTCTCTGGGTGAGATCAAAACCAGATTAGGTTAACCTTCAGTCAATTACTTTATCTGTTGCTCCACCCTTCCACTCACACTCATGCTAGAGGTGATCAGGAGGTAGTACTCCAGAGCAGACATAGAGAGATAAGATGGTTGACATCATACATGAGGAGCATGTATTCATTGAGTTGAATTGGATAATATACTTTATTTTCTTAAGCATCTGAGTTTTGTGTGGAACTCTTTTATACAACTCTCAAAAACCCATGAGCACAGTAAAAATCATCTGTGCTAACACTTTGGTCAGAATGAGGAAATTAGAGCAGACATACTTTCACCCATGTCCTTAATGATTTAAGAGGATAATGTCTCTGGGGTGGATTGCAGGCAGATTGGTAAAGTGTCCAAGTAATGTACTTTTTGAAAATAATCAAACTTAAGAAGAAATTTCCCAGCCCTTAAGTAATCCAAAAGCACATTGAACACATCTTTTTGACATGCAAACCTAAACTCTTTGGAGCAGCAAATGTACCACCTAGAGAAAGGCCCCCTCATCTAAGGCCATGATAAGAATATGAAAGGACTATCAAGACTGCAAACCCTTCCCTTTGACAATGTCATATTAATTTTCACATATGCAGAGAACTCCAGTACAAGACCTGTTGGAGTAATTTGCTTCTCTTTGTTCACTTCTGAAGAAAACTGTGTCCTCTCTTGAGTATCACTCTCTTTTTCTCCCCTAACATCTCTATAATTTTCTTTTAATAAAAACTGTTTTGCTTCACTAAAAATAAAACAAAACAGTTTTTATAAACTGGAAAATCTACTTTTGCTTTAAATTCACAGCACAAGATTACAGTTATTGTAGGTGGCCTGTTAAAGTGGGGAGTGAGGAAGGAAGCTTCAATAAAACAGTGCTTCCATCTCTGCTTGACCCACTTCAACCTTTTTGGAA